>NC_071355.1:166970700-167301950 GCF_943734655.1 Sabethes cyaneus
TCCGCTCTTCCCCTCCTTCACCAAAAAAATTTTCATTTCTTTCCCGTACCGTCCCTTCATCAATTGTAGAACCATCGTTTCAAAAAAATATTGTCAATTAGTTTGGCATTTGGCATATTGGAGTTTTAGCTCAAATTTATTATGCGAGATCAAATGAAAAATATTTACACGCGTGTGATTCATACACAAAATATTTACTTTCATGAATTTGTTGTACCATGCGGTATCGAAATCCGTACAGCTTCGAAATCCGTACACCTAATACAATTTGCTTGATTATATGAATTAAAAAGTCTAAATGCAAAATATTAATACTAGGCCTAGACCCGTGGTTTATTAGCATTACGTCAATGTCAAAATATAGGTAGTAGGCCATCAAATACAAGTAATAAAAATTAAAACATTAATGCCTATCAGATTTCCCTCTAAATTGGCTGTGTTGTTAGCAATTTGCTAAGAAAATAACTTCCGATAAAATGAAGTTCAAAGCGTACTTGAAGTGATTTTCCTATTCAAAATCCCGAAAATCAATTTGAACTAAAGGTGTTTATCGTTCTACAGCTTAATTTCATTCATTATGGCATTGAAATAATATTTATTCATCATAATTAGTACTGTACGGATTTTGATTCAGTTTTACTAGTTGAATCTAAATCCGTACACCTGTGCAGTATCCTTAGTGATCCAACTATATTCTATGTTTTGCCAAACAAAATGGAAATAACTAAAGCTAAATATATGTCGATAAACTGGAAAATGGCAATTACGATAATACATGGTGGATAATCCTTTAATAAAAGCATCGAGATAGTTTAAGTTCCGGTCACTACGATAAGAGCTACTATATTGAATTGGTACTCTCGAAATACCGGAGTCTCTTCTGCAATTTCTCAGCTTTCCGTATAATTTGCAACAAAAATCAAGAAAAAATGTTATATATTGTTTATAAGTGAAGTTAATTTACTCTAAAATGTTAAAAAAGTTTGTTTCTATGCCTAATATTTCCTGAGGCATAAGGAAAAGAATGTAAGAACATTTAACACAAACGAGGTTTTGTTACAAGTGGGATGGATAGAGACAATATTTAATCAGTACCAAACCTGATATTTTAACTTTCCGACCGTAAATGAACAATTACCCATAATTTGGCTTAAAAACAAAAAGATTGATTCCTTGTAGTGTTCCTACTGTGCGTGTGAACGACTCTTAGATGAGCAGGACTAAAATACAATGCGTCAATTATCGAGAAAAGCATATTTTATAAAGCAATTAGTCAAATAAAGAAAAACAACTTAGCCACAAACTTCAAACTCATTTCGATCAAGCTTACACGGATGTAGATTCAAAATTATGCGGACTTTGATTGATTTTTAACATGGTGTACGGATTTTGAGTCACAGGTGTACGGATTTTGAATCAGGCATAAAAAAGTGTACGGATTTTGAATCAAGAGCTGCACATTTTGATCTCGATTTTTTATAACTAGGATTAATTTTAGCTTCCTGTTATTCCAAATAACGTTAAAATAAGCATTATACTGTTAAAAGAAAACATGACGATTTGCTTATTACAATATCATAATTTTATATTGACCATTTAAAATTGTCTAGCTCTTAGGTGTACGGATTTCGATACGGCACGGTATAGCAGAATAAAACGGAAAATTCCTTTGAGATTCTACTAATATGCTCACCACTAAATCATTGTCAAAGGTCTAAATTTTTTTAAAAATTTCTTCATAATTTATTACTAATCAAACTTACTCGATCGCTTTTTTATTAATAATTATTTTGAAACTTTATGACCATTTTTCCTAATCTGGTTTTTGTAATACACTCAAGTCTTTTTTTACACGAGGGATACATGGCGTGTAAAAACGTTTAAAAAAATCATGGTAATTTGAAAAATTATGTAAAAAAAAACCACGTTAATTAAAAAATCACCTAAAAAGCTATTTAAAATCTAAAAGTCGTCGAAAAAACCGCTCGAATTTAAAAATTGCTAAAAAAAACCGCAATAATCCAATTTGTTTTATTAATTCTAGACATCAACGATTCGTGTCGGTACCAAAAGAGAGCTAGCGTTTATTTTCTTACAGTTTCATAACTGATGGTACAAGTTACATTCTTTTGAGTACTTTATCACTTTATCCTCACTATAACTTTCATTACATATGAGTCTTTGTAGTGTTACTTCGTCAATATTACATTTCCGTTTGGCGTCTATATATTTTCTGCAGTCGAGGAGAAGGTGTCGTACGTTAATTGTGGTTTCGCAACAATCGCATAATGGTGGCGAGTCTTTGTTAAGTAAAAAGATATGTATTGGTCTTGTATGTCCAATTCTCAGTCCGGTTCGAATACCGGACCCAGTCTATCCATTTTATAGTTTCAAATTTCACTTCTCGCAGTTTTATGTCTTGCATTGAAAACCACTGGTTGTCCCAATGTTGTTGAATCTTACGTTTCATTTCTTTCATAGCGACTTCTGCCGGATTTGCTGTTGAAATTGGTGTATTGTTTCTAGCGTTAGCGGCTAATTGATTAGCTGCTTCATAACCTTGCTGGAGTCAACCAAGACCAAGAATCCAGCAGACTTCTGTCAGTCTGTTTTGTAGTAAAGTTTCTATTCTTTGAATCCAGTTTACTAATAATGAGCTTCAAATTAGAATGGAAATTGAAACTGACGCGTAACTAAACCCGAAAAAAACACCCTTCACGATTGTACAATACTTGTTGACCAGCCCGGTGTCACCAATACACTCTCACATATGATTTGACAGTAGTCCCATACTGATGGACCCCTCGTTGCCGGGCCGCAAACAACAATGGCCGCTCCATATATTTTCTATGAAATGATTTCCCTTCCCGACCAGTGTTTGACGTTTTAGATTGCGGTCATAGAAAAATGCCGACGTGCCGGGGGTCATTGTCGACATACTCAAAGCTTTCATCTATTTATAGCAAACTTCAATCTATGGTTGACACTTTGACAGCGAAGCCATTTACTGCGACCAGAGCTGCCAAAAATACAGATATTTGTGCATACATAAATTTGAAACTCATCAATTATTTCAGTTACTGTGATGTCGGGCTCTACTAATGTTCCTGAATTTAAAAGTAGTTCATAAATTATTTATGATAATTAAAAGATTAGATCAAGAAAATTAAATACTCCGGAGAAAACGGTAGGGTCCCAAATTTATGCATGCACAAATGTCTGTATTTATGGCAGCTCTGACTGCGACGCAGGAGGAAGTTGGAGAGTATAAAAAAACTGTTGAACAATTTTCTCGCACACTTCGACAGCACTGCGAGTGTAAAAGAGATCGTGCAGTGCCTTAACGTCACTGCCATATTTGCGAATTAGCCAAAGCACATGCGCTTTTATCCCAGTCACATACAAGAGCAGTTGTGGTGCACAGTAGAGATGGTCGGGTAGCGGAAAATTTGCCCGAAACCCGCACCCGTACCCGTACCCGCCGGGTTCGGGTCGGATTCGGGTATTGAAAAAAAAATAATTTGCGGGTTCGGGTCGGGTACGGGTTCTTAATTTTTGTTTTTGAAACCGGGTACGGATCGGGTCGGGAATCTCTATTGACCACATTTAACACTAAAGATGGTCGGGTACCCGGGCCCCACTATGGGGCAGAACCTGAAAAAGCTCGGACAAAACCTCAAAATTTTTATTTGAGATATTCTATCAAACTTAATATTCTACGTATAGTAGACACATAATCTATAAGAAATATACATAAATTGTTTTAATAAGTAGTTTTTCAATAGGCATTAAAGAAGGTGAAACACAGTGTAAAAAAATTTTGGAAAATGAAAAAATAAATATCATTTAATATTTTAGTATCTGGCTACCACGCTGCTTAAAATTCTATACTTTTAAAGGACAATTCACGTTAAAGGGATCATAAACTAATAATTTAGGTGATATTAAGACAGATTTTTTACTAGTAGGCTTTGTTCTGACGAAGTGTTTTAGAACAAAAAATTTGTCATTTTTGTCAATTTTCAATAGTGTGTAGAAAAAGATTTCCACAGATTTCCGCTCTGACACTACCATAAAATCAACATTCAGTGTGTTAACTAGTAATAAGAAAAAAATTAGCTGCTACTAGTTGCGATGTTCGGAGATATTCAAGTTTTCCGAATGCATGTTTTCCGGCATTTTAGGCTACAAATTAGTAAATGCGCGCCCCAGTGCGAAGTTCATTCCTGCTGTACGTTAAATAGTCATGCTTGTGTATGTAAGACACAGCATTACTATCGATATAAGATACATTGAAGTCGATAAGGGAAATTCAGGACATTATAAAGGCGACCACTTAACAACTTTTTCCCAATTAGCTCTGTTTCAAGTCAAATTGGCAGTAGAATATGTTCGGTTGGACTTTCAGCTCGACTGAACTAGCCTCCATTTTGTTTATTTAGAGTCGAACATGTTATTACGTGTTTGCAGGATAAACAGATTGCTATACTCTGTCAGTTACTTGTTATTTTTTGTGCCTTCTGCCAGGATTTGGCTGAGGCCGATGACAGCCTATCTCGCGACTCGTATCCTTTTGCTGCGTATAGCCAAACTAATGAATTAAAAAATTTGCTTGAATGCGAAGTTAACCTATATAGTAAACCCTCTACCTGTAATGGACCCTCGGATAAAGTTTCGGTATTTATTAGCTTATACTTCTTATTTCTGAGGATATATGACATGAAACAGAACGTACTAAACATAACACACTTTTGAGTTTATGAAATTTAAGCTGCATTTCATTATTAATGCTTTAAAATTGACGTTTTCAACAAGTGGATATAATGGACCCTTTATATACAATGCAAAAAATGTCGCCATTACCGGACTCTCTCCATGCAAAATACACTAAAGTTCCTATAATGGACCCGGTCGTTATTTTATTGTAAACCACAAGGGTCCATGAAAAGGAAAATGGACATTTCAATCTGTTTTAAAAATATGTAAAATATAGAGATTTGCAGCAGAAATTTATATATTTAGGCTTATTCGAAAGCTACTAATATTGTAAGTGCCATTGGTTGGGTGTTTAGCGTTACGAGTTCAAAATAATTTACCGAAAGGTCCACAAATGGTTAATTTATCCTATACCAGAATAATAATACTAAATTACTCTTGATATACAGATTGTGATAATTTGTATAGGAGGTCGTCGGACTACCAATTTCGCCTACATACTTAAAAAAATGTGTTTGAGTATTTAAAATATTTACAACTTGATTCCCGTAAGTCCTACAATTTTGGTATGCTCAGTAACTTTACGTAACTTTACAGGACAAACAACTTTTCTGAAGACAAAATATTTCTAAAGTCATTATTTAAAAAGTTATATCTCCACGCCATCTATAGACATAAAAATACAACTACTTAAAATTTACAGAAAGATGCGAAATTTCATAACAAACAATGTTGCTGAAGACACTAAAGCTCTACGAAGCATATGAAAGAAGTTATGAGGTTTTGTCCGAGCGTCGGGTCAATCTGCCCCACTGTGGGCCCGTCCCGTACCCGTCGTGTTGCGGTCGGGTTCGGGTATCAAAAATAATAAACCTTCGGGTTCGGGTCGGGTACGGGTTTTTAATTTTTTTCTTGATCGGGTACGGGTCGGGTTCGGGTATTCAAATTTGCATACCCAACCGTCTCTAGTGCACAGATAAGGTAGTTGCATAGGGTGCTCTAATGCGTGAGTTAAATCCCGACCGGAAGAATAAGTAATAAACGCATGAGAAGGTTTTTTCAAGGTCCCCATTCAAAACCCCGATAATTCATTTTAGTTTTTTGGCAGTTAACCGAGACAAAATGTCGATATAGTAGTCTATGGTAAAGATTTTTTTGTTAACTAGATAACATCATGATAACAACACATGTTCTTAATAGTGAAGAACTTCGATAACAAAATTTGGACTTCATTTGCTATCACCGATAACTGAGTATAGTATAAGCTTGATATCATGCCGAACGATTTTTGTTATGTTGTCACTTAATTCATACAAGTTTTTACCAAATCCAGTTATCAAAACCTGATCACAGGATAACAAATTTTGCTATTTTTAATATTTTTATGTTATAAAACTTTGCTCGGGTGGTCATTGAACAGATACTACACATTGCGCCTTTAGGCCGAGAAGTGGTCATAGTTTCGAATCCTAGTAGGATCAGGCCATTGGATGTCAAGTGACTTTAGCATGGGTTTATTCTCAGGCCCCCATAAAAGCACTCTTGACAGTGCAAAAAGTCACTCTTATAGTGAAATGTACTAATCAGCCTATCGCCAGGAATGACTGTACAATTGGAGACAGTACTGGCATTGAGAAGCAAGGTGGGTAAAGTAGATCTAGTATTGAAGGAACGGTAAACCCCACTGCACACAAGCACGCATAAAATTTAATAAGCATATCCCTCATTCAATAGCGATTATAACAAAAATGTAGTGCATGTTATACAGCAAACACCCGGGCGATATCACAATAGATCAACGATACTGGTCGCAGTGATGAGTCCATACAGGAAAAAATAGTCATTGAAGCAACGCTTGCTAAGTTTGTATAACGTTCATCTTTACCTTCCCCCTGAGTAAAGAGGAACGTTATGCAAATAAAATAGGCGCTGCTTCAATTACCCTTTCCTACGTAATTTTTGCCCATTTCCCCTTCAGTCTCCTACCTTTGTTTCATTACTTTCTCCTACCATTTCCTACGTGGATTATAAAAAGCTGCCACTATTAAAAATTAAACTAATTGAAATTTTCCTATCATAGATAAATTGGAGATCACATTACAATATATGAATTACTCCATAATAGGGTAGAGGATCCATATTTCGCCAGAAGCCATATTTCGCCAGTTTGATGAATCCAAAGCCTTTTTACATATTTTTGGTAGATCTAAAATATGATCTGTCGAATTGGTAACAATAAGGTCATGTACTACCAAAAATAATTAATACCTTTGACTTGTTACTAATTTATCAGATATTACTTATAATTTGAAAATACCACTGGCGAAATATGGATCCTCTACCCTACTAGTAGAAGAGCTACTTTCAATCAATGTAAAATTCTTCAAGCTTTAATTTTTAATGAAATAGAAGTATGATTGAGCTTGTTCTCTATAATTTATTGCAATTAGATGATTAGATCAGGAATACATACAATCACTGTTTAGTGGATTAAATTTGGTTTGCGGTGTACAACTGCAGCTATAAAATTGCCCACATATAAATAAATAAATTAATAGTCGAAGTGGAAACACACGATCCGAAATAATCATCGGTTCACATTATCTTATCATATCGCAAACAGTACACCAATATCCGCCGATTGGACTCAATAAGCACATTTCAACGGTCAGTTCTGTCAGGTAAGTCGTTT
The DNA here is from genome assembly GCF_943734655.1 of Sabethes cyaneus. Taxonomy (NCBI): domain Eukaryota; kingdom Metazoa; phylum Arthropoda; class Insecta; order Diptera; family Culicidae; genus Sabethes; species Sabethes cyaneus. The sequence goes on from NC_071355.1 coordinate 166,978,109, forward strand.
CAAGCGGGGCTTCATTAGTGCGTGCTAATTTTGTCGATGTTTATATATGTGTCTTGAACTAAACAGAAATTTCACGTACGACTGTCGATCAATGCTTTCTAATAATAACAAACATTTTTCAGGAACACTGTACAAATATAACTAGGAGCGCACAGAAGCTAAATCGCGAGGTTACAGAATTTTGGTAAGTTGAAATATTGTAAGTCTAGTTTTACTATTACTAAAAGTGTTACACAAAGGTTAACCTATATTTAAACGGAACAAATATTGTTCCATTTTACTCGTTCAATAACTTTAGCTTTTGTACAGTGTCATATAATACGGTGTGAAACAAATTTCCAATCCAGTCAGAAAGCAGACACCGTTCGCTTTAGAATGGGTAACCTTAGCAGCCGATCGGTCTCAACCGCTCAACCGGATCGTAGTACAACCGGCTCGGACAATCGGACCGAAGAGGTGCACGAAGAAATAATAAAACCTGTCAACGTAAGTTACCATAGATGACCATGGTGTTCGTTGAATCGGCAACATGCTAATTGTTTGCTTAAATGCAGGTTTCGCCAGTATCTAACGTTATCGCAGCACCCACGGTTTGCCCACCGGGCTACAAGATGGACCATCGAGGAAAATGTCGGAAGGTGGAAGATTTTTAGGAACAAATATAGTGCTTTTATTTTCCAACCAACAATTGAACGATAATATGGCTCTCTTTTTGCTCTTTATACTGAATCATCGAAGCGTATGCTGAAGTGTGAATTTAATCGGCTGCTGGTTTTTCAACCAAATATTGAACATGGGAGGAAATCCAGAATATAAGTGGTACCGTCGACCCAAATAATTACCGCTCGTTGCATAAATGAAAAGGCTAGATGAAACATTACAAATATAATCGATCAGCGATGAAGGCGAAGACAAAATCATGACAATTGGCAACTTTGTTTGACTGAGCAATGTGATCAAAAACGTCAGTATGATCACTCAAATGATAATTGAACTCTTATTGGAAATAAACAAAAATATGTTATTGAAATAAATTCAAATCAAAAATTCAAATATTGTCGACATTGTTAAAATTAACATTTGCGATACATTTAAATGGAAAAAAATAAATACAGTTAAATTTATTGACTGAAGTTTTTGGTTGGGGTTCGAAAACAGACACTGAGGAAGCCTGCAAGTCATAGGCGAAATACGTATCTGTCGTGAATAAAATACACATAGTATAATTAAGTTGGATAAGTTTTCTTATTTTTTATTTTTAGGTTTTTAAGTTAAATTTATATTTAAAATATTCTATTTACTAGGGTTGATTGCTATTTCCCGTCGTAGTGAGGAAAACCATTTCAATTTTCATCATTTCTTGGATGGATTTAACTAATAATTCAAAAGTTCTTTTGCTGATTCAACACAAACATCTCAGCTAACTTTTATGTATCGCGCATGATAGCCAATAAACTGCAATATTAGGATATAACATGTAGTCAATTGTGTGTCATAAAAAACGCTGATATATTCAATAATTTGTGTTAGATAAAACGGAAACAGGCAATTACGACGAAGCAGAAACATACCCTATATTAAACAGACTATCCACAACTTGAACTTTATTATTTGGAGTGCAACGATATTTCGTCAAATGAATGCTCAAAGCGATAGCCATAAGACGTAGCGATAGCGATAGACGTAAACTATTTGAAGAAAATTCTATAAGAAATATCGTTACTCACATTTTGTATACACACTAGCACCATCTATGATCGACATTCCCAAATATTAAGTTACAACAAGAATACCCATCGGACAAGCAAGAATTTTGCAAATGTCTTTGGGTGTTGCTTCTTCTTTAGCAGCTTAGCAGCTTAGGGCCGGATTGGTAAGACCTCGCATTGGCGTAGCTAGAGCGGGTGTCTGCGAGATCAGACCTACCTTCCGGAATATTGGTATGGATCGTCTACCGGCAGAGCTTTATAAATATGGTCGAGAAACGCTGACAACGGCTCTACTCTGGATTACTTCCAAGATTTGGAAGGAGGAGAAACTACCGGAGAAATAGATAGAGCGGTTTGTCCTATCTTCAAAAAGAGTGATCGACGCGACTGCTGCGACTATTGCGGCATTACATTGGTAAACAGCGCCTACAAGGTACTCTTCCAACATATGTTAAGCCGGCTGTCACCGATAGCACAAGATTTCGTAGGAATGTATTAGGCCGGGTTCATGGAGGTTTGCGCTACTACGAACCAAATTTTAACTATCCGACAGATTATTCAGAAATGTTGGAAGTACAACATGCCCACGTATCACATCTTTATTAATTGATTAAAAAGAAATATCTAACCTAGATAAAGCTGTGGAGAACTCGGTAGAGAACAATTTCGCTTTTGAAACGATTTCGCAACATGATGTCATATTTTTCTGATGCAACTGCTACGAACAAATTGTGTACGTCTGTACGTATACCCAAGGAAGAGTGCGTCAAAGAGGCTTAACTGCAAAATGTAAACAAACCGAGTGAGGGTTCTTTTCGCTATGCTAGTCCTATGAAGAGTCCTGGTTTGTTTACATTCTGTAGTTGGGCCCTTTCGAAAACTTGGTACCGAACCTATCTTATATACTTATTGAGATAAAATATGTTCAAATTCGTAAATTAGGATGCTTCTTGAAACAACAGGTTTGCAACATAAATTTTCCATAAACAGGTCTAGGTTCTCTAGGAAAGAAGGTGTGAACTTTTCCCGATTGAAAATAGGTAAAACACGAACCATTTCTATATAAGTTAAAAAATGGTATCTTCAGTTTTTGAATAGATAAACATAAAAGTACGATTCATAATTAAATAGTTGAAACCTTCATTTAATAGAGATTTGTCGCATGCAAATATCCGCGCAAAATATAAATAGACTTCAGTGTATCACGGTTTTTGTAAAAATGAGAACCACCCTACTTTGGTGTAAACTGACAAAATTAACGAAAAATTTATTAAAAAAAAATTTTGGTAAATATTAAAATGATTAAAAATTAGTTTTACAATTAGGCTTATACAAATTTGAAAAAAAGTTTATGTCACCCCCCCCCCCCTTCAAAAATTTTCGAAATTTGAAGGGGCGAAAAAATAAAGTGCAATTATGTTGCATTCTTTAATGGTGAGCAGATTTTTACAATTCAACAAGTTTACATCTCTAAATTACCCAATTCGTGCAAAGTTGAAGTATCCCGTTAGTCTCGATCAACTATCCTACACTATGCTTTCTGATTCTTGCTACAAGTCACAGGCGACTATTGTGCTTAACCTTTAGGTTCCGGCGCCGAAAATTGGGGTGCTTGGAATTAAACTTTTAGCTCCATTTATTTTAAATTTTGTTCCATTTTAATTGCTATCCTTGCTTCAAAAGAACCGAATTAGATTGAGGCATCAATCAACTAAACAATGTATTAGTGAAATTTGCTACCACTTTTGACGGAGATATTCCGAATGGCTGTGGGATTATATTTTGCTGTCATAGGTAGTAGATAAGATTAAAATAGAAATACAACAAATTACACACTCCGGAACATCAGCTTTCGGTGCTTTCGGGGCTCCAAATTGATCGTTTTATTCCGTAGTGTCCTTGTACCTACCCTAATTTTGGATGTAAGGGACGAAAAACTTAAAGATACAATTTTTACCATGCATTGGACGCCGCGATATGCATAAATTGAAGTTAAATGTTTTAAAAGCGTATTATCCAGCATTGTCGCCCTCCAAACTACTCGGAATGGCAGTTTTTGTGCTTTTCTGACCGCCGTTAAGGCCTTTAAGCAATATTCAGTTTCAACATATTAACCCATGTTTTAGGTCCATGTAAACAAACCACTGATAGACGTCAAAGAAGTGAGGTTATGCTCGCCCGTGCAAAACCTTATTGCGAAATAGTTCTCTACCGATTTTTCTACAGCTCTATGTATTGCGGTTATTTACATAAATTTTCATTCTGTTGCGGCGGTAGTCCGCATCGTCAATCACCGCAACGAGAACAAGGAAAGGTGGCCAAATATTTTTTGGTTTATATGGGCAATTGTTACTGATGCTTTAGTAACTAAAACTACCATAAAAAACTTCTTTTAAGCCTCTTACATTCAAAAATCTGTTTTATATAAATCATAAGTACAAAAATTGGTGTAAATAGTAACCAAATTTAAGAAGTACGGAATCGTGATAATGGCAAATAATCTAAACAATAGAAATTGATCTATTGTGTACACAATATTGTGCTTTGCAAGAAATTTTTTCATTCTCGAAAAGTTCATAGCAAGCTGTCAAAATAATTCTGTATTGAGCGAAGCTGACGAATTTTCGTTAATTGAATATCGATATTTTTCTCATATCGATACGTATACTCAGTTGAAAGCATAATCAGCAAAATTGCTCGCATCACGTGACGATCAGCATTTTACATTTATTTTATAACACTCCGTATAACGTGTTAACATTTACAGAGCTGTTGTATTTATTTATATGCATGCCGAAATTAACTATATTTCGAAAAAATCACTATCGAGATTTTGTCCACAAATGTCGATACCAGTTATATCGATACATTATCGCCCAATGCTGAGCTCGCCAAATATTGAAGGATGTGCTTTTGTCCAGAGGTGCCATACAAATAGATCAATTTCTATTGTTTAGATTATTTGCCATTATCACGATTCCGTACTTCTTAAATTTTGTTACTATTTACACCAATTTTTGTACATATGATTTATATAAAACAGATTTTTGAATGTAAGAGGCTTAAAAGAAGTTTTTTATGGTAGTTTTAGTTACTAAAGCATCAGTAACAATTGCACATATAAACCAAAAAATATTTGGCCACCTTTCCTTGTTCTCGTTGCGGTGATTGACGATGCGGACTACCGCCGCAACAGAATGAAAATTTATGTAAATAACCGCAATATCTAGCAGGTCAGTTAAAGCGTAGAGTATAAGTACAAGTATAATAAAATAAATAAATAAATAAGTAGAGCTCTACCAAACACAAAACGAACGTGTATACACTGTAGAGTTTTTTGTAGTAGAGGACTCTGCCATAGAGTTGCTGTAGAGCTCTACCAGTAAGCTATATAGGATGTATACACTGCTCTACCTATCTCTACGTGAGATTTTTCTTTATAGCTCTACCTGAAAAACTCTATGGTGGATACTTGGCTTTGGAAATACTCAGAAAAGTTAACATTTCGCAAAAGTAAATCGACCCATTCCCAAATCGATTAACTTTTCCGAGAGTCCACTGATGCGACGTTTTGGGTACGGGAGGTCCGCGCTTTCTTCCTTCCGCCCGCTAGATCTCAAGGAGCTTAAGGGGAAACCGAAAGTGGCTCAAAGATGGCTGGATAAATGGCTACCATTCGAAGCATGTATTGTTTTGCGCCTTAAAAATGCATCTGTATTGGCAGAGCACGCTTTCGCCACGTAATCAGTGCTTCCAGCTCTGTTATAATTTCCTAAAACTTGTAATTCAATTTATCGATCTGCTATGTATCAATAAACGCTCAGCAAAACATAATTGCTAATGGAAAATAAATTTAACTGAACATATCGATCATTACGTGTTCATAAAAGTGACCAATGTATAATTTGGAATTAGTTAATAGATAGTTGGTTACGCACATATTTCGTCGAACTAGCGATTTCCGAAAAAGCAGCAACACAGTATCAAACTTTCGTCACATCAATGAGCTTTTAAAGAGCTTTCAACTTTCGCCGCATCGATGAGCTTAGAGTGAAGTAAACAAACAAAACGCAAACGCAGAAATCAAAAACGCAATTCGATGCAAGCGGATTAATTAAACATCCTAGTGATCCTACGCATTATTCAGTTGCTGCTGTTAATTTTGATTGAATCGGAATGCCTTGATAAAGAAAACAAACCCTTTTTCGGGATGTTTGTAGTCAGTGCGGTTGGCTGCGGATTAGCTGTTTATGTTTGCAAGCTCCGCTATTTGACGTATATTACCAATACTAATGCAATATTCAAATAAACGTTTAGGTTTTTAACGAACACATGAGGTGTACAGTACAGTGTTTGTCGCACTAACACAATAACGTTAGCCACTTTCGGTTCCGCCTTAATAGACTTAGATAGGGGAAGACTGTCCAGAACGCACCGGGAGAGAGGGTTTGAATGGCCCATGCTATTAATTGTTTAAAAACGCGGAAACTATTTGGTAAAATTATGAATGCGCATTTTATTTTGGTGTAAAAGAAGCTAATTCATAATTGTGTAGCATGTAAAAGCATCAAACATAGCCAGATCCAATAAAATCAAGCGTTTAACCGCCCAGCTAGCTTCGAGGTACGATGCTGGTCTAACAAGCCAGTCGTCGTATGTTCGAATCTCGGCTAGGCGGTGCTTGCTAGTTAGAGTCAGTAGGATTGTTGCACTGGCCCCGTAATTTTCCTGTACTCTAACAGCCGGCTGCGAAGTCTGTCGATAAAGAAGGGTAATGTCTAAAGACGGTATAAACCCATGGCTTTGCTTTTTTTATCCGCGATCTCATTCCACATGTAAGAAATCACGGGTTTCTCTTAAACTTTTACCACTTGTCGGTATGCGAATTTCATAATAAATACAGTCTATCTAATTGATATACTGTCATACTCAATGATTCATCACAAAAACGGCAATAACTAGGCATATTTTTCACAAATATTGCAAAAAACTTCAAAATACAAAACAGGAATGCATCACAGCGGGATCGAACAGTAATAAAATATTTTTAATTTGCAGTACATCTTTTGTTTCGGATTATTTATTAAAAATGTAGCAATATTATGTATTGTATAGGACTTAGAATTTGCCTTAACTTACAACTACAATATTACAACTTACAATATTTCATCACACATCAGTTGGAGAAAAGTAGATGATTAAATTTTATTGCCAACTATGTTGAGATATGAACCCATTATATCCCAGCAAACAAGCGTATGTAACAAACGCTATAACGAACGCTTCCGCCATTTCGGCAGCCTAGTTTTAGAAGTTTATTTAACACGCGATTATATGTAAATTTGCTGGTTGCGTTTAACGCCTAGCTGCGCAAACTTGGTACGTTTTGTCCATGGGCTTTGGCGTTTTGCCCCACATAATGATTTTGACTCTTGCCAAAAATCGTCAAAAATAACAAAAAATATTGGTTTTTGTTAGGAAATTTCACCAGGAAATATGAGTAAGTGTAAAAAAGATCTCAAAGTCTTCTAGAAGTTGAAAAACGTGGAACAAACACTGTTGCTCTGCAAAATGTTTTGCTTAAGCGGTGCATTCTGCACCACTTTACCCTATTATTGCTGGTTGATTCCTTGGAATTCTTCTCTGCGGTACATGCTGCACAGTTGACCTGGCCGTTTACAAGAAAAATGATTGATTCAAATATTAAACATTTTCCAGGATGCTTTCAAGAATTCGGCTGTGTTAGTATGAGATTAGATTAGATTAGAAGTTACATTGAAAACCGGACGCTTGTGTATACCTTAGCTAATGGCTCAGCGAGCTACATTCACTGCATGGAGAGATTCCCATCGTAGGGTATGTTGCTGCTTCGTCGTCGGAAATTGCCTATTTCCGTCCTATGCAACACAAATTATTAAAAATATCAGCCTGCTTTAGACACACAATAAAAAATTAGTTATTCCCTGATATTTTAGTTTGTTGACTATCATATGCGATCAATCAAAGTGAGCTAAGAGCTATTTAAATGCTTTTTATTAATAAAATATTTCTACCCGCCAAATTTCCTACGTTTTTTCGTGCGACGAAGAAGAAAATGTCTACTAATCGTTTCAATTTCCATCATTCATAACATGAAAATGACTCACGCAACGCATTGTCGTTATTCTGCAGCAGGGAAAACTTGCAGGACCAGCTGAATTTTTTACAGTCTTACACAAATAAATGCGCGCTAATTTCACAAACATTGTTGTGATCTTTAGTTCGGACGATGAAAAATTTTGATAGACGGATTTTAAAACGGTACGACGAATTTAAGAAATATATAGCGTTTTTGTTTTTGCATAGGTCCAACTTAGGTTCGCTCTAGTTCCAATCGAACGGCTGTCAAAACGTTTGTTTTTTCACTCAGGTTGAACTTGGTTTCGCTCTGGGTTGAACTTTTTAGACAACGGGTTCGCTCTGGGTATTTTTACAGTTTCAACCCCGCCATGAGCAATACACTGACAACCTGAAAACGTTTATTTATTCTCCCGAAAATAGACTAATCTCAAGATTTTAGTCTTGACCTTGGAATGAGGTCATACATATATATTAATATTTTTTTGAAACGATGGTTCTACAATTGATGAAGGGACGGTAGGGGAAAGAAATGAAAATTTTTGGTGAAGGAGGGGGAAGAGCGGAAAGGAAGGGGGGGGGGGGGGGTATTGGTAGCTATGCTTGACAAGTAGTCATTTTGACTCCTACCTTTTGTCCAATGCTGGCAGATGCATGAGTCGAACCAAGCTGTAATCTGAGATTATAACCGGATTCGAACCCACAACACCCTCCAAGGCATGTGGTTCGCTGGTACTTGTACCTTTGAACCATAGAGGCGCTGGACTCCCGAAAATGTTTGTTTATTCAGTGGTCGAGTTGGAACTAACCCAGGTTAAAAAACAAAAACGCTAATAGTCAGCTGCGTTATTTCAATAAAATGCTTTGATGATCACTTTTTAATGAATTCAAAGTGCACGGATCGGAAGGTAAGCGTGTTTGAGTCAAATCAGCACAAGAACTTTTGGCGAATTCATTAAATCCATCCGAAAAATGATGAAAATTAGAGTGACTTTACTTACTACGACGGAAATTAGAATTAAACCCTATATTCGACGAAAGTCAGTAGGTCACGGTGGGTTGGACACGCCTTGGTTTTTGTTGGGATGTTGGTTTGATGAAGTAGTTAAGAAAAAATATAATTTTGTCACTAAAATTACTCTAGTCATTATTATTAGGCTGCAATTGGTTTTAATCTCACTTTTGTTTTTTTACTGTTTGCAGGGATGGCACAATGACTTTGACTCAATTCACATTCATTTGACAGTACCGTCTCAGTCATGCAGCATTTGAAAAAGTTTTACAGCAAAGATTCGCTAATTGGTGGTTCGTTAATTGGGCGTTCGCTAGTTGGGCGGAAATGTCAAAATTCACTGTCAAAATGAATCATTTGAGGAGTCTAGAAATGCGATTGAAGATCATATTTGAATCGTTTGTTTGAGAAACCCCACAAACGCCACTTTTACGAAAATTGACTTTTTAACAGTTTTCGAATATTTCATGATATCTACACCTTCCATCAAAATTTCAGACAAAGTTAGTTCCACGAACTGTCAAATGAATGTAAATATCGTATCAGCCCTGACTGTTTGTAAATTTTTTGAAAATACAACAAAAAAAAAATACCTAAAATTTACCTAAAAATCTACACTGCATTATAGGTTTTTGTATACCTAGTACTGGTAGTTAGCACTACCAACAGTGAATACCTACCTATCGGTACCTTTATAAATAGACTGTCGTTTGCCAGATCAATCAGATTCGTTTGAACTGTTTATCATAACTAGTCATTACAACTTCCAATTTAACAAACCGCTCGTCATGACTTCGACCATCAGTATGGCGGAACCGAAACCGGAAGACCTGCAGAAAACGACCGAATTAGACGAGTCTCTTGAACCGTACAACGATGAAGAGGAAGAGGAGCTGGATCGTCGAGTAAAGATTCTGGCCAAACTGAACACTCTCGTCAAGCAATGGGTTCAAGATGTGTCGATCGCTAAGAATATGCCGGAGGAAATGGCCGAGAAGTTGGGTGGAAAGATCCACACAATCGGTTCATACCCATTGGCGCCTCCCCTCAAAGGAGTGAATATTAACGCGCTATGCGTTGTGCCGCGTAACATTGAACGGGCTGACTATTTCAGCTCGTTCTTCGAACTCCTCAAACAACAACCGGAAGTGGTCGAGTGCCGAACTATGGAAGTGGCTTTTGTACCTGCAATTAACATCAACTTTGGCGGCTTCGAGATTGATCTGATGTTCGCTCGATTATCACGGAAAGAAGTTCCTGACAATTTTAATATACACAACGATATTCTTCTGAAGAACAATCCGCAACAAAACTCCGCATTCAACGGTTCCAGCTCGACACGAAAGGTACAGTTGAACGAATTCAACCAGGATATGCAGATAACGGACGAAATTATGCCCAGAAAAGCTGTCGGCGAACAAAACAAATTCTTTTCTAAATATCACCACTTCATTGTGCTCTTGGCAACATCCAACAACGCAGACGATCACCTGGAATGGTCCGGGCTGATCGAGTCCAAGTTTCGCTTGCTGACTCTAAGCCTGGAGCGGAATCAACATGTCAATGTCGCCCATATATATCCTAAGCGTTTCGAATGGCACGAGCATACGCCGAAAAGCACGAACGATGATGTTAAGCAGTTTTGTGATTTATGGTTTATCGGATTGGAATTCGAACGATCCGATAATGTTTATTTTGTTGACTTGACGGAGAGCATTCAAAGTTTAACCGATGCCGTACATAACCACGCTTTGCGCATAAATCTACTTAAGGATGGTATGGAAATCGAAGCTCGTCACGTTCCACGGAGGCATTTGAGTCAATATTTGCGTTCGAGCCTGTTGAAGTGGGAGACAAATACATCATCGGCACAGAATAGTGGAACAACTAGGGCTAGCAAGCGGCGTTCGTCAGAGATAGAGCAAACGGATACAGCGATGAACAAGAAAGCAAGAAACGATTCATCAGTACCTCAACAAGAAACAACAGCGGAACGGGAAACCGATGCAGTCAGCGAAATGTAAGCGCTAGAATCTAGAATCTAAGATTTTCTGAGCGTTCTTATAGATGATAAGCAATATAAGTTTTAAGTGACGTATTCACCGATTTAATGGTGTACCAGTGAATCAATTAATAATCAATAAATAGTATTCAAATCAAATTTAAATGAGTTTTTATCAGTTGGTAGACACGTAGAAATATGTTCAATTTGACTGTGGAATGAATCGAAGTTGATCAATTTTCATGGTTACCTCATCAATTGGGTATTTTAATTTCCCCAAAAAGGTGAGTTTTTTCACTTCATTTAATAGCCCGTCGTTTCCTGAATCTAAAGGTTCTTTTTTTATTTCAATTAAGTCAATATTTAATGAAAAAATTAATAAAAATCAAAAATAGAATGATTTGCTGTTTGACAGATATCAACCAAGCTGATTGATTGAAATGATGCCAGAAGTTCTCTCCCTCTCTAATATCTTTCTGATAGAGCTCTTCATTTTGACCGAGCTTTTGACAGCTCCCATATGAAACCTGTATCGTCCGATGACCATAGTTTATCTATTCACTGTGTTGTCTGAGGTGAGCTGAGAAGAAAAGTGGTTTACCTTTAAGCTATCGTCTTATCCCAAAAAATTTCTTTAAATTAAAAAAATGCTTTTTTTATTACTTTCGCTCGTCAAATTTGAAAAAGTGTTCATGTGACGATACAGTGACATCATATGTTACCATAATATGTGAAAATTTATATACCGCTAAAATACCCAATTTCCGTAAGTCCGTTTTATCCAGAACGGAACGATATTCGAGCATAATTTCTTGAAACAGTAGAGTAGTTTGAACCAGTTCCCTCTATTCCTGCTGCCGGTGGGGTTCTTGGAGAGAACAGATTTCACTGCACAGTCGTCCGACGTTTTTGTGACATGGTTGGCCCACCGTAGGCTCCCGCTTGACAACAGTTGCACGATGAAAATCTCTCCAAGCAGTGCCTCGGGGTACAGTCCTTAAGGACTTATACATCCCTAATAATGCAAGGGCTTTAAATGCTTTAAATGCCATTGATATTAAGGGGAACCCTACCCTAGAAATTCAGATTCTTTTTGCATTTTCAGGAGGCTTGTCCCTTCAGAAATGTTGTGCCAAAAGGATTTTTCGCTATCTGATCTAGTTAAACGGTTTTTCTGACACTGCCGCCGACGTCACTGCCACCACCACCGCTTCTACTGCTACCACTGCTGCTACGGTCACCCTCTCTACTCCCGTTCTATCTACCTCTGCTGGAGACACACGAGGCTCTAGAACTGGATCATTGGAAGGAGCCCCCGAATCCAGAGCTGGTCGCGTGAAACCTCTACGAATAGTAAATCGAACTGAACGCCGCCAACAAATTTTCACTGAAGATTTAAAATCGTTTTGCATCACCCCTTTCCACGTCGAACAATCGGAACATGATGTCATCGAGTATCTTCGAGAAACGCTGAATATCGAAAACTCTTCTGTGAGATGCACAAAGCTTGTGCCCAGGGGCAAACAACTTAACGACCTGACATTCGTCTCGTTCAAAGTGTCAGTGTCTGCTGATCTGGAAGTTGCTGTAGGAGATAGCTTTTACTGGCCGGAAGGAGTGATAGTTCGTCCTTTTCAACCAAAAAACGACAACTCTGCGGTCACTATTCGACCTCAAATATCAGGTTAACAACTGTGAGTAATTCTGCACCAATCAGTTCATTCTCAAATCAAGTTCTCCCTGTTGCACACGTTTCGGTTAGAGATGGCTTGGACAGTTACATTGAATCGGCAACAAAGGTTAACGACTTTTCTGACACCAGTTTAAAATCGTTGATTTCTAAAAAATCTCGTAATTTCACAACTATTGGTTTTCATAATGCTCGCAGCCTACTGAACAACATTGATAATTACCGTGCATTTTTCGAAAATACAATGATATCGGTTCTTGGAGTAGTAGGAACTTGGCTTAAGCCTGGAAACACTAACAGATCAATATCCATAAGCAACTTTAAAATTGTACGATCTGATCGCCTGAGCAGTACCAAGACTCGTGGGGGGAGTTGCATTTTACTTAAACAAATCAATGAAATATTCTGTTCTTTCTAAATCTCAAAAAGGTAGCGAAGTAGATTATCTTTTTATTAAACTTACTAGTTTAAAAACTGTCTTCGAAATAATTGCTGAGCTATCCTCGTGTGAGCCGAATATCTTAATCATGGGCGATTTAAACATTAATCTGCTAAAATTTGCTGAACCATCCGCGACAAAGCTGCTGAAACAGCTTGATACGGTGACTCTTAAACTAGTGCCCTCCCTACCCACATGTCATCGACCCAACTGCCCAGAATCTTGGATTGATTTAGTAGCGGGTAACTGTACTTTTAATATCAAAAATTTGTATCAGTCTTCATTTGGAGGTATTAGTGATCATGATCTAATCTGCTTCGATTATAGAATAAAAAGCCAAAATTCCGCTCCCGAATATCATTAGACTCGTGAATATGGCAAAATTAATTACCACAAGTTTGCGCAGGATCTACGTAATGCCGATCTCTCTGTAATGCAACAATACAATGATGTCAATGATAAATTAGCTATTTTGAACGACACCCTTTTATCCATTACCGATCAACACGCTCCCTTGCGAAAGAAAAAGAGCATCGATCCCAAATGTCCTTGGATCACTCAGAATTTAAATGTGCTATTTAAAAACAGATTGGATGCATATAATTGCTGGAAAAGAGATAAGCAATGTCTTAGTAAGTAGAACAATTTTACGCGGTTAAGAAATATTGTGAATCGTGAAGTAAAAAAAATCCAAGCAAGAATTTTTCACTTCCCATCTTAACCCTGAACTTTCAACAAACAAACTTTGGAGAAACATCAAACAGCTGGGTCTTAAAGAGGCGTCTTCTAGACGCCCGCTGGTGACGTGGACGTCAGTGCGTCATCGCTTAACACGTACTTTGTTTCTCAACTTAATCCCACACATCCTTACGATTTAACTGCGGATATAAGTCAGGAAAAATTTTCTTTCAGATGTTTATCTCAAGATGAAGTCTTAACCGAATTCAATTCGGCCACATGTGATTCTGCCGGAACTGATCAAATTCCATTTCATGTTCTAAAAAAGACACTTTGTGTCACGCTGCCTTTTATTACCGACCTGTTCAATTGTATATTAACTACGTCATGCTTCCCTTGTGACTGGAAAATTGCTCGCGTTGTTCCTATTGCAAAAAATGAGAATCCTTCCACCGAGGCTGATTATCGTCCAATCAGCATTCTTCCCGCTCTCTCAAAAATCTTTGAAGGTCTAATAGCAAAACAACTGAATAACTATTTAGTGCAAAATAGTCTGCTGTGCCCTCTCCAGTCAGGATACCGTAAGCACTGCAGCACAACCACAGCGCTCATCAAAATCGAAAATGATATTCGATGCGCGTTGGATCGAAAGTTTGCTACAGTTATGGTGCTCCTTGATTTTAGCAAAGCTTTTGACTCAATCAACCATGCTTTACTTTGCATAAAGTTAAAGCGCATATTCTCACTACAAGACTGTGCTATTAAGCTCCTTCGTTCATATCTTTCCGGCCGATCACAATACGTTGAGCTTAACGGCATAAAATCACACTTGGTTACCGTAACAAGCGGAGTCCCGCAAGGATCAATTTTAGGACCGCTTCTGTTCTCGATGTTTATAAACGATCTTCCTGAGCAATTGCTGTACTGCAAATTTCATCTTTATGCTGATGATTTTCAATTATACCTTCCCGGAAAAAGTAATGAAATCGACATTCTCGTAAATAAAATCAATATGGACATGAAGAAAATTATGGATTGGAGTAACTCAAATGGTATTGGATTAAATGCTGGAAAAACTCAAGCAATCACTTTCAGAACGAAAAGAATGATTTTTGATGAAGTTGCTCAAGTTATGGTTGGAAACGAGATTATTCCCTATTCAGTGGTTGTCAAAAACTTGGGCATACTCATGGATAGCTATATGAAGTGGGATGCTCAAGTAGCAGCCGTGTGTAAGAAAGTTTATGGGTCTATGCATTCATTAGTAGCACTACGTCATTACACTCCACAACCTATACGTTTACAACTAGCTAGAACTCTTATTGTTCCTTTGTTCGAATATGGTAGTGTCCTGTTTGCAAATGTATCTAACGAAAATTTCGAAAAACTCAAGTTGGCTTTTAATTCCGTCACTCGTTACTTCCATAACATTCGCCGTTTTGATCATATTTCAAGCTTTCAAAACTCATTGGTTGGGTGTACATTTGAAAATTTTCTCAACTTCCGAATATGCACTCAAACATATAAAATATTGTTTGATGGGCCAACTTGTCTTTCAAACTTTTACTCATTCTCCCAATCAAATAGAACAAACAATCTTTTGCTAACCAGTTGTGTAACTGATGCTGGCAGGAAAGCCTTTCGTCACCGTAGTATCTGTCTCTGGAACCGTCTGCCGAGCGTGTGCAAAAGTGCTAGAAGCTACGCCGCCTTCAAAATATCTTGTAAAACATTCCTCTTAGCAGATAACTGATTATTATTAGAACTGATTGATTATTAGCAGAAATCACATTGTACGCAAACTTTGAAAACCATTATAAGGTTACTTGTGTTAGGTGAATATGTAGTTAAATAAATAAATAAGTAAATAAATAAATAAATATGAAGGCGGGACTTACTTAAAAAATTACAGCAAAAACTATTCGGTGACCTCAGGGGAAGTGCCTCCTTCCCAAATATCAAATAGCAACAGGAGTATTCCTTGAACTAGCAAGCATTTTTATGGGGTATTCCCCTTCTTTCGTTGAGAAGTGTCAGTTTGACCAAAATGGAGATATTCCCCACTAAGCCCAAATGAGAAATGACGATTTAATATTGACGCGAAGAATGAAAAACGAGTGTAATGCCTGTTTGTCTGTGCTAAAGGTATGGACTGAGGAGGAATTACCTACGGACTAGCTGGAAGGGCCAGCGACTCGAATGCAGCAATTATCGTTTGTTGGCGAACCGTAGAGAGGTATATTTGAAGATATATTTTTTTTGGATACCAGAATAGTGATTATTATGCTGGTGGCAGGTGGGCACCAGCGTGAATGCCCTTTAAAAAACAATTCCTTAGTGGCGGTACGTGCCGGGAACCAACGAAGTATCGTAGAACGAATTTCAAGGATGATTAGGTTAATACCTAAAGCAGGGGGGGCTCCGTAGCCGCAAGATTACCGAGTCTGCTTTGACAAGCGAGTGGTCGTGGGTTCGAATCTTAGTAGAATCAAGCCATTCGATGTCAAGTGACTTTAGCATGGGTTTATTCTCAGGCCCCTCCATATACCCTTCCTTCATGCTGAATTCTATATATTTACCCATTGAAGCCTCCTGACAGTGCAAATGTCCCTCCTATAGTTAAGTGTATTGGTCAGAGGTACGAATGAGTCCTCGCCAGGGACGGCTATAATATGGGATAGTGCTGGCAGCGAGGAATAAGTGGGTAAAGTAGATCAAGCTTTGAAGGAAGGGTAAACCCCAATACACACAAGCACGCATAAATTAAATAAGCATATCGCTCACTCAATAGCGATTATAGCAAAAAGAAATGCAGTGCAGGTTATACAGCAAACACCCGGGCGATATTACAATAGATCAACTATACTGGTCGCAGTAATGAGTCCACACATGGAAAAAAAAATACCTAAAGCAGGCAGTGAGAATAGATGTTCAACGTAAGTTTGTCTTGACAATAGTAAATTGTGTAAATATTTAAATAAATGTGATCATGTTTTAGGCGTAGTAAATGACTGAAGCATAGTAAGTCGGAACGTCCGCTGAAAACATTTTAGTTCTTATTTCTTACCAAAAAAATCAACAAGAGTAACATATAGAATTTCACGGTGATAAACCCCAACATTAATATCTAAATTGTTACGCAGCGGTTTTTGAAAATTCGAAAAATTATCAAAATGGCGGAAATTTTTCAAACAGAAAGGTGTTTTTTCATCAAAAATCTCATAAAAAATTGAAAAACTGAGATATTAAAAAACGGCTACGTAACAATTTAGATAATTCATTTTTACAAGCTAAAAAATTCAGTCAAATCTGAATCTGGCTGAATTTTTTACAGTCTTACACAAATACAAATACGAAAATTCAGACAAAGTTAGTTCCACGAACTGTCAAATGAATGTAAATATCGTATCAGCCCTGACTGTAAATTTTTTGAAAATACAACAAAAAAAAAATACCTAAAATTTACCTAAAAATCTACACTGCATTATAGGTTTTTGTATACCTAGCACTGGTAGTTAGTACTACCTACAGTGAATACCTACCTATCGGTACCTTTATAAATAGACTGTCGTTTGCCAGATCAATCAGATTCGTTTGAACTGTTTATCATAACTAGTCATTACAACTTCCAATTTAACAAACCGCTCTGCATGATTTCGACCATCAGTATGGCGGAACCGAAACCGGAAGACCTGCAGGAAACGACCGAATTAGACGAGTCTCTCGAACCGTACAACGATGAAGAGGAAGAGGAGCTGGATCGTCGAGTAAAGATTCTGGCCAAACTGAACACTCTCGTCAAGCAATGGGTTCAAGATGTGTCGATCGCTAAGAATATGCCGGAGGAAATGGCCGAGAAGTTGGGTGGAAAAATCCACACAATCGGTTCATACCCTTTGGCGCCTCCCCTCAAAGGAGTGAATATTGACGCGCTATGCGTTGTGCCGCGTAACATTGAACGGGCTGACTATTTCAGCTCGTTCTTCGAACTCCTCAAACAACAACCGGAAGTGGTCGAGTGCCGAACTATGGAAGTGGCTTTTGTACCTGCAATTAACATCAACTTTGGCGGCTTCGAGATTGATCTGATGTTCGCTCGATTATCACGGAAAGAAGTTCCTGACAATTTTAATATACACAACGATATTCTTCTGAAGAACAATCCGCAACAAAACTCCGCATTCAACGGTTCCAGCTCGACACGAAAGGTACAGTTGAACGAATTCAACCAGGATATGCAGATAACGGACGAAATTATGCCCAGAAAAGCTGTCAGCGAACAAAACAAATTCTTTTCTAAATATCACCACTTCATTGTGCTCTTGGCAACATCCAACAACGCAGACGATCACCTGGAATGGTCCGGGCTGATCGAGTCCAAGTTTCGCTTGCTGACTCTAAGCCTGGAGCGGAATCAACATGTCAATGTCGCCCATATATATCCTAAGCGTTTCGAATGGCACGAGCATACGCCGAAAAGCACGAACGATGATGTTAAGCAGTTTTGTGATTTATGGTTTATCGGATTGGAATTCGAACGATCCGATAATGTTTATTTTGTTGACTTGACGGAGAGCATTCAAAGTTTAACCGATGCCGTACATAACCACGCTTTGCGCATAAATCTACTTAAGGATGGTATGGAAATCGAAGCTCGTCACGTTCCACGGAGGCATTTGAGTCAATATTTGCGTACGAGCCTGTTGAAGTGGGAGACAAATACATCATCGGCACAGAATAGTGGAACAACTAGGGCTAGCAAGCGGCGTTCGTCAGAGATAGAGCAAACGGATACAGCGATGAACAAGAAAGCAAGAAACGATTCATCAGTACCTCAACAAGAAACAACAGCGGAACGGGAAGCTATACCAGTGCAAACCGATGCAGTCAGCGAAATGTAAACGCTAGAATCTAGAATCTAAGATTTTCTGAGCGTTCTTATAGATGATAAGCAATATAAGTTTTAAGTGACGTATTCACCGATTTAATGGTGTACCAGTGAATCAAGTAATAATCAATAAATAGTATTCAAATCAAATTCAAATAAGTTTTTATCAGTTGGTAGACACGTAGAAATATGTTGACTTGAACGAAACGTGGTTGATCAATTTTCCTGGTTACCTCATCAATTTCGGTAAGTCCGTTTTATTCAGAACGAAACGATATTCGAGCATAATTTCTTGAAACAGTAGAGTAGTTAAAACCAGTTCCCTCTATTCCTGCTACCGGCGGGGTTCTTGAAGAACAGATTTCACTGCACAGTCGTCCGGCATTCTTGTGGCATGACCGATCCACCGTAGGCTCCCGCCTGAAAACAGATGCACGATGAAAATCTCTCCAAGTAGTGGCTCGGGGTACAGTCGTTAAGGACTTTAAGGCAAGGGCTTTAAATCCTTCAAATGCCGTTGATATTAAGGGGAACCCTACCCTAGAAATTCAGTTTTTTTGCATTTTCGGGA
The DNA here is from genome assembly GCF_943734655.1 of Sabethes cyaneus. NCBI lineage: Eukaryota > Metazoa > Arthropoda > Insecta > Diptera > Culicidae > Sabethes > Sabethes cyaneus. Next base: position 166,997,215 of record NC_071355.1, read on the forward strand.
GGCTTGCACCCTAAAAATGTTGTGCCAAAAGGATTTTTCGCTATCTGATCTAGTTAAAAAGTTACAGCAAAAACTATTCGGTTATCTCAGGGGAAGCGCCTCTATGTTGCCATACCTGGAAATACTTTAATTTGTATAATTGAGTAGTTAAGCTGAGAATTTCGAGGTCGTATGGGTTTCAGTTCCTTCTCAAATATCAAATAGCAACAGGAGTATTCCTTGAACTAGCAAGTATTTTATGGGGTATTCTCCTTCTTTCCTTAAAATGCGTCAATTTGACCAAAACGGAAACATTCCCCCAAGGCGGCGGCTTACGATTCAGTTAAACAAAATGAGCTGTGGAAGATTATGCTTGAACATGGTTTTCCAACAAAACTGATTAGGCTGATACGTGCTACTCTTGATGGTTCAAAATCAAGCGTCAGGACAGCGGGAAAGACATCGAGCTCGTTTGTGACGTTATATGGTTTGAAGCAAGATGACGAACTATCGAATTTGCTGTTCAACAATGCATTGGAAGGTGCTATTCGAAGGTCAGGCGTGCAGAAAAGCGGTACGAAAATCATTACGAAATCTCATATTGATGCTCCTAGGGTTCGCGGACGACATCGATACCATCGGTGTTAACCGTAGAGCTGTGGAAGAAGCGTACACGCATCTTAAGGGGGCACCCTACTCTGGAAGACCGAAAAGTAATAGATTTTCGTAAATTTTTTTCAGATGCTAGAATTAAGTTAAGTGTTGGGGTATTTTGGTTATTGGTTAAGGTATATTTGAAGATATATTTTGTATTTTTTGGAGACCAGAATAGTGATTATTATGTTGGTGGCAGGTGGGCGCGTGAATGCCCTCTAAAAAATAATTCCTTAGTGGCGGTACGTGCCGGGAACCAACGAAGTATCGTAGAACGGATTTCAAGGATGATTAGGTTAATACCTAAAGCAGGCAGTGAGAATAGATGTTCAACGTAAGTTTGTCTTGACAATAGTAAATTGTGTAAATATTTAAATAAATGTGATCATGTTTTAGGCGTAGTAAATGACTGAAGCATAGTAAGTCGGAACGTCCGCTGAAAACATTTTAGTTCTTATTTCTTACCAAAAAAATCAACAAGAGTAACATATAGAATTTCACGGTGATAAACCCCAACATTAATATCTAAATTGTTACGCAGCGGTTTTTGAAAATTCGAAAAATTACCAAAATGGCGGCAATTTTTCCAAGAGAAAGGTCTTTTTTCATCAAAAATCTCATAAAAAATTGAAAAACTGAGATATTAAAAAACGGCTACGTAACAATTTAGATAATTCATTTTTACAAGCTAAAAAAATTCAGTCAAATCTGAATCTGGCTGAATTTTTTACAGTCTTACACAAATACATGCGCGCTAGTTTCACAAACATTGTTGTGATCTTTAGTTCGGTAAATATCGTATCAGCCCTGACTGTTTGTAAATTTTTTGAAAATACAACAAAAAAAAAATACCTAAAATTTACCTAAAAATCAACACTGCATTATAGATTTTTGTATACCTAGTACTACCTAGTACTGGTAGTTAGCACTACCAACAGTGAATACCTACCTATCGGTACCTTTATAAATAGACTGTCGTTTGCCAGATCAATCAGATTCGTTTGAACTGTTTATCATAACTAGTCATTACAACTTCCAATTTAACAAACCGCTCGGCATGACTTCGACCATCAGTATGGCGGAACCGAAACCAGAAGACTTGCAGAAAACGACCGAATTAGACGAGTCTCTCGAACCGTACAACGATGAAGAGGAAGAGGAGCTGGATCGTCGAGTGAAGATTCTGGCCAAACTGAACACTCTCGTCAAGCAATGGGTTCAAGATGTGTCGATCGCTAAGAATATGCCGGAGGAAGTGGCCGAGAAGTTGGGTGGAAAGATCCACACAATCGGTTCATACCAATTGGCGCCTCCCCTCAAAGGAGTGAATATTAACGCGCTATGCGTTGTGCCGCGTAACATTGAACGGGCTGACTATTTCAGCTCGTTCTTCGAACTCCTCAAACAACAACCGGAAGTGGTCGAATGCCGAACTATGGAAGTTGCTTTTGTACCTGCAATTAACATCAACTTTGGCGGCTTCGAGATTGAACTGATGTTCGCTCGACTATCACGGAAAGAAGTTCCTGACAATTTTAATATACACAACGATATTCTTCTGAAGAACAATCCGCAACAAAACGGTTCCAGCTCGACACGAAAGGTACAGTTGAACGAATTCAACCAGGATATGCAGATAACAGACGAAATTAGGCCCAGAAAAGCTGTCAACGAACAAAAGAATTTCTTTTCTAAATATCACCACTTCATTGTGCTCTTGGCAACATCCAACAACGCAGACGATCACCTGGAATGGTCCGGGCTGATCGAGTCCAAGTTTCGCTTGCTGACTCTAAGCCTGGAGCGGAATCAACATGTCAATGTCGCCCATATATATCCTAAGCGTTTCGAATGGCACGAGCATACGCCGAAAAGCACGAACGATGATGTTAAGCAGTTTTGTGATTTATGGTTTATCGGATTGGAATTCGAACGATCCGATAATGTTTATTTTGTTGACTTGACGGAGAGTATTCAAAGTTTAACCGATGCCGTACATAACCACGCTTTGCGCATAAATCTACTTAAGGATGGTATGGAAATCGAAGCTCGTCACGTTCCACGGAGGCATTTGAGTCAATATTTGCGTTCGAGCCTGTTGAAGTGGGAGACAAATACATCATCGGCACAGAATAGTGGAACAACTAGGGCTAGCAAGCGGCGTTCGTCAGAGATAGACCAAACGGATACAGCGATGAACAAGAAAGCAAGAAACGATTCATCAGTACCTCAACAAGAAACAACAACGGAACGGGAAGCTATACCAGTGCAAACCGATGCAGTCAGCGAAATGTAAGCGCTAGAATCTAGAATCTAAGATTTTCTGAGCGTTCTTATAGATGATAAGTAATATAAGTTTTAAGTGACGTATTCACCGATTTAATGGTGTACCAGTGAATCAATTAATAATCAATAAATAGTATTCAAATCAAATTTAAATTAGTTTTTATCAGTTGGTAGACACGTAGAAATATGTTCGATTTAACTGTTGAATGAATGTTGAGTTCGTTTTATTCAGAACGAAACGATATTCGAGCATAATTTCTTGAAACAGTAGAGTAGTTTGAACCAGTTCCCTCTATTCCTGCTGCCGGCGGGGTTCTTGAAGAGAACAGATTTCACTGCACAGTCGTCCGGCATTCTTGTGACATGGCCGACCCGCCGTAGACTCCCGCCTGAAAACAGATGCACGATGAAAATCTCTCCAAGTAGTGGCTCGGGGTACAGTCGATAAGGACTTATACACTTTAATAATGCAAGGGCTTTAAACCCCACCGCCTACTTAGCTTCGAGGTACGATGCTGGTCTAACAAGCCAGTCGTCGCATGTTCGAATCTCGGCTAGACGGTGCTTGCTTGATAGAGTCAGTAGGATCGTTACACTGGCCCCGTAATTTTCTTGTACTCTAAACAGCCGGCTTCGAAGTCTGTCGATAAAGAAGGGTAATATCTAATGACGGTTTAAGCCCACGACTTTGCTTGATATTAAGGGGAACCCTACCCTAAAAATTCAGTTTTTTGCATTTTCGGGAGGCTTGCCCCCTAAAAATGTTATGCCAAAAGGATTTTTCGCTATCTGATCTAGTTAAAAAGTTACAGCAAAAACTATTCGGTCACCTCATGGGAAGCGCCTCCACGTTGCCATACCTGGAAATACTTCAATTTGTATAATTGAGTAGTTAAGCTGGGAATTTCGAGTTCGTATGGGTTTCAGTTCCTTCTCAAATATCAAATAGCAACAGGAGTATTCCTTGAACTAGCAAGTATTTTTATGGGGTATTCCCCTTCTTTCGTTGAGAAGTGTCAATTTGATCAAAACGGAGACATTCCCCACTAAGCCCAAATGAGAAATGACGATTTAATATTGACGCGAAGAATGAAAAACGAGTGTTATGCCTGTTTGTCTGTGCTAAAGGTATGGACTGAGGAGGAATTGCCTACGGACTGGTTGGAAGGGCCAGCGACTCGAATGCAGCAATTATCGTTTGTTGGCGAATACCAGTGCGGTTTTCGAGAGGGACGTTTCACGACGGACCAAATGTTTACCTACCGACAGATCCTAGAAAATTTCCGGGAATTCAACTTGCAGACTCACCATTTATTTATAGACTTTAAGGCGGCGTACGATTCAGTTAAACGAAATTAGTTGTGGAAGATTATGCTTGAACATGGTTTTCCAACAAAACTGATTAGGCTGATACGTGCTACTCTTGATGGTTCAAAATCAAGCGTCAGGACAGCGGGAAAGACATCGAGCTCGTTTGTGACGTTATATGGTTTGAAGCAAGATGACGAACTATCGAATTTGCTGTTCAACAATGTATTGGAAGGTGCTATTCGAAGGTCAGGCGTGCAGAAAAGCGGTACCATCATTACGAAATCTCATATTGATGCTCCTAGGGTTCGCGGACGACATCGATACCATCGGTGTTAACCGTAGAGCTGTGGAAGAAGCGTACACGCATCTTAACCCATTATGACCCGGGTATACCTAAATTTGGACCAAATGAAGTGAAACTCTGTAATCTATTATATTATGGCTCGAATGTGTCGAGAAACGCAAAATCGTCATTTGGAATGCTTTCAAGGCCAAAATATCGCAGGTTAAATATTTTATAGGCTCAATTTCAAACAAACAAATTACAAAGTTTTTTACAGATTTCTTATCGAAGTTTGTGATAGACTTTACATATAAATACTAATTTACACGTCAGGTAATGTTTCGTCGCTAAATGTAGACTTTTTCATGCGTTTTGGAGACAAAAATTTTTTCGCCATTTTTTCAACTTTTTTTCCGCCATTTGTCACAACTTTGCACTGTTGAAAATACAGATGAAATGACAAAAACTGACAAATTATATCACACACACATCAGATTGATGTCTTATCTCTCTTGTAGTGATATATTAACAATGCTAACTATTGAAATTCAGCAGTAAACAAGTTTTGAAGACGAGGTATGATATATCATACGCTGGGTTATAATGGGTTAAGGGGGCACCCTACTCTGGAAGACCGAAAAGTAATAGATTTTCGTAAATTTTTTTCAGATGCTAGAATTATAGTTAAGTTTTGAGGTATTTTGGTTATTGGTTAAGGTATATTTGAAGATATATTTTGTATTTTTTGGATACCAGAATAGTGATTATTATGCTGGTGGCAGGTGGGCGCGTGAATGCCCTCTAAAAAGTAATTCCTTAGTACGTGCCGGGAACCAACGAAGTATCGTAGAACGAATTTCAAAGATGATTAGGTTAATACCTAAAGCAGGCAGTGAGAATAGATGTTCAACGTAAGTTTGTCTTGACAATAGTAAATTGTGTAAATATTTAAATAAAAGTGATCATGTTTTAGGCGTAGTAAATGACTGAAGCATAGTAAATCGGAACGTCCGCTGAAAACATTTTAGTTCTTATTTCTTACCAAAAAATCAACAAGAGTAACATATAGAATTTCACGGTGATAAACCCCAACATTAATATCTAAATTGTTACGCAGCGGTTTTTGAAAATTCGAAAAATTATCAAAATGGCGGAAATTTTTCCAAGAGAAAGGTGTTTTTTCATCAAATATCTCATAAAAAATTGAGATATTGAAAAACGGCTGCGTAACAATTAAGATAATTCATTTTTACATGCTAAAAAAAATTCAGTCAAATCGGTCCACTAGATTCTGAGATACACGTACCGCAAATTAAAGAAACATGGTTTTGGGGAAAACGCGTTCAAAGTTTCGTACAGCAATGGACTTCGCTTGAGGTGTCTCCACAATATTTGCCGTAAGTTTTCACCGAGATCAGATATTAAAAAATCCTTTCGGCATAACATTTCTGAAGGTGTAAGCGTAAGTTACAGCAAAAACTATTCGGTCACCTCGGGGGAAGCGCCTACACGAGTTTATACCTGGAAATACTTCAATTTGAATAATTGAGTAGTTAAGCTAGGAATTGCGGAATCGTATGGTTTTCATTTTCTAACCTTAACTGTACCCAGGTAACCAATAAGCATTTCCAATGCCATTTAAATGCAAGCCAATAAGCATCTAAGTAGCCTTTAACCCATTTCCTCCCAGCGTTGCGAAAACGCAACGCACTTTCATTCGTTTCTAGAGAAGGCCCGGTTGAAGATATCAACTTGGACCCTGAGAAACAAAGAAAGATTGGAAAAAAATCTAATCGACCTGTTTTTGCTCAAAGGTCAGAGGTTTCATGTAACATAATTACACCTGTGAGAACACAACAGGTTTTGCTATTTTTCAGACAGTTAAGGAAAAATGCTCATAAAACTCGATTTTACCTCGATTAACGCCTGACCTATCAATCAGTGTTAGTAAGAATCGGTTGCTTGCCAAAAAAAAACTTTGTTTATAATTTTGATTATCGTAAACAGAAACCGCCGGACACAACCCGTTGATCCGAGTAATATCACAGCAAAATATATTGTCCAAAACTCAAGGATCGAGATTATATGACATAGCAACAGAGACATCGCGTATAATAGCGAGAGAAATTCATATGTGAGCTTGGCGCTTATGACCAACGTTGAAATTTTATGTGCTTGAAATCTCATTGAGTTTTTTGCTGCTATGAATTTCTCAACACTGGTTTTTATTACATCTGCAGAGTTTCGAGGCGAAGAAACAAGAGCAAATTGATGGATACGATCTCTTAATGCAGAAAAACCGAAATTAGGCTATTAAGTACACCTCGGAAGGCCACCGCGGATGGATTGTCCTTCTTTGCAAGAAAACTGCAGAAGATCTCGAGAGAATATACGGCCACGACCACCCACACATGGCAACAATGTATAATATCCTAAAGGTGGTCTATCGAGACCAGCAAATATACGTGGAGGCAGAATATCTATTAACCCACCCCAATGGCATCTCTGTATCAAGCTGCAATGATTGACAGCGTGAGGATGTCCAGGGCTCAAAATTTGACAGCGGGCCCAAATCAGATTGCTGACAGTTGAATGAAACGCAGTGGTGAAATGCTATCTTATTGTCGCACACACGAGATGTTGGCAGCGAAAACATGGTTGCTTGCAGATGGGGTGTATTTACCCCCCCCCCCCCCCTTATCTCTATCTCTAGGTTGGAAAACGACTGAATAATGCGTACCGTCGGTGCCTTGTGCACGTGTAGGCATAAAATAGACCCTACAGTGGTTCATAGCCTCTTATTCAGCAACTCCTATTCCTACCTCCTCGTGGTACCAGCCGGGATACGAGCAACTTTGGTGGAGATCGGGTAACCAACAAGCCAAGGTCGTATGCCGACAGGAAAGGAGGGCTCTTTCGAGCTTCGTTGGCCCTCCGGCGAAACAGAGGGTTGGTGTAGCAGGCTTTGCAAGCCGTCACCACGAAAAATACTAAGGCACGGAACGAAAAACAAGGAAATTCTTACGGGAACAATCGGAATAGACCCACGCGACGAAAAAGGACTATGGATTGGAAACTCAGGACGTGGAACTGCCGATCTCTCAACTTCCAAGGGAGCACTCGATTGCTTTCTGACGTATTGAAGAGCCGCAAGTTCGACGTCGTAGCGCTGCAGGAGGTGTGCTGGAAGAGCTCAACGATACGTACATTCAGAGATGGACATACCATCTACCAGAGCTGCGGCAACACACACGAGCTGGGTACAGCTTTCGTAGTGATGGGCGAGATGCGGATGTGGCCAATCAATACTCGAATGTGCAGGTTGAAAATCAAGGGCCGATTCTTCAATATAAGCTTCATCAACGTGCACAGCCCTCACCTCAGAAGTACCGATGACGACAAGGATGAATTCTACGCGTAGTTGGAGAGCGAATGCGACCGCTGCCCAAAACATGATATCAAGATCGTCATCGGGGATTTCAATGCTCAGGTCGGCCAGGATGAGGAATACAAACCGGTGATTGAAAGGATCAGCGCACACCAGCGGATCAATGAAATAGGCCTAAGACTTATCGACTTTGCCGCCTCCAAGAACATGGCCGTACGTAGTACCTTCTTCCAGCACAGAATCCATCACAACTACACCTGGAGGTCACCGAATCAGACAGAATCACAGATCGACCACGTTTTAATCGACAGTCGGCACTTCTCAAACATTATCGACGTCAGATCCTATCGAAGCGCTAACGTTGACTCGAACCACCACCTAGTGATGGTTAAGATGCGCCCAAGACTCTCCGTTGTGAACAACATTCGGTATCGATGCCAGCCTCGGTTAGATCTCGCGCGGCTGAAGCAGCCAGACGTCGCCGCAAACTACGCGCATTTACTCGAAGCTGCGCTGCCGGAATAGGACGAGCTGGACGAAGCCCCTCTCAAGGACTGTTGGAACACTATCAAAACAGCCATCAGCAGTGTAGCGGAGAGTTCCATCGAGCATGTGGCCCGGAATCAGCGGAACGATTGGTTTGACGATGAATGTAGAAGGGTGATGGATGAGGAGAACGCTGCGCGGGCGGCCAAGATGCGCAGTGCCACACGTCAGAACGTGGAAAGACACAAACAGAAGAAGATGCAGCGAAACCAAATCTTTCGGGAGGAAAAGCGCTACCTGGAAGAGCAGGAATATGCAGAGTTGGAGCGACTGCATCGTTCTCAGGAAACGCGAAAGTTGTACCAGAAACTGAACGGATCCCGCAAAGGCTTTGTGCCGCGAGCTGAAATGTGTCGGAATAAGACTGGCAGTATTCTGACGGACGATCATGATGTGACCGATAGGTAGAAGCAGTACTTCGACCAGCACCTGAATGGTGCCCAGGCGGAGAACCATGGCGGCGAGAAAAGCGATTTCGATGGTGCAACAAACGGGGGAGAGGTGCCAGCGCCAACGATAGGCGAAGTTAAGGAGGCCATCATACAGCTAAAGAACAACAAGTCAGCTGGAAAACATGGCATCGGAGCGGAGCTTATTAAAATGGGGCCAGAAAAGCTGGCCGTTTGTATACATCGACCAATTGTTAGAATTTGGTATACGGAACAGCTACCAGAGGAGTGGAAAGATCTGCCCGATCTATGAAAAGGGCGACAAGTTGGACTGTGAGAACTAACGAGCGATCACCGTTCTCAATGCCGCCAATAAAGTGCTGTCTCAAATCATTTTCCGCCGTCTATCACCAATTGCGAATAGATTTGTGGAAACTTATCCAGCCGGCTTCGTCGAAGGTTGGTCTATAACGGATCAAATATTTACACTGCAGCAAATCCTCCAAAAAGGCCGTGAATACAGAGTTCCCACGCATCATTTGTTCGTTGACTTCAAAGCCGCATATGATACCATCGACCGGAAAGAGCTATGGAAAATCATGGACGAGAACAGCTTCCCCAGGAAGCTCATCAAACTGATTAAATCTACAGTGGATGGTACACACACACTTACAAAAAGCACCGAGTTCGGCAAAATGCTGCCGAAATCTCAACAACCGAGCGTTCGGCAATATTTTTTATGTTACCAAACGTTACTAAAGATCCGTAAACGTCGATTTGCACCATCGACATGTTTGCCGAACGTTCGGCTATTGAAATTTCGGTAAATTTTGCCGAATTCGGTACTTTTTTTAAGTGTGCAGTGCTGTGTTCGGATTTCGGGTGGATTATCAAATTCATTCGAATCACACAGAGGGCTTCGTTAAGGTGATGCTCTTTCATGCTGCTGTGTTATGAACCGAGCGGATATCAACACGCGGGGCACGATATTCAACAAATCTAGTGAATGCGTCTACTTTGCCGATGACATGGATATTATCGGCAGAACATCTGTGGCGGTGGCTGAACAGTACACCAGACTAAAGCGCGAAGCAGAAAAGATTGGGTTAAAGGTAAATACGTCTAAAACAAAGTACATGCTGGCCAGCGGAACCGAGGCCGAACGACGCCGCTTGGGCAGTAGTATATTAATCGACGGCGATAACTTTGAGGTAGTCGACGAATTTGTCTGCCTTGGCTCACTGGTAACGGCGGATAATGATACTAGCCGTGAGATTCGGAGGCGTATTATCAGCGGAAATCGTGCTTACTATGGGCTCCAGTTAGCTTCGAGGTACGATGCTGGTCTAACAAGCTAGTCGTCGTATGTTCGAATCTCGGCTAGGCGGTGCTTGCTAGATAGAGTCAGTAGGATTATTACACTGGCCCCGTAATTTTCCTGTACTCTAACAATCGGCTGCGAAGTCTGTCGATAAAGAAGGGTAATGTGACTAATGTCTAATGACGGTTTAAGCCCACGGCTTTGCTTTTATGGACTCCACAAGCAATTGCGGTCGAGCAGACTAAGTCCCCGTACAAAGTACAATATATTGGGTTGAAGGTCTAGGGGGGCTAAATCTCTCTCTCTCTCTCTCTCTCTCTCTCTCTCTCTCTCTCTCTCTCTCTCTCTCTCTCTCTCTCTCTCTCTCTCTCTCTCTCTCTCTCTCTCTCTCTCTCTCTCTCTCTCTCTCTGTGCGGACTCTGGGTTGCCATTCACGCTCTACGGTTGAGTTATAGCATTATTTTGTCATGATCAAAGATTAATTATTTCCTCAATGTGCTCCGGAACCTGCTCTACAGCCATGGGATGGACATTATCACTTTATTGAATTGATTTGTAGTCCATTAACATGCTCATACAAGTCTGAAAACTCTGATATGTTACATGATTACTTTTTGTTGGAATCGGAGATTGGCCAATTCCCTGGGACATTCGGAACTTGTTTCCGGCACAACGGAGACTCTATCCGAAAGTTCATGCGCACTATTTTTACTTCTTGTCCTAACCTACAACTTTGCTGAACATTGTTTAATTCTATTGCGTCCGAAAATGTTAGCTCGCTAATCGCTTAACGCTAATCGATGAACTAAAACTAGCGAAAATTTTGCTAATCGCTAAATCTAAATTATCCAAAAATAACCAGATTTTTGATTAAACATGTACTGTATAGCGCAAATAACTGTCGACGCTTGTTAATTTTAGGACATAATATATGCACTGATACGGATTTATGCGATTTTTCATGCGGTTATCCAACCGTCTGGTGATGAATCCACCTATGTACCGCCAATCGTACAATATTAAATCATCACATGTAGGTAGTTATTAAATTTTTGAAATAGCTAGAATTTTGTCAATATGTAAGTCAAATCTGCTCCTGTTCAGAATTAGACACTGTCTTGAATATGGTGCTGGCACGGTACATTATTATAAATTCAAAATACACATCGATAAACAAAAGAATTCATATTACTCAACACTAAAACTGCTGTACGAATTCAAAAAATATATTTACATTCACGAATAGTTACAGATTCGAAAGAATAACGACTTAAATATATAATATCTAATATATTAGGGTAGCCACAATCAGGTGTAAAAAATAAAATAAAATTATAAAATGAAACCTGAAACAGACTAACACTAGCAAACTGTCGTGTGCTCGCTATATTTGGACACTTTTGCACTGCGTTGCATGACAGCGCACAGGTCGTCATCATCGCCATCATTTTCTTCAAGTTCCGCCATTCGTTTCCGCTTTCTAGTGATTTGTTCCAGCAGCTCCGGATGATTTTTCAGTCGCTTCTTGAGCGTCTCTTCGTCCATGTAGTCCCACAGTTCATAGTCATCCATCAGAGATAGTGGCTTCTTTTCTCCGGGCCGCTCGGCTTCGACTTCGTCATCGTCAAGGTCGGGGGAGGCCGTTGTAGAGCGATACGCATCGTAAAATAAAGCTCTATGAGGGTCCCGATCGAATTCCTCTTCTGACCAGTAGTTACAGATATCTGACTCAGACAATGGAGAAAAATTTTCATCCCCCGGCAAGGGTTCTAATCCGCCACCAACGGCGCCGTCATTCTGACTGACTACATTATTGTTTTGTTCCAAGTGTTGTTGATTGGTTGCTGCTTGGTCATCCCTGTAGGACGAAAATAATTTAATAATGAAAACAGTGCAAGAATAGTCATTCACTCGAAACTTACATTTCTTTAAAGGGCCTATGAGTTAATACTATCTTTATTATTACAATCAGGCATGCATTTTAGAATAAAACATTTACTTGACTAATTAATTCGATCACAGGTGAACATACTGTATTTACAAAGAAAACCACACAATAAAATTTTTACAAGCGAACGATCAATATTATTATGTCTTCAGGTTTACACTTTCCAAACATAACAGGCACAATCGCCCAATCCCAAACGACGAACAATGAAATTCACCTCTTCTTAGTCAGCCTGCAGTGGTGAATATTAATGGACAATAACGAGAACGTCAAAACAAAACTACAATGACATATGCACTGCCAAGGTTGCCATAATGTTTAATTGTCATAAGATTTGGCAAACGGCAAATTAATGTTAAAGGGTTAAAGAGCAATAATTTTTTTATTTTATTTATTATATAGAGTAATAGAGTGGTTATTTTATTAGAGTGGAGTGGAGCGCCTCCCAGTTGGCTTCGAGAGAGTGGCGACATGTCATCCCAAATGTATGCAATGCTAATTTTCTTTCTCTTTCCTGCATACGCGTTCGATAGGTCGTCTGCTCGATTGGAATGACACTGACAGATAATTGTCATTCCAATTTTGACATTGTTGCCACTCTACATATAGTCACTCTAGCTTCGATGTATGACGCTGGCGTAATAAGCCAATCGTCGTGTGTTCGAATCTCGACTGGGAGAGGCTGTTAGAGTCAATAGGATCGTAGCAACTGGCCCTGCAATTATCCTGCACTCTAACAACTGGCTGAGAAGTCTGTCGTATAAAAACAGAAGGTCAAGTTTCGATAACGGAATGTAGCACCTAGGCTTTGCTATTAAAGTGGTTATAACCCAGAGGGTCATTCACCAGAGCAGCAATTGAAAAAGGACCAAAGCAAACCAAAGTACAACATGTAAACAAAGCGAGTGAGTTTTTTAGTACCATACTAAAACATAGAAAAACAAACTCTTCCTCGGTTTGCTTACGAAAACTAAGGGTCTGTTCAACTGCTCAATTATAATTCATCACGTTCAAAACGCTGCGAAATTCACGATACACTTAAGTCGCTATTGTTTTTTACGACTATTTTTGCTATTTTTACGCCAATTTCGAAATTAGCGTGAATAGGGTAGATGTACCAGTGGGTGTACCAGTAATAGTGGAAACTCGAAACATTTCATAATTTTGGCGGATTTTAGTATGATTTCGAAAGGATATCAATTTTCGATTGTTAAATGTATATTTGTGAACAGTTTTATCTAACGTATATAGTTAAAATTTAAGATGTTGGTGCAGAAGTTACAAATTCCTTTTGAGTGAGACCAAAACGGTGCAATTACTTAAGAAATTCATAACAAACCATAGCATTTAAACAAGCCTACGTTGTTATCCACCAGCTGCCATGCACACTGCAAGCGTTACTAAGGGCGGTAAATAAAATTCCACTATTATAGGCAAATTTTCCACTATTATAGGAACATTGCCACTACTTTAGGAGCACAGACTAATGTCAGTAAAAGCAATATTTTAGACATATTAACCAACAGAATGGTATAATTTTGGTATGTATATAAAGCCAACATTATGGCGCACCATATTATCATATAGTTCAATTGGAAACTGGTAAATTGAGCATTCTAATTGTCTTTAAATACTATCCCCTGACATAAGCCCTCCATTACTGGAGCATCTACCCTATGCTTTACAAATTTACACGTCGTATTCGACGCGTTTTTTCGCGAATTTCAGAATTTATGCGGTTTAGTTTGACCATAACGTATTGAACGTATTTTAAAAAGCGACTTGACTGTCTGAAGTTGTTGGAGCGTCTTAGTAGAATACGAAACCTAAAATTAAATAAAAAGAAGAAACCTTATCCAATTTAACTCTACTATGTATATTTTATTCACGCCAGATACGTATTTCGACTTGCAGGCTTCCTCAGTGTCTGTTTTCGAACACCGGAGTTACGTATCTGTCGTGACTAAAATATACATAGTAGAATTAAATTAGATATGTTTTCTTCTTTTTATTTAATTTTAGACTTGAGTGTATTAAAAATATTTGGAAGCACTATAAAAATTCTAGTGATTAAAATTTAACGAATAAATTATTTCTAAATGAATACGGGACATATGGATGACAAACAAAAAAATTAAAATAAAAACTTAGATCTGTAGCCACAACAAATTTGTTTAACAATGAATGCCTCTTTAAGATAAAACCACATAAAAATTTTACACTTACACTTAATACAATTTTTTGAGAACTCCGCAGTTTTCCGAAAAAAATCCGTCTTGTCTGGTCTGCTACGTCATTAAGTAGCAAATAAAAATGGCATGTTGATTAAACTAAAACATCCTGTTTTGTTGTCATTCACAAAAGATGTCCAACGAACAGTTTAATGAAATGCGCGATAAAATATTTGGCACTGGACGTCCGCCCTAGTGGAAATGGGGGGATAAAGCCGGTGTAAACGAAAATGGACGATGGCGAATGGGAGGGTTTTTAAAAAACGAAAAATACCGGATGCCCCTTTTTGAACACCTGTGGCTTGATAAACAAGCAGTGGAGAATGCGGTAGTCTTATGCTTGATATTTGTATTACCGTCATCCGGGGCAAGATTGTGCCAAAAAGTATATGTTTTTGTTCTTTAGCTCAGTATGCACACAATTTAGGAACTAAGTTAATTTAAAACCTGTCAATATATACTAAATTGTTCAATTAACAACTACCGTAGAGATGGTTTAGTTGCAATGAAACCTAATTTTACTGGAAGCGCATGAACTTTGGCACAATCTCACCTTCCAGGGGGTGACATTAGGCCAAAAACGTAAAGTTAAGGTAAATACCTAAACAGTGAACATTAGCATGTTTATAAACAATACACATAAATATCAGTATAAAGTAATTCATATGGGGCCGTCCATGAACTAAGTGGACTATTAGGGGCAGGAGGCCGACCCAAAACAACGCATCATACGCAAAGTATGAACGAAAATAACCCGGGGAGGTCTGAAACAACCAAAAATGAGTTCATAGTCAATGGACAGCCTTTATATAACCAATAGCGATTCTAGGGTTAACAAGGGGGAGACATAGGGAGGGCGTGTATCCTAAGGGGGCGGGCATATCTATTTGATCATTTAACAAAAGTAACCATTACTTCGTTCGAGAACCCACGGTCGCAGGACATGTGGACCCTCCTCCTTAAAACTGGCACACGGTAAGCTAAACACGGTATAATATATTTGTCTTATATTAGAGTGTTTATTCAAAGCATCTGAAATTTCCAGACAAAATGTTAAAATTAGTTTAAATTTAGCAGACCTACGATGTTGTTTGCTCCAAAATGGATGGTGCAATCTAATCTGTCAAAATATTGTGCTCAATTGTGAATGTTTGAGCTAAATAGTTTGCTAATATTATCCATTCTTAAGTTATGAATAAATATGTTACACTCTTAAAAATAAGCACCAAATTCGGTACACTTTTTACTTTCATGTGCATTTGGATTGGCATTTCGGTTACAAAATATTATAAATTCTTTAAAAAAATATAAGTTTAGGCTCGCCATCCCATCGCGATACACACTGTATTGTTGACTGAGATTCACTCAAAATAAAATATAAACAGCACATTGTAAGCAAAGCAGCAAAACTTTTATTGAATGTCTCGGAAATCACCACATGATGCGACACTTTCCTTTGCGGTCTGCTTTCTGCCCCGGTGGACACACTACTGGCGCATAGAGGTCAGATAAGCCAGGGTCGTCAAGTTCGGTAGGCACACTCCAGCTTTCGGCGAGCGCGCAAAACAACACTACCAAAAACAGAACTAGTTTCTTTGAGAGCCACATGATGAAAAAATTCCTCCAATCGAACTAGCACTGGTTTAAAAACAGCTTCGATTGGTGTTTAAATATATAGGTACTTACCTACTAGCTCAATATCATTTGCAATACTATTAAAAAAACTTAAGGAATAATGTGACAGTAAAGCGGAGAAATACATTAGTCACTCATGACGACTATTTGCTCAACAATAGAAGCAAAAGTTTTGAACCGTTATGATAAGAACAATTTATTGCTATCTATGTTTGCTTCTTTCTACGCAAGTGATGAATAACATTCTGTTGCGTAGAATTCTGCTGTAGTGAGTGCTTCAATAAGCACCAGGATATTATTTATGTTGCACTACTTCATGTACGGACTATCTATTTTCCTAGTCCACATTTACATTGAATTAAACCTTTTGTGATCCATGTGCCTGTTTTGATATTTCAATTAAGAACCAAATCACCAGGTAGTTCATATTTATAAACTGTTCTGACAACTTTTAAGATGTTAAGGTGAAAAGTTTAATAAAAAATTTTGAACCCAAGACAGACAAAAGATAAAATAACAGCAACCGAATATGCTGCGGAAAGTTTCAAATTAAATGTAAAGTTTTTTATGTGCATATTAGATCATCAAATCAAATCGAAAAAGAGTAGGTACTGGTTGCACACAAAATGTAGATGCACACGTTTAAATTTATTTTACTTTGAACAAATAATATGACAGATTTTCGATATTTGATTAAGCAAGAACTATCAACTGAGCTTCAACTACCGTTATAGACACAGAGACAGGGACATATCGGGCTTCGTTGCTTAGAACAAAACCAACAAAATGTTCAGGGAAACAGATCGTTTTCTAAGGGCCGATGTTGGAGTTATCTCTGGATGTGCATCAAATATATGGGACGAAATATAAGCTTAGGATACCATCACTGGCTACGGAATTTAGTTAAAACAAAATGATGTACCACAACACCAGCTTCACGTCTGGTGCTCAATAAAGAAGCTATCTTTATTGATTCATTCTCCACCCAAGTAGAAACTATATAATTTAATAGATTACAAATTGGCTCCGAATATTTATAAGAACATAGTAAAGGGTTGATGGAAAAGCATAAGAACATCAATGTAATGATCAGATTCATCACTGTCGCAACACATAATTTACATGCACCATAACAGACCCATGGGCGCGTTTTGTCGCCGTTTTAAAAATAAGGTTTTTGAATATTAATGTTGTTATTTACGATGCAGTAATGTTTTTTGGCCCAGCAAACTGGTGATGGGTGGAGGGTCGCGTGCAGGTGCACGTGTCATATTTCATTCCAATAACTAAACAATTCAAAATAACGGTTTTGGTGGACCAGTGAAATTTCCGTATAAATTGAATAAAAATAATACATTCGACTGACAGAATTACCTGGGCAGGATCCGAGTAACATACCACCATATCTTGTTCATTAACATTGGCCTTATGATAATTGCACAACGTAGAAAGATTATTCCACACAATGTTTGTAACCAAAGCAATTTACTATTAAACTGATTCTTCGACAATCCGGTCGCTTTCGAATCTGTCCGCGCGCTATCCTCAACGTTCAAAACGATTGTTTCCAAATAGATTCCAATTCCAAACCAAAATAGATTTGGAGCTGAAGCAGGGATGCCAGGTGATTTTTTGAAAAATCTTCACAAATCAAGGAAAAATGTCTTCATTTGTCTTCTTTCGGCTTTCCGCTCATTTAAATTGCATGGAGAAGACATGTCTTCACATGTCTTCAAGCGAAGACATTTCACTTTTTTGTAACTAAAATGTCTTCAAAATGAAGACATGTCTTCACTTCTGGCATCTCTGAGCTGAAGTCTGCAGCTGAGCCAGTCAGCGACGCCAGATTTTTTTTTTTTGACATTTGAAACACTGTTTCTGTCCGCCAGGCAGCTCAAGGGGTTCCCAACAGCTATAATTACATTGAACCCCAGTAAAAAATGTAAAATATATTACGGCTATTTCCTAAAAATTTTTTCGTCAGTTTAGTCACAGAGAACAGACTTAAGGCCCCCATCCAGGATACGCATATGTTGGGTATAGTTACTATATATATATATAGTTCGGCGGATAGAAAACCAGGCGAATTGGCAACTCTGATTTTTGAAATTAAATTTGAAATTCTGGAGAAATGTGCAGGTTTTCACAGTATAATCAATATATATAGAATGCCAGTGTCGCTGGTGTTTCATGGATATTTTGGTGGCAAACATGTTGCTGGTTCGTGTCTTGGATACGGGAACTACATTGTCAAATTGCCCAATAGAAAATTTTCCTGCCGACGAAATACCTTAAAACGACCAAATCAGGTGATTTATCCTACATGATTTACGAAAAAGCAGAAAGATTTTTTATTGGGTTGCCTTTTTAGTTTGACAATCAGATTCCCGTTTCGAATCGATCACTCACACATATGCGCATACAATGTAAATACATAATTTCCAAATGTGTGATGTTTACCACGAGCACTGCAGCGACACTGGCATTCTATATATATTGATTCTACTGTTTTCACGGAAAATAATCGCTAGTGGGTGTTGAAAATGACTAGTTCTATGAAAATAAAGTGTGTTTATTAAGATTAGTTCCACAATTCTAATTTTGAAAAACGTTTGGCTCCGCTTTTGACGTTTATTTGGCTCCCGATTTTTGTATCCGCCGAACTATATATAGTAACTATAATGTTGGGTCGTTCAGGTCGATCGCCAAGCCCAACATCTTTTTTTGCCGGTTTGGGTCGTGATACCACAGAGAACAGACTACCAGGTAATTGACAAAAAGTGTGTAAAAGGTTTTTATGTAATCTACGAGTAATCCTTCAATAGAGCACCCCTCGAGCAGTAAGTGGTAAACTAAATCTTGATGTCGCTGCCATCGCTGCTATGTAACTCAAGCACAAAGAAATATTGATAAAGGTACATGGATATTTTTTATGCGTTTGGCAAACTATTTCTGGAGGGCGCTACCGACAGATTTTACACACAAAAAATCGATTACTTCCTTCGAGCCTGTTAATCTGTTTTCTGTGGTTCTAGTGCACACTTTTTTAAGCATGATTCGAGACATAGTTACGTCAATGGTTTTATTATATTTATTGTAAATACTCATTATTCTATTAATAGGACCGTTTCTGACATAATCTGTTCTATAGTGGTTTAACATAAAGATGTTACATGTTCTTAACGAACGCACCGGTACATAGAAGTTAAAGTTATGTAGTATATTTTCTGAATTTACACGTTGTGAAACTATGTCATTTACAAACAAAAGCATAGCAATTCTTTTCTAGAAGAGAGTGTGAATCTTCACACCAAAAACCTATCGAAAGGACGAGAGTTGACAATGGACATCACGAGTCAGAAATTTTAGAATGCAAGATTAACAAACGGACCTTTTCAGGTCTACAATTTAAGTTACCTGAAGAGTTAAAATTATGGATTTCTCACATGTAAGAACACAATTCTTTACTGTGCAACTTGGGCATATATACATGAAATTCATACAAAACTCCCCGCTGTTATCATTGGGAGACGAATTACTCTACATTCGTAGTTCTACGCCAAGCCGGCGCCCATGCTACTAGGCATGGACTCTTGTACTTTTTTCACTTTTACTCCTACTGCAATCTGCAGCAGTTGCCGAGAACAAAGTCGAAAATTTCTCTTTTAATGTGGCCAATGAGCAAAGTTCGAGTATGAGAAAAGTACTTCTCTTTGAGTTTTGATCATTTACTCTTTGATAGATGGGTTTCACAACTGTTTCAGCAGTTCTGCTCATGGTGATGAAGGTAAAAGTTGCACTTAGTGCACAGCGGGTGAGAAAATAACAAGCCTGATCAAACGTAACTTTTCAACCCTTGGGCAAACTAAAACATGATGTCGCTGAAATTTTTAGAGCGTCTTAGTAGAATACGAAACCTGAACTTAAAGAAAAGAAGGAAACTTTTTAAAATTAAATTCTGCTGCTTATATTTATTCCCGAAAAATGCGAAAACATACACTGATGAAGCCTGCAATTCGTAGGCGAAATACGTATCTGTCGGGAATTTATTTATTAGGGATCCGGATATATGGGTCTTGGAATAAAACTATTTCTGGAAGGTGCCACTGATAGATTGTACTCACAAAAATACATTCTACGCGTCTGTTCTCTTGGAAAAATTTTTCGAACAGAGGTTCGAGAAACCCCGAAAAAAAATTCCATGAAGTAACTGGAGACCACGAGCTTAATTGTATTATTGTTTTCATATTCATTGACGGGAAATTAGCAGTCATTAACTTTTCTTCGGAGAGCCCAATTTCGGAAACAGTTTTTGGGTCCAAAAGCGGGGTTCTGTTTGTAAAAATGTAAATACAGCCTTCTTCTTGCCAATCTGAACATTGCGTAGCTAGAGGGGGTGCCTGGGGTACCAGGCCCCCTCCAGAATTCTGCAGGCCCCCTCCAGAAATTTTTCTCATTGGAATTGGAAACCGGGAAAAAACTCAGTGTATATGTTCCCGCTGTGTAGATATTTTCTTTTTCACTAGGCATCGCAAAAGCGTAGTTGTCGTCACCGTCAGTAGCTTAGTACCCAACAAACATTTTATTTGAACAGTAGATTATTCAACCATTATACAGCTAATGTTCAGGAATCAAGCGCTTAATAAGCAATTATGCAGCAAAAATGTTTGTTGGGTAGCCACCCCGGTTCATGCTGTTTCAAGCGTTCGTATCCATGCAACTGCATCTTGAGCCACTCGTCGCAAATTTCCCACTCACAGAAGTTGCAAATCACTTTCGACCTGGTCGAGCCATCACGTTGAGCCTTCCTGTTCCTGATGCTGGTACAGTTGTTAAAGAGGACTATTTTCGTTGCACTGTAGCCTATTGACTTTCGCAAGATGACGATGGCAATCTCTCCAAACAGTGCTTGTAGCTCATGATTCATACGTCTCCGTTACTCTCCGCTTTCAGTTTGTACTCCGCCAAATATCGTCCGCAGTATCTTCCGCTCGAAAATCGCGTATGGCTAGCGATTTGCGGAGGGCCGTCCGCGAGAGGCACGCGTTTGTTTCCTTTGAGTATTTGGTCTTGGCCGCATTTACGTTTAGAACACTTGTCCTAGATTCCGATTTCGTCGGATCACCCCTTCAAGTGCAATGTTGAATAGCATACAAAATAAGCCGTCACCTTGTTCCAACTATCGCCGCGTCCCAAAGTAACTCGAAAGTATCCCCGAGATGCACACGAAACACAACACTCCCTCCAATGTAGCTCTGCTCGGTTGCGTCAGTTTATTCAGAAAACCGTTTTCGTGCATTATCTGCCATAGCTGGTCTCAACCGATTGTATCGTATGTTGCTTTGACATCAATAAAGATGTGATGCGCGGACAGGTTGTACTCACGACATATCTGGTAATTGCGCGGATCCTCATCAAGCCCGCCTGGTATTTCCCTACCCTGACAGCCAGAGTAACAAGATCATAATCAAAATTCAAATTTTTGGAACGCACCCTCTAGGCCCCCTCCAGGGAAAGTTTCTAGCTACGCCAATGCTGAATACTGCGAATATATTTTCATGAGCAGAATTTTCATTTCAAACAAAAAAACTGCTTTTGAAAATGGCAGAATCGATGACGACTTATTTCACCTTCATAAATCCATAAACTACCCGTATGTGAAATTTCATGAATGTCTGAGACTCTCCGCTCAAATCAGCACACGATAATTTTGAAACTGCTAAATTAGTTCCTATAATTTTAGTTACTGATGGTTTGTGCTAACGTGGACTCGGCCCCGTAGATAGGTAAGAACTTAACCGAAAATAGTCGGCATAAAGGTAATTTAGATTTATTGTAAGAACGAAATGTAAAGTGTACTAAGATTAGTTCCTATAATCCGTCATATCTTGATCCTAAACATGTTACAAATATGCCTACATATGCAATGTGTAGTCTAACAATCAATTTGAACATATTCATAAGTAATTAACAGGTTCATAACAAAATTGTTAGGATCATTAGAGTCATTTTTAGACACAGCTGGTTTACACACCTATAAAAACAAGTTGCTCGAACTAAGTTGAGCGATATGCATTCGGCCTTTCCATTTCGCTAAGAAAGACAAATTACACAATGATAAATTTTAAATAAACTAAATAAATATATAAATAAATATATAGATTTTCTGCAAGAAAAGCAAAAATACTGAAAGATGCTGACAAGGATATAACCATATAATTAGTAAGATGTGTATCAACCAAAACTTCATTGCAATCGTTGGTTTAATGTTCCAATTGATCAGATGTTACATTTAATACCGCTGAATAATATTCGCATCTCTCGGGCAAATTGCTGTTGAATACTTCCACCGTTTTCTCTATCTTCTGCCAATCAAAGTCGAATAAAGATGATTGCCATCGGGTCAAGGACGTCTGGAGTTAAAAATTTGATATTTTGCGACATACACCCCGATGATCGAGTTTCTGACCCTTCGGGCAAACTTTCGGTGCAATAATTATGTTAACTCCCTGAAATTGAACAAAGCAGTAGTAAATAGTGAACAGTTCAGATTAGTCAGTATCAAAACTTACACTTATTCCAACGGTAGACTCCGTATTGACATCTTCGCTATCGATGTCACCCAAGGTTGTTGGTTCGCTACCAGCGGACATGGCTTCATCCTGGGCTGGTACCGTTTGCTCCTCCTGTTCGGCAATAATCGAAACTTGGTCCGTCGATTCCTCTTCGGTGATGCCTGGAGTGATGAATAAACATAAAAGCAGATTCAAAACTACGGTGGTCGCAATCAAGCACTTCATGGCTAGAGCCTGGCTAGCTTGGAATGAACTGAAATGATGATGTGAATGGCGGTTCTGCTTATCATAGTCAAAATTTCTCATGTTATAGAGTGTTCGTGTGATCTGCCCAGAGACGTTGTCTCTGAGATACAGTTATGCAAATGCGGAATAACTAATACTGATAATTACAATTGTGATGAAATCATTCGAAAAATATTTAGCGCAATTCGCATTCATATATTTTGTTCGGTACATGTATAATGAATATTATGACATGTAAAGATTTTTTATCAATTATTAATAATTATTAACCGTTATGTGTGCGACAAAAAAAACACCTTTAGCAGGGCGACAAGGGTACCCGGGTACCCACAATTGATATTGTTATAACATCAACAATTTTAAACCGATTTTGATGAAATAGGTGTCATTTGATTCGTTAATTTATCTAGTTTTGAATCATTCGGCCGTTTGGCCATTAAAAGATATACGGGGCCCGAAAATCCGGAATTCCGACAGAGTGTCCGCTGTGAGCTAGAGAACTGATTGTATTGCAGGAAAATCAGTCATGCGGATTTAAAAACTCTAAAAATTCATACAATGAACTATTTCATGTAATGAGATGAATCAGGTTGGCCATTCCGGAGTAGGTTCCTGTGGGGTCATGGATGACCAGTCTAGGATTGGAAGTAAAACCTAGCAATATGGGTATCAAAGTTCTTGGAATTAGTTTGGTAGGTGATATTTTTTACATTTCGATGTATTTTGATTGGTTATTCAAGATAATGCTTAGCATTATCAGATCAGTTCAAAACGTAGAACCATCCGTTATACATTTGGAATCAATTCCGAAATTATTAATAAGTACTAAACTGGGCATATCAGTTCAAAACATCTAAGAGATCCGCTAAACCAATTCTAGTATTGGGTTATGTACCCAACTGGCCATCTATAACCCTACAGGAACCCAATTCTGGAATGGCCAAAGCGATCTAAAGTCACCAATTTACTGACTGATTTCTGACTGATGAGCCGATAAAACCCAAGTCTAAAGAGTCACCAATTTATATAATAAGATGAAAAAAGGGTCCACAATGTCAAGTTCAAAGCTTATAGATTCGCTGAAAGCTGATATTATTTCAAAACAAGCGGCTTCCTACGTTTTACCGGACGTTGCTCCGGAATTATCGATTCCCGGGAACTACATGTCATTTGATGGCCAAATGCTTTATCTAATCAAAACTAGATAAATGTACGAATCAAATGCCACTGGTTTCATCCAAATCGGTTCAAGATAGCCAAAGTTATGAACATAGCAAATCATGGGTACCCGGGTACCCTTGTCGCCCTCCTACGTAATAAAAAAATTCAAGTGCCTCTCATTGCTAGTCCCCTTTATGGATATGCACCAAAAAACCGCAATAACTTAAGATCAACGAGTTTTACAATGTCGCAAAATTTCAATGACGTATGTTTTAAATTGAATGAGTTATGACTATTTTAAAACTGAAAAGGTACCCGGGTACCCTGTTGCACACATAACGGTTAAAATAATAATAATTAGATGTTTTGTGAAATCAAAAGAAAATCATTGCGTTCATACGTCGACTAGTTTAGTTTAGTTTATTGTACGTTTTTGATTGCCTTATCTTCAATGATGAAATCCGTTCATTAGCCGTGTTCATCCAGATTAACACTAGTTTTAATCGAACTGCTGTCAAAGCATACATAAATTAACTTCGGATGCAGCACGGTTAATTGTTCGTTTTAGAATGCAGTTTCATGCCACTCTGCATAAATCAAAGCTGAAACTCGTGCACAGACTAACAGACGTAACACCTCGAACAAATTTTCTAACAAAACATCGTTTCAATGACACCCCCAAAACTTGGAAAAAAACACTAGCACCTGGTGCAGTCTTCGCGCTACCCAGAGTAGGTTTCTATAAATTTAGCAATGCTATAAATTTACTTGAATATTATCTGACAACAGCGCCAGCGCAGGCTAGCGGGGTTCTCGCGCAGCGACTGTTGTTTGAGTCTTGGCTTGAGGGAAAATTTGAAATGATCGTTTTTATTGACGATGGAATGAGGCTCCAGTGTTACGTCTGTTAGCCTGTGACTCGCGGTTTGACAAATCGACCGTAACCTAGACTGACCAGACGTCCCGGATTAGGCGGGACTGTCCCGGATTTGGATGGCTTGTTCCGGATTAGTAAGCGTCCCGGAAAGTGTTCCGCATTGATTAATTTTTTAATCGAAACAGTTTCTAAGGATGAAACATAGGAAATTATGTTACATTGCATGAAAAAACCTGCTGCTGACACCGCTCGTTAGCCGGTGAACTCCCTCCCCAGTCACGGCCCCGGCCAGCCGGCACCTCGTACTCCTCATTTGACCAATATTGCTTTCGCTTCGTTATCCCCCAGTATTTCAATACTGGACGAACCCGGGGACAATTTGGTGCACTCATTGTCCATTGTAGCATACATGCTCAAACTGCGACAGGCCATCATGGAACTTAATGAAGGGCAAAATCCCCCTGGTGAGGCACCTACCCCTGTGAATCTCCAAATTCTTATCCGTCACAAAACACTGGTTTTCACACGGATGCCAATGAAACAGATCTTTTGCCAGGTCTTGACCTGTTATCACGAACCCATCTCCAAAACCAATCTCGAACCTGCTGCAAACCCTACCGCGAGCCAGAGCATGTAGAATTTAACCAGGGGTTCTAAATGATCCCATCTTTACTACCGCACCGATTCAGCAAATAAGGCATCCAATATGTCCCGCATTCATCCAAAAAAAATCTGGTCACTTTACCGTAACCGTAATGCTCGACGGGTTAAACCTACACTTCAAAATGAACACTTTTAGTTTAACCCGCATAAACATGGGATTGATTTATGAACGCTTTGACAGCAGTTCGATTAAAACTGAGTGTTGATTGATCTCAGCCAAGTTAATTTATGAATTCGCTATGAAGTTTCAACGAATATTCCGTAGCTAGATTTTCATAGCAAGTGATTTTTCGTAATTTGATTGATTTGTTTACTAATTGCAATTTGATGAATGCAATAAGGCACAAAGAATTCGATATTTGAAGACCTCGTGTCAATTGCAAATGGCCCGGCTTTGATGAGAATTACTCAGATTTTTCTAATTAATCAATAAAAAAATTTAAATTTGAGTTTAAATTATTCATTATTAATAATTATTTAAGTTAAACAAGCTATGCAAAAAACTACCATGCCAGCATATTAGTTTGAATTAAGTTACGTCAGACGAAGAAGGATAGGAAAGGAAAAGAATCCCAACAAACATTTTCGTTGGATAATAGTTTATCAAACGCTTATTTCCTGGATATTAGCTGTATAACGGTTGAATAAACCACTCTTCAAATAAAATGTTTGTTGGGATATTAGTCTGCCACATGTTATAACGACACATTTGGTCATGGGGCTATCGCAAGACAGTTAATGAGAAATTTACCAGTTTATCAACAATAAAAATTATGTCCTACTAGCTGATTACCCGATCTCACTTGAGGCCCGGGTCATTCAGTCACTTGTACATCTGTTTTTGTAACGAAAACTCTCATTATGCAAGAAACAAAACCCTTTGTTTATTTGAATATGTCTACTCCCTTTGTCAGTTCCTCTCGCGTTGTCCCCCAACCACTTGTAAATCTGTCTTCTCGCTAATCCCTATAAATCGACACAAAGCCTTATTGACGTTTTTGAACCACCCCCTTTTTAATGGCCACCCTATTCCCCCTTTCAAAAATAAAACAACTTGTACAACTGCTATCGTCCCAATTGCAAAAGAAACGCTCCCCTTTACCCATTAGAACCTTTATCCCCCTTGTAAGATACCGTCTCCATTTTTTGTCAACCCCATGATGCTAATTCTTTTATGCCAAAAACATGAGTTTGACAAACGACGTTTGATGAAGAACAGTCCAGAAGTTCCGAAACTATGGCGAAACATACATTCATACTCACTTTCCACTCACAGAAACGCAACCCCTTTTACATATTTAGATCCCTACCTCCCTTGTTAGGGATTCCCCTATTGCCAAGGAACATGTGTACCTAGTTTGGTGGAGATCGGTCAAGGCGTTCTGGAGTTCTGGTGGAACATACATACAAACATACTCATGCTCACTTTTATATATATATATATATATATATAGATTAATCCTTCCTTCCTTAATCTTTGATACCGAAAGCTATTTTGTGATTTACGCGAAATGCCTAAGCACTCGGTCATCATGAAATAAATAAGAATATTTGACCATTTCCTCAAAAAGGATGATTTATTGACCAAACAATTCAGCATGCTACACTCTAACAAAAAATTGTGCGCTGTACTTTTGGCACCCTTCAACCATGAAACAGCTTCCTTCTGCAATTTGATGTTATTCCTGGGCAAAGCATTGGAAAGAGTTGTCATGAAATGATGGAATTTAGTGGATTTAGTGATGGAATTTCGCAAGCGTGCTTCCACTAAAATTATACTTTGCATTGGATTACCTAATCAGAATCACCAAACCAAAAATTGTGCCTTGCAGCAATTTTACAAGTCCTACGCAAATTCATAATTTTATAATAATAATCCTGTACTTAGCATAGCTTACATTGACAATATGCTTGTCAAGCAAGGAGGGGTACAGTGGGGATGGGGAGGCAGTAACGAAAAACTAATGGTTCAAATGGCTAAATTGCAAACATGTGTGGTGGGACACGCAGAAAATAATCACTCTAATAATTTTCGCGTGGTACACTCAAAAAAATCGGCACGTCAAGTTTACGTGAAAACACAGGTAATTCTCATCCATCCCACTTTTCATGTAACATTCACGTGAATTGTTGGTAACTCGCACTCATACTAACCAGTTTACGTGCGATCCCGACAAATTTTATCAACTTTCCCATTAACTAGTACATGTAGTTCATGTAAGTTGCTGTACAGAAGTTTACATGATTTTTCATGTGGATGCGACGTGTCAATTTTTTTGAGTGTAGTCTAAAAAGGTGGGGTCTTCGCAATAACGTTATCTAACTTAAATACTTTAAAAGTGATGTGTTTTACTGATTTGATTGACTCACAGATTTTTGGAATTTCAAAAAAAAAAGGAGAATTTCGTCATTTGCAAATGGAATACCATTTAAGCATTGTTTGTCAGATTCCTAGAAATTTTCCATGGTGTAGGTAAAAGATAGGCAACTTCTAGTTAATGCTGGTTTTCGACAATGCATTTTACTAATCTTGTTCCATAGAAAAAACACTTCAGTTGTATAAAAGTGCGAATTTATTGTGTTAGAAATAGATAAACAATGTGTCTAGACAGCAGTTTTCTCGCACATATACATTTTTACAATTATTGTTTGAAAAACTCGCGGTTCACAGCGCATCAAATTTGATAAGATAAGTATAGTTGATTGTCGGGTTTGTTCATGAATTAATCCACCTGTTAAATACACCCATAAGTTACTTCGTTAGAAAAATAACGATTGCAAGTATCATGTGTTTTTTATTACCATTATTTTAGTCGTTAATATTGTATTGGAAATGGTAAATTTTAATAACTGTTCTGTTTATCGATCGTTTGTAAATTTTACTCTGAATTATTCGGTGTGTTTTTGAGCAGTTCATTTATCCCGCATTTTATGTATTATAATCGCGGACATCATAATGAATGTTCGTACTGCATTTATTTTGACAACTCTGTTTACGTGAGAACATGTGAAGAGAAAATGATGTAAACACAGACGCCAAAATATAGCCATTCAACATGGTGCCCTCCATTATGGCACGTAAAAACACTGAATAGTGGAATATTGAGAACAAACATTTGGGTGTATAAAAACAGAGTAAACGAATATAAGAGTGTTGGCTGTAGAATCTCACGGGGAATTAATTTTTATCACTTTTTACTTACGGACAAGTCGTCCGATCGTGGGAATCGTTATCATTGGTTTAGTTCAGTAAGTTCCAGCCAACACAATAGATTCAATAGACAATCAAGCGCAGGTAGTGGCCATTTGATTGATATCTTGAGGTAGTTCGCAGTAGAAACGCGCAAAATGAAAGTTTGGTATTCTCTATTTGGCCTTCTATTGTTGGCCTTGGCTGTCCAGAGTCAAATCTGTGAGGAGTGTGACGAAGAGAGTCCGCTTGAGGCTCCTGACGATATTATTTTTAAAACCTTCCCATGGTTAAAGACAGTACAACACACCCAAGATGAGCAGAAATTCGAAGAACATTTGGACTTGCAACCGGTAAGCAAATTTTACATGTTGTTGGCAGAAAAAAGTGTGATTAACTGTTTGTAGTCCTTTTTGTTGATATAATTTTATTTTGCAAAAAACAATCTCGAAATATAAAAGCTTTCATTCATGTAAAGAATTGTTCATGCATTATTGTTATTTTTGCAGAATAACGTAATTGATGCACCGGTGGTTTGTCCACCAGGTCAGAAACCTGACCACAAAGGAAAATGCCGGGAAGTTTGGAGCAGAGCCGTTCCGAACAACCAATAATACCATGAAGTCATTTTTCTTATCTGCATGCATGAATCATGGTAAAGTAGACTAGCCCTCCGCTTAAATACGAAAATGTACACCAACGCATCACCAATGAAATAAGTATACAATAAAATTGAATTTTTATCTGATTTTATCCCATGATTATATCTGTTTATTTAAACATCTGGAAAGAATTTCAGTCCTTGATGTATAGATATGTTTTTGACGTAGGACTACGTCTCTCAGGAAGGTAGCTGGCACAGGGGGTAATTCTAAAAAATCAATAAGTGCAAGCGTCACGAAAAAATGAAAGATTTTTAACGCAACTGTGTTACCTGACTCACTGCGAATACGCGTTGTGTTCGCAGGATCATGTTGGTTCGAAAGGTTTCGAGAAATATCGCCCTTGTATCGAAAATATGGTTAATTTTGATCAGCAAAAATAGCGTACTTAAGCGTTATATTTTAAGTGCCAGTAGTACACAATAATTTTATTGTGAAACTGAATTGTTATTAGTGCATCTTTTAACAAGTTAAATGCAATAACGAAAGCACAACTTAAAAAAATCGTTTGTTATCGATATTAGCTGCATATTAGCTGCTTGCCATTTCCTCACTCATTGTGCAAAAAGTGTATCTTTTTTCATTCCACACAATGAGCAGACCTGCTGCCACAAATGAGAAATACATCCACGCAATGAGAAACAGACCAAAAATAAAGAGAAATATAAACAAACTTTAGATTCTCATTGTGCGAAAAATGAGAAACTTTCAAAATCGCTCGTACTGCAGCAAGCAACGACACGGGAATTACATTGTTGCTATATCTATCATCCACCATCGTCATATGCAATATTTTTTGCACTGTTGCCGCTGCGAGAAGTCTAAACAGTTTTTTGTGCTATTTCATGGGCAGCCAAAAAGTGTATTAACACTTTGTTGCTCAGTTTATTCCTCAATGAGAAGAACAATGAGCAGGTTGCTGAGCAATCGCGATCAGTAAAAAAGAGAAAAGTTTAAACAAAACGGAGCAACATAAATCACGACTGAGTAAAGTGTGAATTTTTCTCTTCTCTTTTTTTATTCTGAGGAGGAATCATCCCTGTGCGTTATAAGCGAATAATACAGCAGGGGTTCTCCCTGTTCCCTGCTTCTTTTCGCCCATTTGTTTAACGTGGTCGAAACGAACCAAAATCACTCGAAACGAGAATCGCAATGTCACCCCAGATTACCTCTTTGTTGCAATAACACGTATATTCGCAGTAGGTCAGGTAAGACAGTAGTAGCTTAGCCATTTATGAATGGATTTTAATGATTTGAATACCAATCGGCTCATAATAGATGTAGGCCTGGCCAATGGTGAACATGTGCATTCCATAACTTCTGTTCACTAACTCCTATTCCTACGTTGTGCCGGCTGGATTACGCAACCTTGGTTGTCGTACGCGAACAGGAAAGGGGGCACAGTGCAGCTCCCGCCCACATTAAGATGGCAGCTCCGTCAGCGGGATAAGAACCTTAGGTTAACAGCCTACTATACCGGAACGCAAAAAGTTAATGAAAATGCAAGAAGAAATTTATCTGGATTATTGGCGACGAGGTTTAGCATGAAAACAGGGACACGAATCGGATCATGGAATATACTGACCCTTGCCCAGCAGGGCAAGCTGGCTCAACTTGCAAGGGAAGCTGGCCGCCTAAAACTTGAAAGCCTGGGGCTGAGCGAGGTCCGCTGGGCGGATACTGGCGAACATAAGACATCATCCGGGCAAGTCTTGCTCTACTTTGGCATACGAGGTGAAAATGCTACTCGAGAAAGAGGAGTTGGATTCCTACTGAACCCAGGGGCACATGCGGCCCTGATGAAGTGGGAACCGATAAATGAGCGAATAATCGTTGCCAGATTCAGAACACGGGTTAGAAACCTTGCAGCAATCCAATGCTATGTGCCAACAGATTCTGCCGACCTGCAGAAAAAGAGAGTTTTTACAGCCAGCTGAATAGCGTGGTTGAGAAAATCTCGTAGGGGGCCATCCAAATCCACTTGGGCGACTTCAACGCGAAGATTGGCTCAAACAACGCGGGCCTTGAACGTGTCATGGGATGCCATGGTCTAAGAGAGATGAGCGGAATGGGGAGCTGTTTACAGAATTCTCTGGTAATAACAACATGGTCATTGGTGGATCGCTCTTCCCCCATAGACCGGCACATATAGTCACGTGGGTTTCCCGCGACGGCCGAGCAGTAAACCAAATCGACCACATCTGCATCAGCAGAAAATGGCGAAGGTGCCTTCTTGATGTACGCAACAAACGCAGCATTGATATCGCATCCGACCATCATTTTGTTATCACTGAAATACGTTTGCGCGTCGCATGTGTCCAACGACGGAAGGAGAAAGTTGGGTGCCACTACGAAGTCCGCCGATTGGAGAATCCTGAGGTAAAATGGGCCTTTATCGAACAACTTGAATCCCGAGCCTCTGAGTTACCACTTGGTGGAACCGTCGAAGAACAATGGACCGGCATCAAGACTGCCTTCATGTGATGAAACCCTCGGCAAGGCGCGCAGCGGGCGAAGGTGGTCGATCTCGGATGAAATTTGGAGGAATATCGATGAGCGGAAAGAGGCGAAAGCCAGCATTGAGCGAGCGTGAACCAGATCGGATAACTGCCCGTCAACGATACGCCGAGCTGGATAGGGTTGTTAAACGTGCTTGCAGGCGGGACAAGAGAGCCTGGATTAACTCCCTAGTCGAACAAGGAGAAACCGCCCCCGCCAATGGTGATATCCGTTTGTTGTACGATATTTCTCGTCGCCTTAGTGGTACCAGCATGAATACAAAGCTACTGACTGACCGTACAGAACAGCTTAAGCGATTGACTGAACATTTTGAACAACTCTTCCGAGTTTCAAACGTCAGAGACCAACAAAACCCGCAGCGTATGACGCCTACAGTTAGACGAATTAATCGCGTCAACTCGGAGACGCCATCGCTGGATGACCGATCATGTGTAGACCATATCACAACACATTATATTGGAGCAGATCAACGAATTCCAGGACTCCCTTCTGCTGGTGTTCGTTGACTTCGAAAAGGCGTTCGACCGACTCAACTACGGAAACATCTGGGGCGCACTTAGGCGTAGAGGAGTTCCAGATAAGCTAGTCCATCTCATCGAGACTCAGTACGAGGCGTTCTCGAGCAAGGTTTTGCACGACGGCGTCTTGTCCGACCCCATAAGGGTTACTGTTAGCGTGAGACAGGGCTGCATTTTATCACCGCTTCTGTTTCTCATCGTTATTGATGAGATATTAGTTGGAGTAATTGACAGTAGACCAAATCGAGGATTGCCTTGGAATCCTCTAACGATGGAGCAGCTGAATGACCTCGACCTAGCCGATGACATTGTCTTGTTTGCACCACGCCGAAACGATATGCAAAGCAAGTTAGATGCCCTCATTGAGAGCTCCCAGGCAGCAGGTCTCACAGTCAATGTAGCAAAAACTAAGTCTATGGTAGTGAACACTGACAATTCCACCAACCTCACAGTAGCAGGACAACAAGTTGAGCAAGTAGACGCCTTTCAATATCTTGGTAGCCAGACAACGCCCGATGATGGTACCAAGACTGATATATCCACACGGATGAAGAAGGCCAGGGGTGCCTTTGCAGGTCTGCGAAACATTTGGTGCTCAAACCAGATCACTCTACGTACGAAAACCCGAATCTTTAATTCAAACGTTAAATCCGTACTGCTGTATGCCTGCGAAACGTGGTGCGTCTCAGCGGAGACAACGCAAAAACTGCAGGTATTCATTAACCGGTGCCTGCGATACATTTGACCGATAGCTGGACATCCAATAAGGAACTCCATCGTCGGTGTCATCAACGGCCGAGAGCCATAGAAATTCGTGAACGTAGGTGGAAGTGAATCGGACTCACCTTGAGGAGAGGAGCGAACGAGGTCTGCAGAGAAGCACTCGACTGGAGTCCGCAAGAACTGCGTAGAAAAGGCAGACCCAGAGGCTCATGGCGACGCAGCTTAGCCAACGATATCTGAGCTGTAGACGAAAACCTGTCCTGGCGACAGGAAAAATCCACGGCGGATAACCGACAGCAGTGGAAATCTCTGATTTCATCCCTTTGTTCTACCGGACCGGCGGACATGGACACATAAGTAATTGACCAAACTCGTGACTTTAGTAATGTCCTTGAAATGCGGTCAGGCATATATTAATATATTTTTTTGAAACGATGATTCTACAATTGATGAAGGGACAGTAAGGGAAAGTAATGAAGGATTTTTTTCCGGGAATGAAGGGGCAGGGTGGAAAGGAAGGGGGAGGGGGTAACAACTTGTTAAGCATAGCTACCTATTACTAGAATAGTTTTAATTTTGGTATCTTAATTTTAAACAAATAGCTTATTTTTACAAAACGAATGAATGGTTTAATAATTATCGGTTTTATAATTATATTATTATTTCAGGATCGTATTATTGTTAAACCAGTGAATTTTTCAACGAGTTAGAGAACTGATCACTAAAAGGAATTTGGGGCAAAGCAGTAGAACTAAACAACCATTAATTGAGTAGTGTGGTTTTTCTTATCTGACTGTAAATATAAAACTTTGTAAAATACACATACATTTTGTTTGAATTTGAGAATGCACTCCAAAGCTTTATCGATAACATTAGTTTACGACGGAATAATGGATTGTTTATCTTATTTTATCTTAAAGTAATTTCAAGCACTTTGCAACAGAAATAAAACCTAGAAGTCATTGAAGAGATGTCCCAGTACCGATTGCTTTCTTGAACAGCGTTCAATCATGGCAATTAGTTTGAAACCCATTCTCCTGGTAGCCCTGTTGGTGCTTAATTTACACTACAGCTCTTCAAATCCAATCGATAGTTTGGAAAATTCTGCAAAGGGTAATTTTACGGCGGAAGGAAGATCAATAATCGATGCTCCCATTGTATGCCCCGAAGGACAAAAGGTGGACCACAAAGGAAAGTGTCGTGAAATTTGGTCTTTCTAATATCAATTATGAAAAATATGGAATAAAAGCTGGTTATTGAAAAGCATTTGTTTTTTTTAATACGAAAAAATCCTTTATTCAGTGTAAATAGTTTAGTTGACTGACCAGTGAGTCGATAATCAAATGTTGCATTTTGATATGCTCTAAAATTTGCCTTTGAACCATAGTTACTTACTTACTTAATTGGCCTAACGTCTTATGACAAGGCCTGCGCAGTATAATTTCTCCATCTGTTTCGGTCCATGGCAACTGATCTCCAGTTCCGCGGACACCCAGTGCTCGCCAGATCTCGCTCCACCTGGTCTTGCCACCTCGCTCGCTGTGCCCCTCTTCGTCTTGTTCCTACCGGATTTGATGCGAAAACCATTTTTGCAGGAT
Organism: Sabethes cyaneus; assembly: GCF_943734655.1. NCBI lineage: Eukaryota > Metazoa > Arthropoda > Insecta > Diptera > Culicidae > Sabethes > Sabethes cyaneus. Next base: position 167,031,919 of record NC_071355.1, read on the forward strand.
AGTTGTCCGGCATTCTAGCAACATGTCCTGCCCAGCGTATCCGTCCAGCTTTAACCACTTTCTGAATACTTGGTTCGCCGTAGAGACGCGCGAGCTCGTGGTTCATTCTTCGCCTCCATACACCGTTCTCTTGCACTCCGCCAAAGATGGTTCTTAGCACCCGCCGTTCGAAAACTCCGAGTGCTCGTAGGTCCTCTTCTAGCAATGTCCACGTTTCGTGCCCGTAGAGGACAACCGGTCTAATTAGCGTTTTGTACAGTGTGCACTTTGTACGGGGGCTCAATTTGTTCGACCGCAAGTGTTTGTGGAGTCCGTAGTAGGCCCGACTTCCGCTGATAATACGTCTTTTAATCTCACGGCTGGTATTGTTGTCCTCTGTTGCCAGCGAGCCAAGGTATACGAACTCGTCGACTACCTCGAACTCATCCCCGTCGATTACCACGGTGCTGCCCAAGCGAGCCCTGTCGCACTCGGTCCCGCCCGCCAGCATATACTTCGTTTTAGACGTATTTATCTGCAATCCAATCTTCTCTGCTTCGCGTTTCAGTCTGGTGTACTGATCTTCCACCGCCTCAAATGTTCTGCCGACAGCATCCACGTCATCAGCAAAGCAGATAAATTAACTGGATTTATTGAAAATCGTGCCCCGCATTTCGATCGCCGCTCGCCTTATAACACCTTCAAGCGCAATGTTGAATAGCAGGCAGGAAAGAACATCTCCTTGTCGAAGTCCCCTGCGAGATTCGAATGGGTCCGACAATCCACCCGAGATTCTCACACAGCACTGGATCCCATCTATCGTAGCCATGATAAGTCTAGTAAACTTACCCGGAAAGCCGTTTTCGTCCAAAATTTTCCATAGCTCTTGTCGGTTTACGCTATCATATGCGGCTTTGAAATCGATGAACAGGTGGTGCGTGGGGACTCGGAATTCGCGGCACTTCTGGAGGATCTGCCGCAGGGTGAAGATTTGGTCTGTTGTAGACCGACCCTCCATGAAGCCGGCCTGGTAACTTCCCACAAATCTATTGGCTATTGGCGATAGTCGATGAAAGAGGACTTGGGATAGCACTTTGTAGGCGGCATTCACGATAGTGATGGCTCGGTAGTTCTCACAATCCAGCTTATCACCTTTCTTGTAGATAGGGCAGATAACCCCGTCTTTCCACTCCTCCGGTAGTCGTACCGTATCCCAAATCTTGACAATCAATTGATGCAGACAGCCGGCCAACTTGTCCGGGCCCATTTTAATAAGTTCCGCTCCAATGCCATCCTTTCCCGCTGCTTTGTTGTTCTTCAGCCGCTGGATGGCTTCTTTAACTTCCCTTATCGATGGGGGTGGCACATCTTCGTCGCTTGCTGCACCAATGTGGTCACTTCCTCCGCTATCATGGTCTTCCGCCTGCACGCCATTCAGGTGTTCATCGTAGTGCTGCTTCCACCTTTCAATCACCGCACGGTCATCAGTCAAGATACCTCCATCTTTATCTCTGCACATTTCGGCCCGCGGCACGAAGCCTTTGCGAGATCCGTTGAGTTTCTGATAGAACTTCCGTGTGTCGTGAAAGCGGTACAGCTGTTCGAGTTCTTCGCACTCCTTCTCCTCTTGGTGGCGCTTCTTTTCCTTGAAGAGTCGGGTTTGCTGCCTCCGCTTCTGTTTGTATCGCTCCACATTCTGACGGGTGGCTCTACGCAGCATTTGTACCCGCGCTGCGTTCTTCTCATCCAATATCTACTGGCATTCCTCGTCAAACCATTCGTTACGTCGATTCGGTGCCACACTGCCTAGGACGTTCTCCGCTACGCTGTTAATGGCTGTTTTCACGGCATTCCAACAGTCTTCAAGAGGGGCTTCATCCAGCTCTCCCTCTTCCGGCAGCGCGGTTTCGAGAGATAACGCGTAGTTTTCGACGACCTCTGGTTGCTTCAGTTGCGCTAGATTATACCGTGGCGGGCGGCGGTATCGTATGTTGTTCACAACAGATAGTTTTTGACGTATCCTTACCATCACTAGGTAGTGATCCGAATCAATGTTAGCGCCCGGATAGGTTCTGACGTCGATAATGTCTGAAAAGTACCGACCATCTATCAGAACGTGGTCGATTTGTGATTCTGTCTGGTTGGGTGATCTCCAGGTGTACCGATGGTAGAGGTTATGCTGGAAGAAGGTACTACGTATGGCCATGTTCTTGGAGGCGGCGAAGTCGACAAGTCTTAGGCCGTTTTCGTTCGTTTGCGAGTGAGCGCTGAACCGTCCAATCACCGGTTTGAATTCCTCCTCCTGACCAACCTGAGCATTACAGTCCCCGATGATAATTTTGACATCATGTCTTGGGCAGCGGTCGTATTCACGCTCCAACTGCGCGTAGAATTCGTCTTTGTCATCATCGGTACTTCCGAGGTGAGGGCTGTGCACGTTAATTATGCTTATATTGAAGAATCGGCCCTTGATTCTTAATCTGCACATTCGGGGGTTGATCGGCCACCACCCGATCACCCGCTTCTGCATCTCGCCCATCACTATAAAAGCTGTGCCCAGCTCGTGTGTATTGCCGCAGCTCTGGTAGATGGTATGACCATCTCTATACGTACGTACCATCGTTCCTTTCCAGCATACCTCCTGCAGCACTACGATGTCGAACTTCCGGCTCTTCACTTCTTTAGAAAGCACGTGGGTACTTCCGAGGAAATTTAGAGACCGACAGTTCCATGTTCCTAATTTCCAATCGTTAGTCCGTTTTCGTCGCCTGGGTCTTTGCCGATTGTTCCGATTAGAGTTATTATTATTACTTACGGAGTCCATTGCTTTGGTTTTTTAGTGGTTCAGGCTTGCAAAGCCCGCAACTAACCCCACAGTATCGCCGGAGGGCCAACGTAGCTCGAAGGAGCCATCCTCCCCTGTCAGCATACGACCTTGGTTTCCACCGGGGTTGGTTACCCGATCTCCACCCGAGGTTGCTCGTATCCCGGCTGGTACCACGAGGAGGTTGGGGTAGGAGTTGCTAGGTAAGAGGCTGTGAACCACTGTGGGGTCTATTTTATGCCCAGTGCACAAGGCACCGATGGTACGCATTACCAAGCCATTTACCAGCCTTGAACCATAGTTATTCTTATTTATGGCCGTTTACGTGGATTCGAACGAATCTGAAATAAGGTCGTCGAATCTGAAATTTACAAAAGCCGGCCGGTCGATCCTGACTTCAAAAAAAAAAATTACCACCCCAGTGGCCTAGTGGAGAGCGCCAGTGGACAATTTAATATACATTAGCGCCTGAAGCAAGACCTTGTCACTGCAAAACTAGCTACCCCACAATGATCCACTGATCAGAATTGCTAATAAATTTATCGGAAAGTTTAACAAATCTGGCAAAAAATAAAAACCCGGCTTCTTATATCGCTCCGGACGCTCCGGACTGGCCGTGAACAGGGAAATTTATAGTACGAAGGGCTTGCCAGAAGTTGCGTCGTTCATCAAGAAATACCATAAAAGCGAAGACGCGCTATTTTCGTCGGATCATACGTCGGCCCACTACTCGAAACGATCGTTGGAGGAGATGGAGCGGCTGAATGTCGAAGTCGGCGAACCCGCCCAACGCCCCCAGCTTCGTCCCATCAAGAATTTCTGGGCAAACCTGAAGCGTACTACTACTACTCCGGAATAGCGGAAGACCGCTCGCAAGGGCGCAGAGCTTTTTTGCAAGTAAGCTAATATAATTACCTTCCATGGGAAATTTATCAAACTCAATTAGCTGTCTTAGACTTTTTTTCATCACCATCCGAAAATAGTTCATTTTTTAATGTATATGTTATTCTAAGCCTTAGAATAAGTTTTGGTTTTGTTTACCACATTAGAAAAATAATCCAAAAAATGCCAAGAATATACTAGTCATGATGTGGTTGCAACTGTATTACATTATTACACTTATACTCATGGCAATGTGGCATTTTTAGGCGTAGCAAATCGTAAAAAAAAAGATTATCTACAGTGCCCAGGTTCTAGAGAACAATGCGACTGTATAATAAACACTGGTCTCTATTTTTTGTGTTAGCCTGGAATTCAATTTAAATCCCACACTTTGTCGCAGGGATAGATTATTTAGCGAGCTGATGTATCATAATTACTTAATTAATTGGGGCGACATAATCTAACGCTGATAATTTATCAAATCAAAGTCTGCTTTTAAAATAGATAATAAATTGATAACCTTTTAGAATGTGGGGTTTCCCAAGAGTGAGCTATTATTAGTCCACTGCACCTGCGTTCAGCACAAAATGGTAATAACATAAATTTTTCTGCATATTTTGGACGAATTTTATTGACAGTCTCTCTCTCTCTCTCTCTCTCTCTCTCTCTCTCTCTCTCTCTCTCTCTCTCTCTCTCTCTCTCTCTCTCTCTCTCTCTCTCTCTCTCTCTCTCTCTCTGCAAATAAATTGTAAAAAATGATAAGAATATTCGTGCAGGTGCGGATAAGCAATACATCCGACCAATTTTTGATCAAACAATCTTATACTTCGTCTAAAATTGAATCCTAACGTGTATCCTGAAGTTCAATATTTTTTCCCGTCTATCGCATTCCATCGTCGATAACTTATGAATGTGTCCTTCAATCTTGCTGAAATTTTCACTACAGTATATGTGCGCTCAAAACTGTCAACCGTACCAGACACGCCAAAGCCGTCCTCCTCGGCTGAACATTAAGCAGCTAGATGACACGTAATCTACCGAGAACTACACGGGAGTACTGGATGAGGCGCTGCATTCTTCTTAGGAGTTAGGTGCTTCAAACCTCTAATACAGTTGGGGTAGAATACGCTAGGCCCCCGGAGATACCGCTACCGCGACACTAGATAGCGCGCCCCGGAGTATACAAAATGATTTGCTTGACGGGGAATGCCAACAAGCTATGAAGAGAGAAAAATTGATTGGAAAAATTGTCTAAGCATTGCCACTAGCAAGAACTAAGGGTTAAATACCAATGAGCAAGAAACTAGTTGACCACCGTCCTGATGAGTAAAAAGTGCCAAAAGGAGGACAGAGGAGAACGCCGGTAACAACTGCCTGCCGACAGAGCTTTATAAACATGGCCGAGAAAAGGTGGTAACGGGTTTATACTCAAGATTTGGGAGGAGAAAAGCTATCGGAGGAATGGATGGAAGGAGTGAAAGGTCTCATCTACAAAAAGGGTGATCGGCTCGACTACTGCAACTATCGCGGCATAACGCTGGTAAAAGCCGCCTACAATGAACTCTCCATTATCCTGTTACGCCGGGTATCACCGATAGCACAGGGTTTGGTAGGGAATTACCAGGCCGGCTTCATGGGGGCTCGCGGAACTACGGACCAGATTTCTACCATCTAACAGATCGTGCTGAAATGTCGAGAGTACAACGTGCCCCCGCATCACATCTTTATTGATTTCAAAGCAGCATACGATACAGTCAATCGAGACCAGCTATGGCAGAAAATGCACGAACACGGCTTTTCGGATAAACTGACGCTACTGATCAGAGTTAGATTGTACCAAATGATCTCGAGTCCCTTTGAGACGCGACGAAAATTGAGAGAAGGTGACGGCTTGTTCTGCATGCTATTCAGCATCGCTCTTTAGGAAGTGGTCAGATGTGCGTGCATGGAAACGAGAGGTACAATTTTACCAAGGGTAGCCAACTCCGAGGCTTTGCAGATGACTTTGATATCATAGTTAGGAACTTCCGGCTCCAGAACCAGAGGGGCTCAACGTGCAAGATGGCTCGACCAGGTTGAAAGTGATCTGCGACTTCTGAGATAACTAGAAAATTGCCGACGAGTGGCCCAAGATCGAGTTGGATGGAGACGACTACTCGAAACAGCACGAGCCACTAGGCTGCTGACGACGACGGCAGAAAGTTCATTGCATGGTCGACCCAGACCGCCTCACAAAATGAAAGCACAGACTGAGTTAACACAGACACTTGTTCGCTCTTCTGTAATTTATTTTTCTCTTCCATAAGGAACATTAATTAATTCAAACTTCTTATCCGATTGCAATCTTTATTCATATAGAATACTTAAGATACTATAACTTTTCGTTTTAAGAAAATACTGCCTATAGGTAAAATCAATAAATAGAATATTTTTATTACTAGCAAATGAGATTACAAACACATAGGATGGATACTACGCAGTAGCTCAGTATTTCACTTTGCATCGTCCCTTCGGATCCAATGCTTGACCCGGTGGGCACACATACGGCGCGTCGATTAACGCGAACTGACTCGGACTGTCACTTGGTTGGTCAGATTGTGGAATTTGGTCTGATTGGACGATCGAGGGTGCTACATCCTTAACCTCAGGAGGTTGCTCTTCTAATTGCTTTTGCATATCACTGTCCCCTCCGCTGCTGGGGACGAAGTTGTAATAGTAATTGAACTGATATACGATTGGACGATTGTAATGATGATACTGCTGCGGAACCACCGGGAAGCTTCCGGGTGGAATGACAAAACTTCGACAGCTGTACAAAAGCTGAACGAGTACCACTATTATCACTATTGTTTTCATTGTTTTGATTACTTGTAATGGCTACATACCAAAATCTTTCGTTTGGTTGTAAAAGAGGGTCTCAAGCTGGTTGTGGCTTTTTATAGACTGATTACTGGCTTTAACACGCGACCTGTTTTATACTTGACCCAATCATTAACATTTTGGCAAATATTTATCTTTAGACAAATGATGGTTTCTTTGCCGTTGACCGAAAATAACAGCGGAAACTAAAGCAGGGGTTCGTCCTTAGAAAACTCCACATATCTGTAAAAATTTCTTCAAAGACTGTTTATCAAAGCTTTTGTTAGAATTCTGCAATACTGTTTCACGTAACTTTTTCATACCATCCTGGCATCCGCTATGGAATGTCTCTCTCATCCTTAGATAAACGAATTTTAAATCATGTGCTCGGCCCTTGGATTTTTCTATATATAGAGTGCCAAAAATTGATAAGATACCCGGGTACTAGTCATCAGTGATTGGCCCCCAAAATCAAACTTTATACCATCCATGACGTTGCCGTTCGGGCGCATGCATTAGACTTTGATCACCAATCACATGCAATCGAAAACGTAGCTGATTTGTCATTCAGGTATTTCGCGCCAGTGTCGTCATCAAAAGCAATTATACGTGAGCATGTGCGCATAACAATCGCTTTCACATACCGTAATAGTGTTTAGTAATGGTATGTATAGTAATGTTTGATAAGCAGCGGTTCGTACCATGCGCAGGTAATACATAGTACTGATATCAATATATCATGGTGAAACTCGTTTTATTTGTAAATTGATACGAAACGTATAATTTGTAAAGTCATTTAAATTAATATTTGCACTTCTAGAAAGCACCAATCAGTATCGAAACCTTACACCGTTAGGGTTATTTCACTTATTTCGCAATGATTAATGTCAATTTTATAATTCGATCAGAAGTTTAATGGATGGACGAAAATAACAACAATATGAATCACAGTGGTTCGTCGTTTTGCTTGCTTTCAAACTCTTGTAAATTCACGTTTTACCACATGGCCTTGCGCATGGCATAGTGTACCGTTTTGATTCAAACTTTGGACACTTTAGCATAAAATGTTCGTTGATATTGCTAATATGTTAACATCATGTGCATCATCGTGTTCCTTAGAATTTTCTATATCCGTTGTGGTAACATAATCGTTGAGCTATAAAACTGCAACGCTCCTTGTGTGAAATCAGAAGGAGCTGTAACAAATGAGAACTCAGATTTTCACTTAATTCGCATACTCTTCCTTGGAATTTTGCATAAAAGTTTCAGTTTAATCACTTTTTTATCAATTGTATACGATTTTCACTTTTTGAAGTGCAATGTTTAATGCCTTATTTTGAAGATGTCAGGTAAATTCAAGTGTCCGGTACTTTTGCAGGAGGGACAACAACAATTAATATCAGGTTTTTTAGGTTCTTCTCTTACGAACATGAAATGTCTTGATTTTAAAACTGTACCAATTGGATTCACTTTAAAGGCGGTTTAAAAATTTTATTGGATAACTATTGATAAACCGAGAGTATCGATTAGAATTGTTTTTCGTTTAATGCTAAATCATGCTGCTAGGGGGATTAAAAAACCTAGTGTTAATTGAAAAAATAAGCTCACTGAATTGATTTCAGTTATACAGTTCAGTTCGTTTATATAATTTTCATAAAAATAATATAAACGAGTATTCGAAGCGTTAAACAGAACTGTTCGAAGTTTGAATTAGAACAGTACCTAAATCTGAGACTAAATCTTTTACGCTGGCACACACAGACAAGTGTGTTTAAATTGCAACCTTTAGTAGCATTATTTTGCTGCACGTTGATTTTCAAGGTCATATTAATACACTAAGTTTCTTTCCCAAAAATATTGGAAAAAGGTGCTCAGATGGCATCATTGGCGGAACTAGCGCTCATTTCTAGGGGGGCTATAGCCGCGGCATTTTTTTCGACCATTTTATTGGTCGGCCAAGTCAATTTTTCTACGGGGGGCTAAATTTCTCCTTCCAAAATAACTAAACATATTGGTCAATTGGCTTCCAAGACTTTTCTACACATATAAATATACAGTCAGTCCACAATCATGGGTCACACACAATTATGGGTCATTTTAACTTTTCTGCCGATTTATGTGTGAATACTATACTAATTGATTGATGAAATTGTTACTCATGAATCATTTTTAAGTCAGCTCCGAATAAAGCACGTAATAAAATATATGCTCTTTTTACTGAACTCCATGTTAACGAGTACCATTAATTTAAGCAAAGCATTCATTCATATTCTTTTATTGTTTGCGACAACGTTATTCTTTTATCCAAATTTTTGAAAACCGAACCATACTAGGATCTTGTGATCACGAAAATCGCTAAAATAAATTTAGCCAACCTGTGTTATCAGTTAAATTCGTCTGGAAAGCCTTTTCAAACAAATCTACGTAATAACCCGTGATAAATAGAAGCAAAGTGATTGCATTCCAGAGATGCCAAAAGTTTCCTAAAAAAATCTTCGAATTGCAATCAAAGTAGATACGTCGCGCACACGACTTAAATATATGTATATGTATATTTAAAGCGTGCGTCGCGCACGTATTAACTCATACCTACAAGTGAGATGATACTACAACTATAATTAAAAACAACTATAATGACTATAATTTTATAACTAGAATGAAAAACTTTTGATCACAGAGGAAAAGTTCCAAAAGTTTTCAGAAAACACTTGCAATCAAATTTGCCAATCTGGCATTCCGGGTCGGTTGACATGTTTCTGTGACTTACGTCACTATGCTTACGGTGCATACACAATTTTTGTAGTGCGATGACGTTGGCGCTAGTCATTTCATTTATTTTCGCAACGTATTGCCGGCTTTTTTGATGGAGTTTTGCCCCGTATGGCGCGACCCACCTAGATAGCGGCCGCACTACGGTGAAGCACGTTTCGCCCGGGTTTTCCAGACATTCGGTATTAAAAATAAATATACTGCGGCGAAGACTAAGCACAGTGACTCGTCGAAATTAATATTAGTACCTAGCGATGTTTATTATCTATCGTTTCATATCAATATTTTAATATTTGCGTCTGCGGTGGCTCTAAACTCAGTAATATAATTGTTGTGATGGTCCTTGATTAGAGAAAACATTTGCGTGTCAGGTATATCTTGAAATGGTTATTTTTGTAAACAATGCAAACTAAAAACTGATAATGAGCAAAACAATAATGAACCGTTATGCTATCCAGGTGAATGGCTTAAACACAGTCGCCTTTGATCTTAGCTACTTCGGTTTCAACGTAGTTATGATGTTTGAAAACGCATTTTTGAGATTTTTTCAAGCCTGATTTTTTAAAAAGACATGAACAAAGATAAGTGTTACTTTCTAAAACATTTTCACTATTCATTTCATACATTATTTTCATATTTATAGAGCAGAATTTTAGAATTTTTGTCACCCAGCCTGTTGTACATTTGTTGTCGGTTCGATTACAAAGGAAACAATCCTCTTTTTTCTTGTTTGGATTCCTTCTCTTGTCTGGGATCAACCCTCCTTTAATCAACCCTCTCTTATCCCTTTAAGCACTAGCCCACACAATTGTGTAGGTGACAGGTGTTACTAAAACGACCACATAAAATCGTTCGTGTGGCCCACAAAATACGAAAGTTGCACAACGATAGCTTAAAAGTTACTACATTAAACTAGCTATTTCATAGTAACGATTTTCCGGAAAATTTCGGAAAACATGGTTTTGCTAATTGCCTTATATCATAGAGTAGTTGGTTCGACCCTTGCACCTTCCAGCTTTGAACAAAAGGTAGGAGTCAAAACGACTACTTGTTAAGCGTAGCAACCAATATCACCCATCCCCCCCCCCCCCTTCCTCACCTTTCCGCTGTTTCCCTTTCTTCTCCAAAAAATTTTCATTTCTTTCCCATACCGTCCCTTCATCAATTGTAGAACCACCGGTTCAAAAAAAATATTAATATATATGTATGACCGCATTTCAAGGTCAAGACTAAACCATGAGATTAGTCTACTTAATTAACATGACTGAGAAACGGCTCTACATTGGAATTTTAGAGAAGGAGATGCTATCGGAGGAATGAATGGAAGGAGTGATTAATCCCATCTACGAAAAGCGTGATCGGCTCGACAGCTACAACTATCGCGGAATAACGCTGGTAAATACCGCCTACAAGGTACTCTTCCAGATCCTGCTACGCCGGCTGTCACCGAGAGCATAAGATTTTGTAGACAATTACCAGGCAGACTTCATGGGGACTCGTGCAACTACGGACCAAAATTTTACCATCCGACAGATTTTGTAGAAATGTCGGGAGTACACCGTGTCCACGTATCACATCTTAATTGATTTCAAAGCAGCATATGCTACAGTTGATCTTGATCAGCTATGGCAGATCTACGAACACGGTTTTCCGGATAATCTAACACAACTGGTCAGAACTACATTGGATCGAGTGATGTGTATCGAGCGCATCTCGAGGACACTCTCGAGTCCCTTCGAGACGCAGCTAGGATCGAGATAAGGTGATGGCTTATCACGCATGCTGTTCAACATCGCTCTTGAGGGGGTGATCCGACAAGCGGGCATCGAAACGAGAGGCACGATATTTACCAAGGGTAACCATAGCCAGGAACTTTGCGACTGCGGAGGCAATCTGCGCCAAATTGAAAGCAGAGCTAGGGCTAAAAATAAATGCGTAGAATATGTAATACATGAAATGAATAGGTTCAATGAAAACAAACGCGTGCCTCTCATGGTCGGTAGCCGTAGACGGCGACGAACCAAAAGCGGTAGTGGGAGTTCGTGGTTTGGGTCCGCTGTAGACCGCGGACAACAACACTAGTAAGACGATCCAGCGGTGCATTCAAGCAGGAAATCGGGCCCTTCGTAAAATACTACGATCAAAGAGCTTACGTCACCGTACGTAACTGACAATGTACCCTTATAAGACGGGTATAGTTCTTTATGGACTTGAAGCTGTGATGCAACTAACGGAGGACATACGCGTGCTTGCCGTGTTCGATCAGAAGATGCTATGGACGATGTTTGGTAGAGTACAAACTGAAAGCGGAGAGTGGCGGAGGTGTTTGAATCACGAGCTGCAGGCACTGCTTGGAGAGATTCCCATAGTACATCTGGCGAAAGTCGATAGGCTACGGGGGCCGGCCACGTCATAAGTATGCCGCATAACAGTGTGACAAAAACTGTTCTCTTCGAGTTGAATGGAGACGATTGCTTGAAACAGCTACTGACTGCTGACAACGCCAACGAGATGAGTACTACAGAGGCCATTGCCGATTGACACTAACTATGAAAGATTAGAAGCAGCAAAAGTAAGCTGGCGATAGTCCATCATAAAACGGAGCTCGTGATGATTAGCAATCAAAATCCACTAGGTAAAAATTGTGGTCATGGTAGCATTAAATGAAACACTCAGCCTTAGTCATCGACGATCAATTAAACTTCATTGGCCACGTCTGAGACAAGGACACTGCTTTACCTGCAATTTTGCCTGAATAGTTTGGCAATAGTTAGGTGTGGCAATCCCGCATGCCGGTAGTAAAAATGAATAGAAACCAATCGCGTTTGAACAATGCGTCTAGATTGATAGTCATAAAAGTGGTGAGAGCATACCGAACCACATTACTGAAGTCTATATCTTTACCGAAAAGTTCTCTATAGAACTGATATTGAGGGAGGATCAGCAGTGCTACAGAAACATAGGCATCAGAGGAGTACGAAAAGAACGTGAGTAGACACCATGCGAGAGTTGCAAGGGGAAAACACGGTGAGTGGTAGATGCGTGTTTACCTTAATGAACAGGAAGCACTGACCCAGTAAACCATTTGGTTTGTATATCTCGATTGCAACTGAGATATACGAAATCATATCTGAACGAAAAAGTTATATTTCACGCCATATAAAAACATATATGTACCAAAGTGGAGGCGATATACGTGCGAAAATTTTGACAACTATTTGTAATTCTATATTGCGTAGTTTTTATAACACGCAACTAAATACTCCTGAGTATATGATTAAGATATAACTTAATATTGCAATCGTCTATACTGCTTTATAATTCACAGTCATGAAGTGTATCTGAAGACACGCACGACTGCAAAACAACTTGTTGTTCACTTCGGTTTGACATACTCTAATCATTATACAATTCCAATGTGAAATTAACATGAAAACGATTTAATGTGAACTTTCTATTACGATTTTGTGTTATCTGGGGAAGCAACTTCCACCTACCTGATACAATAATTCCTATCAGGCCACGGTTGCTCCAGGAAGTAGCTATGTAGATTCGAACACGTGGGATTCACTCTTTGTTCGAAGTGAATTGACGTCAAAAAAGCACCTGAGCTCGTAGTCTTTGACGCTCCACTATTAGAGTCAATGCGATGTTTGTCATTGTGGAATCTTAAAATAATCATTCTTAAGCTATTTACAAAATCGTCTATTAAAGTTTCGCACAAATTTCCATTACATTAGATACCAAATACCTCTTGCTACCGACAATTATGGTAACACAAGCTGAACATCGCAATTCCAAAAACATTCCATTAACGGTATACTGCGAATATACTGCGCTCAACAGTAGTCAATAGTCATGTGATCTACTTCTGCCTAATGAGATAAGATTGACAAACTATTCACCTTGTCTAACATTGTGCTGACAAATAGGATGCAGAAATGCGTACTACATAGAAAATGTTCGCAATGCGTCGATAAACGCACTGGTTGTATGTGGTATAGCTATCGACACACATATTTACGTCACGTAATCCACAGTGGAACACCAAACAACCATACTATGTATTAAATTTAATAAAATAATCATTTATAGTGATCAACAAGATACCCAACATAAGAACGTATCATCGCAAACATCAGCTTAGAATCTGTGAGCACCGTGAATCAAGTGGACAATTATCTCGTTAAGCTGCACCAAGTCATTCATTCGTCTATACGCTCTATATCCGATACGCTGGTAACCGGTCGCGATTCAGTATGATTTTGGAGCCGGTAGGATTCAGAAGTTCTTTTTCAAAAACATTTATTAGTTGCTTTGAAGAAATGAGAAACGTGAAAATTATTTGGTCAATGGTACTACTAGCAGTGCTGTTGATCTGTTGTGCCGACAGAGTGTATGGAAAACGTGCTTTTGCCATTCGGATGCGTAGCAAAAACCCAAGCAGTAGTGGTGGACTATCCCGACATTCCAGGAAGAACTATCATCAGGCCCACATGACCGAAAACGTGAGCGGCGGTATGGTGAGAAACCCGCCTGTTCCGGATGCTCAGCCTGCAAAAAGTGCAGGTGGATGGAACATGGATTCAGCTGGTCCAGTTGGACCTCCGCCAGCCTACCCTGGATTAGGTCACCATGCGGTACCGCCTGGAGGAGCACCTCCTGCGTATTCGCGAATCAACCCACCTAGCTATGCCGAAGCAATTGGTTACTCTAGCCACGGCACAGGATACGGTGCGGGTGCCACATCTGGAAGACACTACGATTATCACTCACATCACAACGTCCTGAATGGACCATACAGCGATAATAACATTGGAAGCTATGGTTCAAATTATGGCTACTACCGTGGGTCGAATCCATTCAGCGTGGGAAACATCCTAACTGGAGTGGCCCTCTGGCAACTGGGACATGGTTTAGCGCACGCTGGTCATCACCATAATCACTATGCTCAGTACCAAAATTATTATGAGCATAAACACGAAGATACGGAAGTCAAGGAAGGAACGACTCTCGGACCAGAGTACGAGAATCCTCACATTCAAGTAAATGCTGAATTCGACTTTGGCCCGTCACCGCCAGCATCAGTAGATTCAGTACAACGATCTGCGACTTCGCCTCCACCTTTAGATCCAATGTCTACTGCTACTGCGTAGAGTCAAGCCAATATGACCCTACAAATCATTACGCAGTGCTGTGCAAATGATTTTCTTTTGTATTATAACTCCATCCGTTTCTGTTACTGTCGCAAGAAATTGCTCTCCGTACGTTAATCTCATATTTATACCCTAGTTATAGCACCAAAGACAAACAATCAAACCATAGACTGCATCCTAACTATTTATTAAGTGTGAAGAATCCATTCCAGAGTTGAGTCGTCGGTGTTAAGTTCTATCTACGCAATTTCCGAAGCAGAAAATTGCTCCAGCGAACATTAGAATTTGCCGCGCATATCGCAATCAGTGCTTATATGTGCTCTAGATAGTGGGTTGAATAGTAAAGAGCCATTATGAGTGCCGGTGGCATAGCATCTCTGGCATCAGTGGACTTGGACATTACTAAATTGATTAAGTGTTGAATGTAGAGTTAAGTTGTGAGTTGGACCACTTTATAAGTTAGAGATAAATAAAATGGACAATGAAAATTACATCTGGTGTTCGTTTTTGCTACTTGTGTACTCAGTCTGGATGTTGAACGTTACCATACATATATGTGAATGTTATACCAACGCTGAATACCAGCTATGCCTAAGCTTGTTACCTCCTGGTTGACCTCGATGACACGGCACTGCGAGACATCCACTAGTAAGACATGTTCGCATGTTCGAATGTTGACTGGGAGAGGCCGTAAGAGGATCGTGGAACTCGTCTCGTAACTATCCTGTACTCTTAGTACTCTTACAGATGCTTACCAAGTCTGTCGTATAGAAACAGAAGGTCATGTTGTACGGAATGTTACACTTGGATGCAGGGCCATAGTGTGCGGGTGACCGCCAAGGATGCGAGCCTTTGGAGCGTCAATACATAGGTTATACCTATCTGATGATTCAAGCTTTAAACTAAGAGGACCTCGCACGACTGCGAACCTGCTTGAAGATCGTGTATTAACAGTACATAAGCTCTGTTATGAACCAAACCCGGATTTACTGGTTTATACAGATTATGTGAAACCGTATAGCTGAGAGGTGTTGTAACCCCTGTTACGGGAGAATAATCTTTTTCTGGGGGTAATCGTGGTTTGCTGAGGTAAAATCATCTTCCTTTTACAATTTATAGTTTACTTGCGTACATCAGAATCTGTGTCGATTTTGCGCTGTATATCTTCTATAGGGTAGATTTTATCTGCGTTTTGTTGAAATTTGAAAATTTGCCTGAATTTTCCACATCTAGAGTTCCAGACGGATTATCGGTGTTGAATTTCAAGCAACTGGGTGCGTTTGGGAATGAAATTGGTAGATGATCGGCCCTAGCCGACACAAAGCAACCGGCTTCCACCATTTCGAAGATTTGGTCGAGGAAAGAGAATTCAATTTCAAAAGACTATTGTTAACGCTCTTAGCAACAAACTGTCATGACACAGATATTCCGCTTTTGAACGCACCAAAACTCGCAAGCAAGCGCTTACTTGCTTACAAGCGAGCGATCGTTTATGTCAAGGAGAAGAGATAAACAAAGGTTCATCCTAGGGTTCATCGGTAGTCAGGTTTATGCAAAATTCAGTTTATCTGGAGACGTGAATGAATGCCGAAAATAGTCCGATATTTCTTTGAACATTCCACAAGTAAATAATAAAGTAATTTTGACAGTGGTCTTTCTTCATTCACTAAGTGCTTGTGATACGTTTTCATTTTTTTTTCGTTTTTTTCGTGTCAGTCACGTAGTCAGTGAGAGACATTCTGTCGAACTCCATGTCGTACCTCGAGGTTAACTGGGAAGTAATTCTCTTAACGAAGTTATTTCGCTTAAACGTATGTTATTACTCCCAAACAGTAACCGACTGATGCCTCCAGGACCAATGGAGCTCTGAAATGCTCTGAGAATACCCAAAAAAGCGATTTTTTTTAATACTGAAAGTGTTTGCGATAGTACTCACTAGACATCATTACACACAAATCCTACACTCAAAATATATTTCACGTCGAAGTTACCTGAAAAGTTATGTGAATATTTTCCACTCAGCTTTTCCTGTACTATTTACGTGATTTTCAGGTAGTTCGCACGCATACTAATGCGTTAGCGTGTAAATCAGATAGATGTTATTATTTTTTCCAATAAAAATCACCTGAAAGTCACGTAAATCCCTGTAGAGAAATTTACGTGATTTTTCACGTGGAAAGGACGTGTGGATTATTTTGAGTGTACAACGGTGCACTTAAGGCGGAACCGAAAGTGGCTAACGTTATTGTGTTAGTGCGACAAACACTGTACTGTACATCTCATGTGTTTGTTAAAAACCTAAACGTTTATTTGGATATTGCATTAGTATTGGTAATATATGTCAAATAGCGGAGCTTGCAAACATAAACAGCTGATCCGCAGCCAACCGCACTGACTACAAACATCCCGAAAAAGGGTTTGTTTTCTTTATCAAGGCATTCCGATTCAATCAAAATTAACAGCAGCAACTGAATAATGCGTAGGATCACTAGGATGTTTAATTAATCCGCTTGCATCGGATTGCGTTTTTGATTCCTGCGTTTGCGTTTTGTTTGTTTACCTCACTCTAAGCTCATCGATGCGGCGAAAGTTGAAAGCTCTTTAAAAGCTCATTGATGTGACGAAAGTTTGATACTGTGTTGCTGCTTTTTCGGAAATCGCTAGTTCAACGAAATATGTGCGCAACCAAATATCTATTAACTAATTCCAAATTATACATTGGTCGCTTTTATGAACACGTAATGATCGATATGATTAGTTAAATTTATTTTCCATTAGCAATTATGTTTTGCTGAGCGTTTATTGATACATAGCAGATCGATAAATTGAATTACAAGTTTTAGGAAATTATAACAGCGCTGGAAGCACTGATTACGTGGCGAAAGCGTACTCTGCCAATACAGATGCATTTTTAAGGTGCAAAACAATACATGCTTCGAATGGTAGCCATTTACCCAGCCATCTTTGAGCCACTTTCGGTTTCCCCTTAATCGAAGACTACAGAACTTAAGACTGGGCATAGTAGAAGGTTCGCATATACAGAACAAAGCACGATGATACTAATGCCAGCTCTGATTCCAAGGGAGTAACCAATGCCGAAAAGAGTTAGTGATCGCAACCATCTAAAATAATGTATGCGTGTGATATACCTACGATGTCATTCAATGATGTCAGTCTAGTAGTGAGATTAGAATGATAGTACATACACAAGCTGACATTTCCCATCGTCGCTCGCGGAGGACGTACTAACTCTGTTTGTAAAGTTTTGACAGATTGCTTAGTCGATTCGAAAAAGTATCTGTAAATTATATATAACTTACGCGATGGCAAATAAGGAGATTGTAAGTGACTCATCCGCGAGCTTTGTCAACACCTTAGGCTTAAACGTCTTTGGCGTCATTCACAAAAGGCGTTTGTCGAACAGGCGGTGGGGGGTTTGAAAAAACGGACGCTATTGGACAAGGGGGGAGGGAGGGTCTGCGTGATTTCGGACGTCCAATCACAAAATTCAAAAACAATTAAAATATCCGGCAATTTCAGCTATTTATTTATTTATTTTTATTTTATATCATCTGACAAAATTTGTCTTAATGAACTAACATAACAATCAAATTGAACTGGACCTAGTAATTTTGCTTTTAAACAAGTGCGAAGGTTCGCCAAACTCGAACAGATGCTCAATAGTAGTGAATAACCTCACACTGAACGCTACGGGTTCGAAAAAGCCGAAGTTTGTGCGGTGAAAATCGTTTACTAGCATGGAAGATGGTCTTAATAAACGTTGCGATGCACGGAAGTTTATCATGGACAGGAGCTTCGGCGAGTCAATGTCGCCATTCAGCACTTTGGCCACGAGTAATACCTGTTGAAGTTTGCGGCGCCGTTCAATGCCAGGCGTAGAAATCTTCTCTGCACACGCTCGATGCGCAAGTTCCATGAAAGCTGGTGTGGAGTCCAGACCACGCATGCGTTTTCAAGTAGAGGACATACAAGGGAGCAGTACAAAGCTTTCAAACAATGAGGATCTTTGAAATCCCGGCCTATTTTTGCAATGAACCCAAGTTGCTTGCTCGCTTTAGAAACAATTTCCGTTCGGTGCCTATCAAACGTCATCTTACAGTCCAGGATAACACCAAGATCGTTAACGTAGTCGACTCTATTTAACGCTTGCCCATCAATACTATACTCAAAAATAATAGACGATTGAATTCGATGAAATGTAATCACCTGGCACTTAGCAATGCTTACTATTAGCGAATTTAGTTTACACCACGTCACAAATTTATTTAATAAAAACTGGAGACAATAACAATCCTCGATGCAACGAATCGTCAGATAAATCTTCAGGTCATCGGCGTAAACTAGTCGGCAACTATTTCCTAAGACATTTGCTGCGTCATTGAAGAAAATTATGAAAAGGAGAGGGCCAAGCGTGCTACCCTGTGGTACACCAGATTTGTTTGTAAATGTAGTTGATAAAACCGATCTAAGTTTAACTTGCAGAACTCTATCACACAAGAATGATTTTAGCCACGAAACAAACCGCTGTGAAGCTCCCAAATGTAAAACTTTTTTAAGCAAGATGTGATGATCAATTCGGTCGAATGCAGCTTTCAGGTCTGTATAAATTACATCGACTTGCGCTTTTTGTTCAATATCCCGAATGCAGTTTGATGTGAAATCGAGGAGGTTAGTTGTCACGGAGCGACCAGGGACAAATCCATGCTGATCAGAGGAAATGTAATTCCTCGTACTGCTTAGCATAACAGTGCTTACAATCGTTTCGAACAACTTAGATGCAGCTGATAAACTGGTAATCCCACGGTAGTTGCGTACATTTCGACGGTCACCACTCTTATAAACCGGGAACATATACGAATATTTCCAAACATCAGGGAATTTTCCTTGAGATAACGATTCGTTGAAAATGCAGCAAAGTGGCGCAGCCAAAATTTCCATGCAACGGCTCAAAAGAACAGCCGGAATCCAATCCGGACCAGCAGAATACGAACACTTCAACTTTTTCGCAGCAGTTATTATCATATCGTTATAGTAATTTCAAAAATATCGAGATCGATTAAATCGGCAGGAACGCTTTCTGCGGCACGCATAACATCCTCTTCAGGAGAAACTTCAGAAGCAAATACCGTGGAGAAAAATTTAGCAAATAGCTCGCATGAACTAGACGCTGAGCAGGATTCCACGTCATCGTAGTACACATCCGTAATAGTCGAGCGGCATTTACGTTTTGTGTTTACAAAAGTCCAAAACTTTTTTGGATTCCGGCGCAGATCAGTTTGAACTCTCAGCACATACGATTTGTACAGACTAGCATTTAACCTACGGTCATTCAGCTGCAGTGGTGGTAACTGGTAAAGACTGATAGAGAAATGTGCAATGTATGATAAAACGCTTAATTTGAAAAAAAAAAAAACCTTTTGCACTGGACGTCCGCCCTAGTGTGGGGGGGAGTGGTTTAGCTGATGTGGACGAAAAGGACGAGGGGGTGAGGAGAGTTCTTAAACGCCGAAAAATACCGGACGTCCTTTGTGAACGACGTCTTCTAAGACTTGACCCTTCTTTGCCGACAGACTTCACAGCCGGCTATTAGGGCATCTTTTACGGTGATCCAAATCCTTAGTTTGGTCCAAATTTTTAGACCAAACAGAAAAACGTTTCCGCACCGGTGTTATAAATCAAATTTTATACCACAACGAAGTTGTAAATTTTTTACAACTCGTATAACTTATGGTCTATTTCTGACTCGATTTGGAACAGCGCGAAGGTTGTTTTAAATCTTGCAGGTACGGGGGAGTGACATTTGACAGGAAAAAAACAATGAATACGGTGAAGTTTATAAAGCCATCGCCATTTTTTCTGCAGACTGATTGTGAAATACAATAATCAATTCATCTAAATTAAAATTGCTTTGATTTTACCACTTGTAGTTGCATTTCTCATATCTGGCATAAACAAATGAAAAGGCGAAATCGAGCGATCCTTTGGTTTATTTACATCATGCACCCTTTTGTCGATTCGCAACAGGAAATATTTACATCACCGCTGGGGATTGATCTGAATTGAATCATTTCGCCAGTTCTATTTTCAATTTCGCTGGTCCAAATTTGGTATAACTCTGATTTAAATATAGGCCACCGTAGAAGATGCCCTTAGAGTACAGGACAGTTACGGGGCTAGTGCAAAAATCATATTGACTGTATCTAGCAGCACCGCCTAGCCGTGATTGGAACAGACGTGGGCGGACAGTGGGCAAAACCGACCGAAAAACCGGAACTTTGTGTTGCCGCTGTTTCTAAGGGGTAAAAAGTGACTTTTCTTATGTAAAAAAATCACGGGAAATCGATTGGCGCTGGTCTCAACGCACGGAAATGACGGGAAGTAGCCTATTTTGCCCCATTCGCCCCTATTTGTTAAAAGTTTGAAAGAATCATGTACAAACTCTCTGTAATTTGAGATTCTATGGTAATGAAAAGAAGGAAAATGTTAGGAAAAACGTATATGAACAATTTTATTTTAATACAACATAATTTAGAATTCTGTTTTGCCCCATTTTACTCCAGATTTTTTTTACTGCAGGCAAAATGCCAATTCGATACTTTTATCAGAGATTTTCAAGAAGGCATACCTTTTGGGAAGGTTGAAAAAGTCAAAAGATCGAACGACGATTGAGCTTTTCACAAATATGTCGTGTAAAGGAATGTTTTGCCTTGCTTTACCCTACAACTTGTATTGAAATTTGAGAAAGTATTGATAGGAAAACGAGCAACTGTAAAAGTGCTCCGATTTCGTTCAAACTTGGTCTGTTTGTTCCTAGTCGAAAAATCTTAGACCCATTCTTGTTTATTGGACGCTGTGGGTGCCCCTTTCTGCATTAGGTCGAATTGGTATTTGGCCTGTAGTACAAAAACCTTGAGTAAAATAGGACAAAACGGACTTCTAGATTACGTTTTATTACAATAACATTGTTCACATACGTTTTTCCTAACATTCTTCTTCTTTTCCTTACCATAGAATTTCAAATTAGAGAGGGTTTATACATGATTCTTTCAACGCTATCAAAAAAGGGGTGAATGGGGCAAAATATGCTACTTCCCTTCATTTCCACGCGTTGAGACCATCACCAATTGATTTCTCGTGATTTTTTACATAAGAAAGATCACTTTTTATCCCTTAAAATAGCGGCAACAAAAAGTTTCGTTTTTTCGGTCGGTTCTGTCCACTGTGCGACGACTGGCTTGTTAGACCTGCATCGTACCTCGAAACCAATTAAGCGGTTGTGTTACTTTATCAGCATTTGATATTTTTCACAAAAATAATGGCAGGCCAATATATTTGTAAGAAAGTGGTTTTTATTATTCAAATCAATTTTTTGTTGTATCAAAATACAATATCAAGCAATATCTAACAGTAATCTTTAACTTAATAAATGCACTCACATAATACTGGATCAGCACACTCACAATTTTCAAATATACTATCCTCTAGACCCGAATATAGTTCAGCGTTATCTTTCGTTTCGTTGCCGGCGTAACGGTCGTGAAGAACTTGCAGAACGTGCACGGTCTGCGCTGATTAATCGAGAAATGCTCGATCCGCCGTGCAGCTTTTTCCACCACGGGTTCAACATCCGGCGGTAGCCTGGGGTCCGGGTTGCCACGTTTATGGGGAAATTTATCCTCACTTGGAAGAATCGACACGGTTCGATACTTGGGCGGTGCGGCATCGACCTTGCTAACCGGTTGTCGAATGATCACTGCGCATCTGGTTACGGTCATCACGGTATTCAGTAGAAAGATGATGAAAATTGAAGATGTTTTCATTTTTTTTTGCTTGAATTGAAGAATTGCTTAATCAATTGATTCGTTCACCTCTAGAACAGCCAGGAGTGGAATGGTGTTGAGCTGAAAACCGAGCCATGATTTTATACCCTTCCTGGAGATTCTGGATCCTCGTTGTGACGCAGATTTCAGTTCATTTGGTGTTGTTTTACTTTCTCGAACACACAACAAAAGAGCATTTTCCTTGGGATTGATTGCAATAAACAAGTTGTTTACCAAAACCTTTGCATACGATCTCGCTTTAGTTAACTTTATGCTGCTATCAATTTCGATTTTCGGAATATTCGTGATTTGCACAAGATTTGCAAAGATGGGATAAAAATAATGATATATCCTTTGGACGACGTGGGATCCTCTGATAGAGAAAAGTTCAGTAAAGTAGCGAACAACAACCTTCCCCGCCAAGAAATTCCTAGCATACAGTTTTGCTAGTATGGGCTAATCGCTAGTCAGCAGGGGGAAAGTAAACACCTCGTGAAGTAAATGCAATTACGTAGTATGTTCAATTGATTAATTTCTGCTTTGGAACTATAGTGTTTACTACACAGAGGCTGGTCTTCCTAACGAAGTACCGATTATTATGACATAAATAACGAGCCCCCTTTAGGTGGTCGTTGGTAATCTAATATTGTTACTATCAGTAGAACGACCTACATCGTCATAGCTAGCCTAGCGGGAAGGCGCCTTCATGAATTATCAACAACCTCTTTTAACGTGATCATTGTACTAAACATGATTATAAGTAGGATGAAAGAAACAATAAAGATTATAAAACGCTTTTTTCCGATATTTAAAACCATTCAGAATCCTTAAAGTGTACAAATTTCGAGTTCAAGTAGAAAATGATACCGACTTCGGTCGCTTATAAGGATTAGTGAATTGTGGGTGGTTTGTTTGTTGGAATCGAGAAACAATTTTGCTGAATGATAAATTTTTCAGATAAAAACAAATCGCGTAGGGTAGATGTACCAGTAATAGTGGTTGTACCAGTAATGGTAAAATACGAAACATTTCAGTATTTTGGGATCCCGACGTGAGATTTTCCACAATTGCTGGTACCTTTTAAATACTGGGGTCGCAACTCGCAATAGAATTGTGCCAGTTCATGGTTCATCTTATGCCTACATTACTCCATTTTCCTAAGTAGAACTACGAATGTAGGTACAATTCGACAATGCTTAACAGTTTAAAAAATTATTCAGCAATTTGCTACGCACATCCATAAGCATTTGTTAGATGAAGTCAAGTTTACTTACTTTTTACTAAATTTTTGTTAGATCCCTTTCTGGCAACACGGCACTGAGCTACTCGTGCTACATAATAGAGTAGATATTAGCCCCATTTTGTAAGTTAGTTGAATGAATGTACTTCTTAAGGCCCAAACAGAATGCTGCGTCAACGCATCCGTCAGCGTCAATTTGACAGTAAACCCAAGGAAAAACTGTCACAATAACGCTGTTTGGCCCTTTTGTTATACGGGCTTTCCTATATCGATCCCAAACGCTATCCTCAAACGGCCCCGAACATAACAGTTTGTCTTTTTCCTTATGTAAGTTCAGGACGGGTTCGGGCTTAACGACAGCATCCATGTCCGTCGGTCCGGCAGAACAAAGGGATGGAATCAGAGACCTCCATTGCCATTGCCATTGCCATAGTTACCTGTTAGGGTTTTTACCTGTAGACATGACAGATTCTTATCTACAGTGCGTAAGTAGCTGGCTAAGCTGCGTCGCCATGAGCCTCTCCTACGCTGTTCTTGCGGATTCCGGTCGAGTGCTTCTCTGCAAATCGTTCGTTTTTGACGTAGGACTACGTCTTACGGCAAGTTTTGAAATAGGGTGTCATTCCATAAAATCGAAAAATGCGAGCATCACGAAAAATGAAAGGTTTTGAGCGCTAATAACTCAGCGGTTTTCCGATCAATTTTCAATATTCTTACACCAATCGATCGGAAAATCTTCTAAGAATTGACCCAAATGAAGAAAAGTATGGATGCTTGATGTTGAATTATTGAAAAATTGAAAATAATTAACCTATGTTGTACCAGAATTCTCGCTTCGTGATTGGTTGGAAGATTCTTTACGATGATCAAACCTATACCAATTTGATATCTGTGCTTGGGAAGTAAGCCAAAACAAGTGACAAAGTTTCCTCATTTCAACAAGATTTCTTAACACCGCGGTCACCTAGACCATTTTGATGTCCTTGCTTGGGAAGTACGCCAGAGAGAGTAACAAAGCCCCGTCGTGCCAACAGATTTCTTACGAACGCGATTAAACCTAGTCCAATTTGATGTCTGTGTTAGGGAAGCGTGCCAGAAAAAATGGCACAAGTTCGTTGTCCCAACAGATCGCAAATTCTTGACTGCGAGACGATTAAACCTAGACGAATTTGATATCTGTGTTGGAAAAATGTGCTACAGCTGTAGTGTTCAGTTATAATATGACTCTGTATGAATACGCATGCTTGCCGTTTCATTAGAAGTGTAGTGAAAAGATGTGCTGTTGATAAAATAGGATTGAATTGGTAAAATCCGTTCAACGTGGGAAACCATGGACAATAAAAACAATCTTTAATTTCAGTAAGGTAGCAGGAAAGCAATAGTTTGTGTTCTTCATTTTGTTAAATTGTTTTCAAATGCACAATCTTTTGAGAATTGAACGTATGCAATGTTACTACTTTAATAAATGTTACATACAACGCATGTAGCATGTATATATGTTGCATATAGCATGTATACATGAAGAATCGAATGATTACAAGCATGAATACATGCTACTACCACTACAAAGAAACTTACGTAGTCCTACGTCACCTATATATGCGTTCGTGTCATGTACACAACCCCTCTGATTTTTTCTCAAGGTGAGTCCGATCTACTTCCACGTACGTTCTGGAATTTCTGTTGCTATCGGTCGCTGGTGACATCGACGATGGAGTTCCTCGTTGGATATCAGTCGTCAGGCGACCTGGGCGGCGGCTAGGCGGTGCTTCCGAGATAGAGTCAGTTGGATCGTTGCACTGGCCCCGTAATGTTCCTGTACTCTAACAGCCGGCTGCAAAGTCTGTCGATAAAGAAGGGTAATGTCCAAAGACGGTATAAACTCACGGCTTTGCTTTTTGTTGTCAGGCGACCAAGCGCGATTAGCCAAGTCAAGTTTCAATTTGCTCGATCCGCCATTTTTCTGTGGCTGAATCTAAAATGTCGAAAACACTCAACGGAAAATCACTTTATAGAAAATGTATGGGACGGCCATTGTTGTTTGGGGTTAAGTATTATGGGTTAAGGTTAGGTTAGGTTAAGGTATGGGTTAAGTATTATTCTTCTTAATTGGGGTACTCTCAAACTCTGTAGACCAAGATAGAGATGTCGAGGTGGAATTTGCTAAATGTCTGTGCCCTGATTATCAGTTTTTGGAGTTTGAGAGTAAGAGGTAAATCAGGTTTTAGAGTAAAAGGTAAACCATTAGTGTACGATTACACATCCTCGGGTGATTGGCGATAATATCACATATTGACAATTTTAGCCTGACTCACGACCTCTGACAGCACTAGTCAACTTTAAGCAACTGACTTGAAACTGGTATGCAGCGCGAGCGTCGATGCTGCAGCGGTGGACTCGTCAAAACATGGAACGATATAGACTGAAACGAAGACAACAAACCCACTTTTTCCGGGAAAAGAAGCGCCGCCTGGAAGAAATGGAGTGCGAGGACATGGGACAGCTGTATCGTTCTCAGGAAACGCGTAAGTTTTACAAGAAATTGAACGTATCCCGCAATGGCTTTGTGCTGCGAGCCGAAACATGTCGAGATAAAGACGGAGGGATTTTGTCGGACGAACGTGAGGTGAACGAAAAGTGGAAGCAGCACTACAATGAGCACCTGAATGGCGCGCAGACGGAATACAAAAACAGGAGGGAGAATGACTACATTAGTACGGTGAATGATGGTGATGTACCGACCCTCACAATAGGTGAAGTGATCGAAGCCATCCAACTGCTCAAGAACAACAAGCCAGCTGGCAAAGATGAAATCGCAGCGGAGCTTATCGAGATGGGCCCGGATAGGTTGGCTACCTGTCTACACCGGCTGATAGTCAGGATCTGCGAAACAGAACAGCTACCGGAGAAGAGGAAGGAAGGAGTAATGTATACAAGAAGGGTGATTAGTTGAAATGTGAGAACTATCGTGCAGTTACCATTCTCAACGCCGCTTATAGTCTTTCTCAGATTATTTTCCGCCGTCTATCACCAATAGCAAGTACATTCATGGGAAGATATCAAGCCGGTTTTATGGACGAGCGATCGACAACGTACTAAATCTTTGTGCTGCGACAGATCCTGCAATAGTGTCACGAATACCAAGACCCTAAGCACCTCCTCTTCATAGATTTCAAAGCCGCATACGATACTATCGACCGTGAAGAGCTATGGAAAAATATCATCTTATTGGCATCCCTATATCGAGCTGCAGTAAGTGACAACGCCAGCATGTCATTGGCATAAAATTGTACAGCGGGCCTAAATCAGACTGCCTGCAGTTAGTCCAGTTGGCTTCGAGGTACTATGCTGGTCTGGCTTGTTAGTCGTCATATGTTCGAATCTCGGCTAGGCGGTGCTTGCTAAATAGAGTCAGTAGGATCGTTACATGGGCCCCTCAATTTTCCTATACACTCAAGTCTTTTTTTACACGGTTTGTTTTTTTCGATTACTCGAAAACGGTGCAGCTAAGGAACTATTTACAATATACGTGAGGAATGTCGAGCTACTCCCAAATGTATTGAGAAATAAATGAATGGTCTCTAAGTTACCCCGTTCTTAATACTCAAAAAACTAAACCGTGTAAAAAAGTACTTGAGTGTACTCTAACAGCCGGCTGCAAAGTCTGTCGATAAAGAAGGGTAATGTCTAATGACGGTTTAAGGTTTTAAGCCCAAGGCTTTGCTTTGGATGGAGTACAGTGCTGTGTGGAGATATCGGGCGTGTTATCAAGCCCGTTTGAAACAGGCAGGGGATTTCGACGAGGCGATGGTACTTCCTGTCTCCAGTTCTATATCACGCTAGAAAGTGTTATGAAACATGCGGGTTTTAATATGCGGGACACGACCTGTGATAAATCTAGCAAATTTATCTGTTTCGCAGATTATCACTGATCTGATTATTATCAGATCGCACATTATCGGAAGGACGTTCCAGGCGGTTGTTGAGTAGTATATCAAACTGAAACGTGAAGCAGTGAAGATTGGATTAGAGGTGAATACGTCTAAAACCAAGTACCTGTTAGCAGTTGGAACCGAGCGTGTTCGAGCTCGCATAGGCGACAGTGTGGTAGTGGACTGGGACGACCCAGATAACACAGAATCGTAATAGAAAGTTCACATTAAATCGTTTTCATGTCAATTTCACATTGGAATTGTATAATGATTAGAGTATGTCAAAATGAAGTGAACAATAAGTTGTTTTACAGTCGTGCGTGTCTTCATATACAATTCATGACTGTGAATTATAAAGCAGTATAGACGATTGCAATATTTGATTATATCTTAATCATATATTCAGGAGTATTTAGTTGCGTGTTATAAAAACTACGCAAAATAGAATTACAAATAATTGTCAAAATTTTCGCCCGTATATCGCCTCCACTTTGGTACACATGGGACGATTCAAATATGACGTCCACCAAATTTCTGCTTTTTTGGACCCCCCCCCCTCCCCCCTCTGTCCGATTATGTCATAAAACTCAACCTCCCCCCCCCCCTTTTGACGTCACGCAAACTCAAAATAAAAATGAAAAGCGTGTTGAAAGTAAAAAGTGGTTTATAAAAATAGCTTAACCTTTTAAGGTTTAGTGTATGTTTAAAAAAAATATAGAAAATAACAATCAATAAAAAATAATAACTGCGAACAACGGCTCTAACAACATTCAATTGAAAATTGTTACAAATCAATGAAGAAATGAAGCTTTGGTTTGAATTGAAGTAGCACGGCTTCGCTTCAAAATAAGCTTCAATCTGCGTCGGCGAAGCATGTTTCACTACATCGTGACGACAGCTTTAAGAGTCCATTGCACTTTTCTATCCAATATTTAGTAAAAAGCTAGAAACTTTGATTGCAAATAAACTGAAATTGATTTACACAACACATATCCTTCAATGTAACGCGTGATCTATCTAGTTAACATTAACAAATTGTGCCGGACTTTCAAGCGCCGTCATCTGGAACAATAAGTTCAAAAATCGAAATAAATCGATGAGTGATGAATGACTGAGAAATATATTTTTGCTGCCTTTTGATGAAAATGCAATTTTTTCAGCGAATGTCACATTTGCCTAGACCCCCTCCCCCCCTTTGTCACAACCTGTCACAAAATTGACACCCCCTCCCCCCCATAAGCAATGGACGTCATTATTGAATGATCCCTATATGTTCTTATATGGCGTGAAATATAACATTTTCGTTCAGATATGATTTCGTATATCTCAGTTGCAATCGAGATATACAAACCAAACGGTTTACTGGGTAGATGATTGCAATATTTAGTAATATCTTAATCATATATTCAGGAGTGTCAAATTGCGTGTTATAAAAACCGCTGTGTAAAATGCAAGATAGAATTACAAATAATTGTCAAAATTTTCGTACGCATATTGCCTCCTCTTTGGTACATATATGTTCTTATCTGGCGTGAAATATAACTTTTTCGTTCAAATATGATGTCGTATTTCTCAGTTGCAATCGAGATATACAAACCAAATGGTTTACTGGGGAGTTCGAGGTGGTGGACGAATTTGTATACCTCGGGTCCTTAACGACGTCGGATAACAACTACAGCAGTGAAATACGCAGATGTATTATTGCCCGAAGTCGTGTTTACCACGTTCTCCACAAGGCTCTACGGCCTGGTAAGCTTCACCCTCGTACCAAATGTACCATGTATAAAACGCTAATAAGACCGGTAGTACTCTACGGCCACGGAATGTGGACAATGCTCGGCGAAAACCTGAAAGCACTGGCCGTTTTTGAACGTCGCGGCTCTTCGGCGAACCCAGTATCCAGAAAGTTGTTAAAGCAGGAAGGGTACAATGGGCGGGACATGTTGTGAGAAAGCCGGACAACAACCCCGCAAAAATGGTTTTCGCCTCGAATCTAGTTGATACCAGACGCAGAGGTGCACAGCGTGCTCGATGGTTTGGTTAGACCAAGTGGAGTATGACCTAGAAAATGTGGAACAGTCGAGAAATTGGAGATAGCCATGGATCGAGTTTGTTGGTCGAACATTATTATGCAGGTCAAATCTTGAGTGACAGCGTGCCTGGATAAGTATGTAAGTAAGTAAAGAATTGCAGACAACTAACTGATGCATAGCAGCAAATACAATGCCCAAAACCTATTTTCGGATAAGATGGGCGCTAATTGGCGATGCCAGCGGTAAAATAAATTTCGTAGGCTGCTCGCACTTACAGAAAATCTTATGCCGAACTGTCAACGCGTGAGTATTGACAAATAAAGCCAAAATACTTCTTTTTATTTTTTCTCATGCCAATTCTGGAACAACATCAGCAACGCTGGCATCGTCAATTCTTCCTTACTTTGAGAATTGTTGTGTCACGTCACATGCACCCATATTCCGTCAGTCCTGTTTTCGTGCAAGACATCAGTTCAGAATAAATTCTTGTAGTATTTGAATGCAATCAGGAAAAAGGAAGGTATGGTCGCCCACTTTTCTATAACGGTTTGCTTTCAGGAAAGCAATTTAATATTGGTTCAATGTTTAAACAATAAATTTGGTTGAAGAAGAAGAGGCACATTACATTTTCACAAAATCGTCTGCTTTCAGGATATCACATTGGTCTAGCTTTAATGGAAAAGAAAACTCTGATATGTTGGACAAGAAGACTCTGTCACCTTTTTTGACGTAGGACTACGTCTTACGGCAAGTTTTGAGATAGGGTGTCATTCCAAAAAATCGAAAAATGCTAGCGTCACGAAAAATGAAAGGTTTTGAGCGCTAATAGCTCAGCGGTTTTCCAATCGATTTTCAATATTCTTACACCAATTGATTGGAAAATCTTCTAAGAATTGACCCAAATAAAGAAAAGTGTGGATTCTTGATGTTGAACTATTGAAAAATTGAAAATAATGAACCTATGTTTCACCAGAATTCTCGCTTCGTGATTGGTTGTTGGAAATGACGTCATCAAAGTACAAACGCGTTTTCACGCTTCGGCTTATAATTCAGTCAATTTTCAATAGATTTCCAAGATATTTACACCAATTGATCGGGAAATCGATTGAAAATATTGAAAATATAGAAAACTATTGATTTTGTTTTTGAAAATGAATTTGAAAAATTTTTGTTTTTGAATTGATTTTGAAAATTTGAATTATTTTCATATTTTTGCCTTCCCTCGTCAGTGCTTCCCTAGCACGGATGACAGAAATATATATGATATAAGCTATGGGTTAAGCTTCCTTATGATTGTATTTAATTTACGCCCTATAGAATCCGATCGAAAATTGTTGAGCTTCAGCTGTTGCTGCTTTCCACGGATAAGGCAACCAAGGCATGCAAATTCACCAAGCGAGGTGTTGGAGCTGGAGCACTCTAATGATCGCTGCCGTGATGGAATATCTGGCAACAGGAGTTCTGGAATTGGGAGGACAAATGCTGCTCGCGACAACGAAACGATCAGAATTATCGTCACTTGCAGCTGGCCATCCGCAACAACGAAGAGTTGAACAAATTGCTGTCCCGTGTCACCGCTGCTATGAGAAGTGTCTTTTCAAACATTCAAACTGTTTTGTTGCTGCCCAAGAAGACGGGAAAAGAAGGCTTAAATTTCCGGCATATCACGTTGAAAAACCGTTCTTTTAAGAACGAAATATTTGTTCATGAAGATTTGTGGAATTTTCTCTCACAGATTTAAATTCTATTTAACTTAGATTGATCTGATTATTCGCTTCTTTGCAATAATTTTAACCGATCACCTTCGCTCTTCAGACTGAAATTGAAATGCTCGATTTTTTATTACACGTAGATGATAGAATAAAGAACCAAGAAAAATGGGCGTTGCTTGTCGCTTGCTCCTGGTACATAATACGTGGTAAGCCGGCGAACAGCATTATTCAAACGCTAGCTAAGCTAGAGCTAACATCGTTTGCCAGGCAAACGGAAGTCACGTACGACTCGTGCACGTATTCATTGGCGGCTGACCGTGTGTTGGAGCTGAAGCACTCATTTCGCTGCTGTGATGGACTATCTGGCAACAGGAGTTCTGGAATTGGGAGGACATATGCTGTTCGCGACAACAAAACGATCAGAATTATCGTCACCTGCAGCTGGCCATCCGCAACAACGAAGAGTTGAACAAATTGCTGTCCCGTGTCACCGCTGCTATGAGAAGTGTCTTTTCAAACATTCAAACTGTTTTGTTGCTGCCCAAGAAGACGGGAAAAGAAGGCTTAAATTTCCAGCATGTCACGATGAAAAACCGTTCTTTTAAGAACGAAATATTTGTTCATGAAGATTTGAGGAATTTTCTCTCACAGATTTAAATTCTATTTAACTTAGATTGATCTGATTATTCGCTTCTTTGCAATAATTTTAACCGATCGCCTTGCGCTGCTGTTCGCTTGTTGCTGGTGGTTCATTTCGTTGCCGTGATGGCATAGTTGGCTGCTGAAGTCCTGGAATTGGCAGGAAATATGCTGCTCGCGACAACAAAACGATCAGAATTATCGTCACTTGCAGCTGGCCATCCGCAACAACGAAGAGTTGAACAAATTGCTGTCCCGTGTCACCGCTGCTATGAGAAGTGTCTTTTCAAACATTCAAACTGTTTTGTTGCTGCCCAAGAAGACGGGAAAAGAGGCTTAAATTTCCAGCATGTCACGTTGAAAAACCGTTCTTTTAAGAACGAAATATTTGTTCATGAAGATTTGAGGAATTTTCTCTCACAGATTTAAATTCTATTTAACTTAGATTGATCTGATTATTCGCTTCTTTGCAATAATTTTAACCGATCGCCTTGCGCTGCTGTTCGCTTGTTGCTGGTGGTTCATTTCGTTGCCGTGATGGCATAGTTGGCTGCTGAAGTCCTGGAATTGGCAGGAAATATGCTGCTCGCGACAACAAAACGATCAGAATTATCGTCACTTGCAGCTGGCCACTTGGAGTGGTATTTCTCGTGATTCAGGACCATACACGAACGGTTTCGTTGATCTCATAGCTGCTGAGGCTTTCCGGTTGGTCCGTTGCAACAAGCCGTGCCTGGTTAGCGGTTATCGGTACTCCAATTTACCGAACAGAGAATTACGTTAAATGCGTTAGTGCAAGTTTATTGCAAGCAGGAGTTATGATAATCAAACAATCGGTTCTTTTAAGGGCCACACAACGATTGAAGAGTTTATTATATTTTCTTGCCCAGTTATTACCATAATTAACACAGTCAACGAGAGAAAAGTTGAATTTTTCGCCATTGCGGACGACCAACCAATGACGGTAATAAGTTTTCTGGTCACAGGTGACATTTTCTGCGACTTCCAATACGTCTGCAGGTTGTAAATGCTTTATCCGTGTCCTTTTGTAAGCCGCAGAAAAGTTGCGCAAAATTTTCAACTTTTTGAAAACTTGCGCGTACCGTCTACCGATTACCAAAGGAAAAGCACTATTCAACGTAGAAACATATCATACAAATTTATTTACGGATGTAGCTTGTATACATGAAGAATCGTATTATTATATACATGGATACATCCTACTATCGCTACAAAGAGACTTACGTGGTCCTACGTCACCTATGCGGTCGTGTCTTGTGCACAACCCCTCTGATTTTTTTTAATCTCTCGTCACGGTCCTGGGAAGCGTGTTTGCATTAGATTGGTGGATTGGTCAATTTTAGACAGTGCTTGATATTTGTGCTTATTCCAACGACATGCTAAACAGAATCTTTTATTCCTTTTGGATAAATAAATAGAAGATTTTCCGATTAAGCCATTTAAAAATATTGAAAGTAGACCGGGATATCGCTGAGCTATCAGTATTTAAAACCAAAGTGTTCAAATTTTTACCAAAGTGTTTAAACGTGTATTGATTTTTTGGAATGAATCCTACCTTGCTATAAAACGTAGTCCTGCGTAAAATTCGGTTACTAATCGCGCTGACACCCGGGGCGGCTGCTTCACCTAGATCTCTAGCCGAATTTGGATGTTAGGCGGTCGCGCCTTTCCCCAAGCTATTGACCGCGTTTGATAAGCTATTATATAACACAAATGTTCAGTTCACAAGTGAAACAAGGAACAGCTTTACCTCAATCCTCTCATCTCTAGAGTATTTAGACAATTTGATAAGTATTCTGTATAGGAGAATATAATCATCAGGTGTTATCGTGCAAAAGACGACTACAATGTGATGCATTAAATTATCTCACAAACAATTAAATCTTATCAGGTCACGAGTTTCGGAACGGAACATCCTGAATTCGCATTTAACCTCATGTTGTTCAAATTCGCGATTGTGCGTCGTCAACAACACTCATCGGCAGCGAATTACTGTTCACGTGTACAGTGATACGATAGAATTTGAAACCCATCAAAATTATTGCGTATATGTTATGAATGAATTGAAATGATAGTTCATTGGATTTTATGTTCGATGGTTTCCAAACTTATTTAAGTTAACCTCCAATTTTTCCAACCGTACCAAAACTTAACCATCACTGTACAACGTTATTGCCATGCTTGTACGATCGCGAGACTAAAATAAAGTATAGTGTTATCAAACACAGAACATGTGATTCACAATGTTGTTTTTCAAACATGTTTTTAATGCTTTCGTTTTGTACCTAGATTCACTAAGAAAGAAAAAGTTTTTCCATGATACACAAAATGTATTATCGTGCAATCAAGTATTGTTACAGGAATTTTTTTAAGTCGATAGTAAAACTGTCATCAATTGGCATACATACAGTTCTTACCCGTTCACCGCTCGTTCCAGCATGGCTGACAGTGAAATCGGTGTCCAATTGACACCGCCGTCTAAACTAACCACGCAGACGGACCGGTCAATGTAGCAAAATAGTTTTCCAGCTCGATAGACCTGTTTGCCTGACTCTCGTCGACCTGGCATCGGGGCAAATATGATTCCTCGCTCGGCACACTTTTGCGACACCAGTTCTTTAAATTCCAGTGCTGGCGAGACATCAACATGAACGTCCATCAGCGATGGCAGTTTCGAGGACGTGGAAGTCGCCACTGGCGTCGTATCCAATGCTTCCGCCGTACTAGATGACGTTGAAGTTCCAGTGGAAATGCCGATTGAACGCTGCATCAGCTCCAACGCTTTGCGGAAGTTTTCCTTGATGTTGGTCTGTCGAATGATGTCGTCGGTGAATTGTGACTTCCAGCCCTGGTACCAGCGAGTTACTTGGTCGAAGTTGGGCGATTGGTTCAACCACAGTACTAACGTCTGAATCCATTTAGGGAAAAAGTATTTATCGAGCATGGATGCCATCTGCAGGGTAGAAATAAGTTCATTCCACTCCCACACTTGATTGAAAATTTCTACAAGTAAAATGTTAGATGTAAATTTTGGTAGGGGCATATTTTTGCATGTTGTTAACTTACCCAAATCTTGTTGTAAAGGATTGATGACAAGCTCAGTGAGACGCAGCTCCAGCTTCGGAATAATATGTTTCGTTAGGAACACCTGCAAATCTTCTTCAGCCATGACACCCTTCCAAGGAGTGATCATGGCACGTGCTGATCGATCTTCTGGATTCCAAGCCTTCAAGGCTTTGCTCAGCTTCTCCCGTATTGTTGGATAGATATTTTCTTCCATTTTGGCACCAAGAATGCCAGCCCACGGTTGAATCCAAACGTGAATTGGAATAGTGTCTGTGAGTGGGTCCCACTTGGCAACGGCTGCGCTGAGTTTGTTCATAATGATTTGTTCTAAAACGTTGTCCAAAATCCAAGAGGGCAACAATGGTGCCCAGGCATCCAACAAGGCTATCATCGGCTGATGTATCCTCGGATCCCACGTCGTTGCAGTTGTGCGTATGCTTGGAATCAGTCCAGACCAGATAAGACCAGAATAGGGATCCAAAAAATTGCGTTTCTCAATGTCTGACGAACCCAGAATAGAACGCCACCGTTTGAATAGTTCCAGATGCATAGTTGGATCGACAAAAGGGTTCCAATCTTTTAAACGGGTAGCAATGAGCGGGGCTACAACTCCAGTGGCTAAATCGGCAAGACCAAATTCTTTGTATTCAGACGGGTATTCCGATTGCATACGAATAAAAATTCTTTCACAGTCTTCCAATGTAACTGATCCACTATCGGGCTCTACAAGGGCTTTTACCAACTCCAATGCCCCTTCTAGCGTTTGAATATAATCCTCTTCCAACTGAGTAATGCGTATAAGGTTTTCCTTTTCCAGTTCCAGTTGCTCTTCCCGATCTTTTGTTGAACATTTTTGTTTATCAATTGCGATAATGTCTTGCTCACAAAGTTCCACGATTAGGTTCAAATTGTGCATTAGTTCCGGCAATGCAAAATTACTCGTTTCCTTGGAAGGTTTCGTATCGTAGAGATCCTCATCCACAACTTTAGTCTGTCCAAGTGCATGGTAACCACTCAGAACTCGACTTTCTGGACCAGTCATGTCTATTACCTTTACGTTCCCCAGTTTAGAACTTTTATCAAAAAGTGCATAGGATCGCTTTCCCTTTTCTATAACATCTTCGACGCTTTTATAGAAATAGCGACCTTTATGCTTATCCTTCTTCCATTGTGACCCAGGATCGGTCTCTGAGGTTTCTTTCGATTCATCTTTTACTGCTTTTTGCTTTTGATCTTTGACTACTGTTTTTTTCTCTGGTCCATAGGCCCCGATAGCGCCTCGCCCTTTCCTTAAGTGAGCTTCAATGGGAGCGGCAATACCTTGCAAATCTTTTCCCAAGCCCTTCCCCGGTTGATAGCCCATTTGTAGAAGAAGCTTGGCGCCGATTCCTTTCGTGTGCTGCTCCCAGCCTCCCATTCCTTTACCAACGTTACCCGCCGCACTTTGCGATGTGAAACGACGGAATCCAGCCATCGATCGAAAATCGTTTGCCTTTGCAGCCACTTCCGATTCCGACTCAGAACTGGTTCCACTGTTAACCACTGTTCCGAAACGCGGTCTTTTTTCGTCTTCCTCCTCATCGTCATCCTCTGGCTCACTTGCCTTTTTTTCTTCTTTCTTTTTGCCGGCCTGCTGTATTCCCCCAGCAACGAATCCTATAGGAGCAGAATAATCCTTTGGTTTCTTACCAGGACGACTTCGTCCTCGCCGGGAAGGACCAGCGCCGTCGTCGCATTCGTTATCGGAATCCTCATCAGCCCAAATGCCGTATATTTGTTGGTGCTTGGTTGGCCTACGGCGTTGCCGGTTCGGGTTGAATTCGTTGTCCAAATCATAATCGGTAATTTCGAACCTCTCGTATTCTTCATCGGCCATTCTAGTACTGAAACGAGTTAGTTGAATATGGGTCGTTTACAATGGATTACAGCTGAAAATTACTGAAACTAACCGGTTGTTTACAGAGCAACACTCAAAATTTAATTATATACGCTTATTGCTAGATTTTAAAGCTTTATTCCGTTTCGTGGCGACTATTTTATAAATTTTATACGATTCACAACGATCCGCAGCAATAATTCACCATTTCACCACTATCACTTTATTGTTTACCTCTGTTCTGTCATTTAATCTACACGCTTAAAAAATTTGACCCACTTTCACGAAAAGTGGAACAGCTCAAAACATGCGTATATTTTACACACTATTTTGAGTAACTCTTACTCCTTTTATGAGTTCCACCGTTGAAGCTCATTAATGAGCAATATTTACTCAAAAATGAGTGCCATTTCACCCAAAACTGAGTAGTACTTACACAAATTACGAGTAAATTTAACTCTGAAAATAAATAAATAAATTTAACATCTGAACATAAATAAATTTAACTTTATTTATTCGAGAGTTAAATTTTTTAAGCGTGTACACGCTTAAAAAAATTAACCCGCGAATGAATAAGATTAACTCAGAAATGAGTGACTTTCAACTCAAAAATGAGTAAAAACCGACTCACTTTGACAAAAAGTGGAACAGCCCAAAAATATGAGTAATGGCAATTTCTCAATTCTGAGTAGTTTAGTCCGACCATAAGTTATAAAACTGAGTTAAATTTAGTCGTAATTTGTGTAAGTACTACTCAGTTTTGAGTGAAATGGCACTCATTTTTGAGTAAATATTGCTCATTAATGAGCTTCTACGTTGAAGTCATAAAAGGAGTAAGAGTTACTCAAAATAGTGTGTAAAAAATACGCATGTTTTGAGCTGTTCCGCTTTTCGTGAAAGTGGGTCAAATTTTTTAAGCGTGTAGACTTCCCAGAGATGCCATATTTTCAAAAATGGTAAAATAAAACTGCTTGAAAAACTTGAAAACGAAAAAGGCGGACGCAAGTGGCGGGCTACAGGCGTTAAATACTATAAATAGGGTAAACGGCGTATTATCCCGAAATTACGGGAAAATTTATTTATGTGAATATTTATTGCGGAGAATCCTGGGGAAAATTTTCGCGTCACTTTTGATTTCGTCCAATGTAACAATTCCACCATATTGAGAAAAACGAGATCGAAGTTCTTCGAATTGAACTTTAAATTGTTTCAAAATGAAATAATTTTCAGTCATTCACTCAACGTGGTTGATGAATAATAACTTTCAATATTTAACGGAGATTTTAAAAATCTAATAAAAAATAAGCAGTTTTGGTTTATTATAGAAAAAGTTACATTGGACTGTTTACCATCACATGCTGTACTTTGGACGGTTTTATTTTTCCAGGCTATTGCATATAAATTAAGCGAGACCGCTTGTTTCACTTAAAATGCATAAATAATGCGAAAAAAAACTTTCACTTGCTAAACGTCCAATGTACAGATTGGGTTTGTTTTGATTTTTTTTGCACTTTGGACATCAGATGAGAACGACCGAAGTAACAGTCAGTCATTCGTAATTCGAATGTGCACATTGGACATTTTGATAATGCTAATTTTTTCACCTCAAAATAATTCTATTTGGGCAGGTGTTTTTGTATAACATAGAGTTTAAAAAAAGCAATAATTTGTTGTGATAAACCGGATTTGTTTACATTTGTTACATTGGACGAAATAAAAAGTGACGCGAGAATTCACCTTCTTAGAGTCCCAAGTGAAAATTATTAGCGTGTTTTTTTGCGTCTCACACACACATCTGCAATTTAGCAATTTGACGTCTCTGTTTATCTCCAATTTGACAAGGGGTGTACAGCCCGAGGGACAACCTTTGATTGGCAAGCATATCTTCAGTAATTTATTGTTGAGTAAGCATAATTAATGCTCAAATATGAATTTGCGTAGAACTCGTAAAATTGCTGAAAAGTCAACCCCCGGGCATCTACTATGTTTCCTGAAACCGTCACAAAATGAGGCGACGCTACAGGTAGGGTTGCCAAGGCTGTGAACCATTTCGCGAAATTTTTAACTTTTTGGTTAAAATTTGACAGTTCGATGGTTATTTCTCCTTGAGTGGTTAAAATCAGTTCAGAATGTGAACCATTTCATATTTGACGGATTGATAGTTTTTTTTGCTCAATGAGAGCATATAAGGTGAGGATGAAAATACTATTTTTTCTGTCCGAGTTAAAATCGGATGAATTTTTGATGTTCATTTGCTTTTATTTGATAGATAAAATTCATCTCATTTCAATCCGGATAGTTTGAACAAATTTATAATGCGATAAGCATCCATACCAATGTAAAAAAAATCTAACGAAAAATCAGTGAAACTTGTCGAAGCTCTCTTCCTCACCTGTGCATATCTCATTAGCTCTCAGAACTTGGTTAAAACCACCCCACTGTCACAAATGTCATTCCCATACATTTTTCGTGTAGCCAACATCTCATCTAGCCCATAACAAACTTTGCCTCGGACCAAATGTATTTGTGAGTAGCCCGCTCTAACTTCAGCCTCGGATGAATGTGTATTGGTAAGCGCTCGAACAAAATTACTTTTTTGCTTTTTTTCTTCTTGTGTCGGACGTGTAGGAAGCGTAAAAAGATGTTAGCCTCATCTTTACCCTTCAGTTTCATACGCCTGGTTAAAACTAACCATCAGGGGCATGGGTGTTGCACTGTGATAAATTTTTCTATTTTTGTGTGTATTTTTTTTTGTTTTGCGTGTAAAATTAGAGTAATTTTCAGCGCCGACTACACTCAAAATAAATGAAGATAGAATTAACAAAAGGGCGAATACCGCAAGCGTAAACAAACCGAGTGAGGGTTGATTTTCCTATGCTGGTCCAGCAAAAAGTAACTCTCACCCGTTTTGTTTAGTTTTTGCTGGAGTTGCTCACTCGTTCTGTTTGACAGTTGGTTTATCCGCCCTTTTCAAATGTTGGTCGACAAATGTGTTGGAATGCCAGTGGCGCCGCTGACTAACGAATCGCCAAAACCATTGAAATCGAGCAGTTATTTGAACGTGAACGAGGAACGGCCGGTACAAAAATTTACACAAGTTGAGCACCCTATGGATGTCAGTTCGTCAGTGGAATCGCCAAAATTACCGAAATCGAGCAGTTATTTGAACGTGAACGAGGAACGACCTGTTAGGGATTGCGGCCGTTACAAAAATTCACACAGGTTGAGTACCCTAGCTTGGATGTCAGTTCATGAGTGTAGAGTGACTGTATACAGAGTGGCGACATGTCATCCCAAAAGTATGCAATGCGTATTTTCTTTTTCTTTCTTGCATATGCGTTGGATTGGTCGTCTGCTCGATTGGAACGACACTGACAGCTAATTATCATTCCAATTTTGACATTGTCGCCACTATGGGCCCTATTCTGTAAGTCACGTCGAGTGTCACTTTGCTCGACTAGTCTACTTTTGGTATTATGTAAGTCACACGCGACCCGATTTTGTCGAGTAACTCGGCTGAGTCCACCGCCAAAAAGCAAGTGACTAGACGGTTAGCAAGTGGCGCCTGAGCTAGCTTTGTTTTGGTCGTGCGTTGAGCCGCTATGCTGCCCGTTCTTCTTGAACTCGACACTCGACAGTGACTGAGTCGAGCCGAGTTGCTCGACGTGACTTACAGAATAGGGCCCATAAATGTCAAAAAGGCTGTTGAAATATTACGAACACGAGTTAGGCTGTCCGCCATTATGACTTGTAAAAAGCTGGATATTCGCAGTGAGTCAGGAAAAACAGTAGCGTTATTTTCTAGCGCCAGCTTGTCGCGCGCCTAATAGCAGCTAATAGTGGGTACACTTTTCGACAATTGAGCTTTTTGTTATACGCGTGGTGTCTGTATCCACCTTTTCGCGCGCTTAATGGCGGCTAGTGGGTACAGTTTTCGACAATATTTATTTGCTTTTGGGAACTTCGATCACATATGGTTGAATGTTCTACAACAACAATTAAGGCTGGAAATATCAACTCGACGTGAATAAAGCTGCCAAGGGCATGCTAACTGTAATATCCTCACAGTTTTATTAACGATTATTTAGCGTGTATTGGTGGGCATATTGAGCTTGCTGACGTTTATCGTACGCACACATCGACGCGCGATTTGTTGTTGCTGTTGTTAGATTTTACATTGATTTTACACGTTTGTTTTTGTTTTCCCCCAGTTATACCCCGGTAAAAAACATACGTTTGAGTGATAAACGATAAGTTTTTGTAGCTTTCTGCACTGGGCTTAGCAAGCTCTATAGCTCTACTCAAACGTATGTTTTTTTACCGGGGTATAACTGGGGGAAAACAAAAACAAACGTGTAAAATCAATGCAAAATCTAACAACATCAACAACAAATCGCGCGTCGATGTGTGCGTGCGGCAAACATCAGCAATCTCAATAGATGTCCAAATCGATATCTGATATCGATATGTTAGTTCCATCTCTCATTGTTATTGTTATTGTCAATTGCAAGGAAAATTGTACCATCCAAAGTGCGATATCGCTCATAAAAGTGCTATTTTGCATTAAATCGTTTCGGTATCTTCGGCGCACTTATTGCTTGGAAGCTAACGAAAAAGTGCGCCGAAGATACCGAAACGATTTAATGCAAAATAGCACTTTTATGAGCGATATCGCGCTTTGGATAGAACAATTTTCCTTGCAATTGACAATATTCAGAGTTATAAAAGTTTCAGCTAAACTTGTAAGTGAGTCCAGTCGCTTCTGTTGCATTAATACATCTGATCGTCAAACTGGAAACACTGGTACACTTTTAAAAATCGTTTATCTGCGCTTTTGGCAACTTTGCTCATGTACGCTTTATATAGTTCTACAACAATAATCAAGGGTGGAAATGTTAACCTGACGTGAATAAAGTTGGCTTGCTTGCTAATATTTTCCGAAGGTTGTACCCACAAGCCGCCATTACGCACGGGAAAAGGTGCATACGCGGTGAAGTGTGCGTAAGACAATAAATGGAAACAATCTCTATTGGATTTCGAGTAGGCTTGATTCGAATTTCGAGTAGTCGAGTAGTTCGAGCATTTTTACCGATTTTTGAGAAAATCTGGCATCTCTGGTATTGCGCCGCCATGCTGACAGCGCTGTCAAATATATGAACACTTTTGTTTTTGTTTTCGTTCCCGGTGGTAAGAGCATTGGCAGCGTGGTTCCTCGTCGCGTGTTCCGTGAAATCGGTCGCATCCTGCATCCTTCCTTACGGCGTGCGTGCATTTACCTATGTTCATCCTGACAGGGTGCGCGTGAGTGTTGGTAACCGTCAGGACTCGTTTTGGTGTGTATGTATGCAGTTGTCGTCCTTATATGCACACAGCATACACGCCGAGATTGTATATTTCCAACTAGGGGGAACAATCCGTGACTACCATCGGCCGTCGTTTCAATTGCTGTAAAGTTCATGTGGAAGCTAGACGCGAAATTTCGCGAGTGCCGCTATCGTGTTTTTTGTCCAGATATTGCTAGTGCTCAGGCAGCAATCAAAAGTGCGTGACTGTGACCATCCTTTGGAAGGAGATTAGTGAAAGATTTGCCAACGTTTGGCTCAGCCGGAATTTCTGTCGCAAAATAGCTTGTGAATCCTGCGGATCGCGAATGCACTAGAGTGGTTGTCCACGGGATCGAGTGTGTGTGGAAAGTGGCAAGACAGTGCCCGTGAACCGAAGAGAGCTGCAAATTTCTCGCTGCAAAGGGGGAAAAGTAAACAAAACGCAACAGCGGCGGATTCAAGGCAGTAGCCAAGCACAAACGGGAAAGGCCAGAAAATGGTACAGGTAAGTTGCATTCAGGTTGTTATAATGCCGCAAGTTCTCCTGCTTCCTTTCGGTCGTCTTTCACTGGCGGTGGATTTATACCGGTGGTGCTCATTAATAATAGCGCGTGATGGATTCCATGGGACCGGTGAATGAAGGAATGAAAATGTGTTTGTACGTGTATACACTGTTGCGAAGGGTTTTTTCTGCTTTCTTAGCATCAGAGAGGGGTCGGGATATTGTCTCTGCAATCACAAAACGGTTGCTTCGAAAACAGGGGGACTTGGCCGGAATTGGACAAACTCGGCGAGTTGCGACTTTGAATGTTTTTGCATGTTCTTTTCGTGCTGTGATGATTTGGTTTTACGCAGAAGTTTTATGATGGTGATAATTATTTCAAACAACTATTGAAAGCACTGATATTTCGTTTT
Organism: Sabethes cyaneus; assembly: GCF_943734655.1. NCBI lineage: Eukaryota > Metazoa > Arthropoda > Insecta > Diptera > Culicidae > Sabethes > Sabethes cyaneus. The sequence continues at coordinate 167,074,987 of NC_071355.1, forward strand.
TCTCATTATTTACAGTAAGCTTTTCACCAAATTTAAATGGCCTATGAGTGTTTATTTCACAAACATCACATTTAATGGTTAATAACCTTCATAAAACTGAAGCATGGAATAAAATTCAACTTATTTCATACATTTACTGTTAAATGGAGTTTCCACTAAGGCTACCAAGAATATTTTCTTCTAATCTAGAGTAACTGGCAATTTTGGTGGTTAAACCTGATCCGTATTGGTAAGCTAACATCAGGAATTATTAAGTTTAAGTATGTTGAAAATGCTCGGTTAACTCTACCGCATTTTGTTGGAATAAAAATTTTATTACAAATATTTCAAAATCAAAATTAGCTAAGCGAACTGAGAGTAACGCTGGATTTTGTACTTAAATTATAATCCTGCAGCGCCAGAGTACACGTTTGTTACCAAAACGTTACGAAATGACATGAAATTAACTGTTCACAATCGCTTTTATTCATTAAAATTCTCTTTAGTTAAGACCTGCCAACAGTCGAATTTCTCGGTAAATCTTTTGATCTAAATGCTCGTCGGTTGCCCGTCAAAATAGTTTGTGTGTTCATAAAGAGCAGTCGGAAGCTATTTGTTAGTCTTGATATGCCATATTTTCGATCTCTGGATGTAGTCGTTATAAAGATCAGTAGCGTTTACCCGGAACCCTGGGCTATTTTTGACTAGAACTAGATCAGAGAATCGCGAAGTGGAAAACATTTGGTCTCGAAGGCTCAATTCTAAGAGGCCAAAGCTTTGTTCTAGACATTTTGTACCGCTAATTGCGGGAGTTCCCATGTTAGTCACGCGGCTCGCTAGTGTTCTTTATCTATTTTCTGAATAATTTCTAATTTAATGATCAAAAAAGGGTTCCCGGTTTAATGATCAAAAAGGGTTCCCGGTGATAGTGGTTAGCATTCACGCCTCTCACGCTGAGAACTCGGGTTCAAATCCTAACCCTGCAGAAATCACAAATGACCCTAGTTTTTAAAGTGACTGTAATAAAAAAAAAATGATCAAAAAAGTAACTCCTTGGTGGTCACATTTCGCTTTCGGAGCGTGGCCTTCTGTTTTTACTATATAAGCTTTGCAGCTGTTAGAGTACAGGACAATTGCGAAGTTTGTACTATGATCCTATTAGCTCTTACAACTCTTCCTCACCCAGTTATGATTCGGATCTACGATGACTGGATTGTCAGACCAGTACAGTGTCGTACTCCGAGGCAAACTGAGAGGCTGGCTGATGTCTGATCATTCCCAGAAGCTCAGGGTGCGTCGGTCAGTGCCTAAGCGAGATTCGAATTCGGAAAATATTTAAAACCACACAGTTTTCGCCTTGATTCAAACCTCGTAACTATTTTAGAGGACTTTGCAATGTCACTGAACACGAGTATGAACGATCACAACTATCGTCCACTTGTAATGACAGTTTTGTCGATAAATCCCATACAAAGTTCAAACTTCATGAGGCACGGGTTAATGCTGACCAATTTCACTAAGAATTACATGTCGGATTTTGAATAATCTGGTTGATTATTAGTTTTGCCGTTAATGGTTTAAACAAATCAACTTGTATGTTGTGTAAGTAGTCGATTACTCTATTACACTGTACAATCAGCTCGTAAAACGAAATTTATATTATACATGGCTTACATGTTTTCGTTTGAATCCAGTATGCGAAGAGTTTTCTCATATATCGTGGACCCCTATAATACGTTTATATTATAAGCTGTAGTTTTTGTTTCAATTTGCATTTATCGTATTTTCGACGGAATAGATATAGTCACCATTTTCGGGAACTTCCTAATAGAGGCAGGCATAAAACTTAAACATTTTTAAGGATTACTGAAGAACTCAGAATCTTTCGTTAGAACTTCAATATTTTACTGTAGAATTTAACTAGTAGATCATTCAATAAATTTTACATTAAAATGCTCGTTTTCCAAGAGTCCTCGTTTCTTTTTTTCTATTTTCACCTACATTCGACTGCATTCCCTTAGCAACGCTGATAGAACATGTCAGAACCGGCCAGCAACACCGCGACACAGTCAGTCCTCAAATGCACAACGCAGAGGGGGCTACCTTAGCCCCGTTATCCAAAATTGTATTTTTTTTTTTGTTGCTTTCTCTCTCTCTCTCAACCATCCTTTCCATTATAGCCCTGTGCTTCGCGATTCAGTCGGTGGACGGATGGTGGGAGGGTCCTGCCTGGCAGAATTTTTATTTAAACACGCCAACGGGACCAGCAGCGGCACCATTCTCTCCAACCCTGCAATTTGCATCCGACCAGCGCGGGATACATTTTCGCTCTGCCCGTCGTCGATGTTGTTGCTGCTGTTTGGATTTGGATTCCTCAATGTGCTGATCCACTTCACTTGACCACCGAATACGAGTGAGCGGGTGGTGATACAGCATCCGGCCAGGATGCCGTGATGGGGTGGGAGGAACGGGGGGAGGGTGAACGGGGGCGCGCACGAGATAGAGCGAGAGAATGGGATGATTTTGAAAGTGCCAACCAGGATACATCGAGCGCGCACTACCACCGTGTAGCGTTATGCGCTATATAGTCCGGGATGGGGTAAAAAAAATTGGAAATCGTCAAAGCGACTGAATCCGGCCGGCCTCTGACAAGGACACGGCAGCACACGAGATTGACCGGAGCAAAAAAAACGCTGGCTTACGGAATCAATTCTGTTACCAGTGCGTTCCATGTTTTTGGCGATTCCAAAGTTAGGAGGTTTGCAAGTCGAAGATATGGTAAACGCGTGTGATTCTAGCTGCCACGGACTTATGTTATAATAATAAGCCAGTCGTCGTATGTTCGAATCTCGGCTGGAAGAGGCTGTTAGAGTCAATAGGATCGTAGCACAGACCCTGCACTGTCCTGTATTCTAACAGCTGGTTGCGAAGTCTGTCGTATAAAAACAGGAGGTCAAATTTCGATAACGGAATTAGCACCCAGGCTTTGCTTGCTTTTAGATAACACAGTGGAATAAACTCTATCTATAATAACCCTTAATAGAATCTTCCCCCTTTACCACGTGTTGGAAGCAAGCGAAAATCATTCCACTCTGTAAAAAACCGCATTTGAACACGCTTCCAAATCTCAGACGTATCAGCATTTTGTGCTCAATATCGAAAGCATTCGAAAAACTGTTGAAGCAACAAATGTCAGTTTACATAACTGAGAACCATCTATTTATCGGATTGGCAAGCTGGTTTTAGTATAAAAACAGCAACGCTAGGCGTATATGATGATTTAGTAGCTGCAACCGACAAAAAAGGGTCTGCTGTATTGCTCCTGCTAGACTTTTCCAAAGCGTTTGATACAATCCTGCATCGCAAGTTGTTCGAAGCTCGCGACAAAGTTTAACTTTACTGCTAGTGCACTAAGCCCCGTCGAATCGTACCTCTCCAGAAGAACTCAAACAGTATATAGTGGTGGACTATGCTCTGAGGTTGGCGTAATAACCTCTGGCGTACCACAAGGGTCGGTAATCGGGCCCTTGTTATTCAGTTGCTATATCAACGATCTCCCAACAGTGCTAAAATGGTGCTCAATACAAATCTATGCCGATGTCTTGGTCCGTGTGCTGATGAGCTTAATAGAATGGTGAATGAAGATCTTGCTGGGGTAGCTGATTAGTCTGATAGAAATGAACTACACGTGAATCAATCGAAAAGAGAGGCTATTTTCGTCACTGGTCGCCGTCGTAACGCTATTCGCATCGAGTCGTTACCTGCTGTTACCATGAAAGAACACAACATTGAATGGGTAGATAGCGCAGGGAATCTTGGGTTCGTGTTTCAAGCTGACTTGGAGTGGGACGCACAGTGCGGAAAAATTTATGGCTGTCTGCGCACGCTCTACAACACAGTTTCGGCTGCACCTACGAATGTTCGACTGATGATGTTTAAATCACTAGTACTTACTGTCGCATTTCTTGTTTGGAGATCTTCTGCATGTAAATCCTACAGTCAACTCTATGAACAGATTGCGAGTTGCGCTCAACAGCTCTGTTCTTATTTGCTGTAAATTGCCCCGTTATGAGACTTTCAGGATCAGTATTATATATTGTTACCTTTAACATGTTAAAAAAATAAAAAATGCGCTTTTTGAATATTTAATTTTTTAGGTTTATTTTCTTTTTTTTGTCAACAAAAAAAAATTTACGGTGCACATATTTTTTTAGAAAGGCAATTTTATTATCTACAACTTTGCTGAAGACATTAATTATTCCGATTAAATAAACCGTTTTTGGAATATTAAATATTTTATGCATTAGTACCATAATTGATTAGGCCCTTTTGAAAAAGCAATCGAGATCTTAAACAAATAGCTAATATAATAAAATGACTTTTTTTTCAAAGAGAACAGCCATGCATAATTTCAGCTAAATCAAAAATGACAAATTAAAAAAAAATGTTATTTTTTCGTTATTTAGCGTGGAATCCCGTAGTAGTGATGTCAATGACTCGATTTTTTCCATCCCTGACTGCAGCTAAACTGCCCAGTTCGAAAGGACAAAAAAGATCCACTAAAAAGATATGGAAAAAAAGAAATGTCAATGTTACCGTTTAATTCTACTACCTCACCAGATTGATTAAACCAATTCAATTTGGTCTTAGGTTCCCAACGGGCCATCTGGCAACATACGAGAGCCGATTCCGTAGTGGCAAATATCGAACACTCTTCCGTAAATGCAGATTTCCGGGCACTGTTCACTATTTTTTAGTATATTTCAGAATATCAAAACTAGATAAGTGTTTGAATCAAATACAACTAGTAACACATACCAAGTCCGCGTGCATCGCCTCGCATCTGATTGCGGGCGAATCAATGGTACCCAACTCTAATCTTCTATAATTTTTGTCGAAAAAACGTTTGATGTAATAATCTAGATCAGTGGTGGCCACGGTATAAGCATAATGCGGGCTAAATCAGATCTTCTCAATAGATCCGCGGCCCGAAATGACTTCTGACATTAATAAATTCAACCTATAGTTCCCGTGGGCCGCAGTTTGGCCATCACCGATCTAGATTCACTATAACGGAGATCAGCGGAATGTATGACTAAACGCCTAGAGGTATACCTCTAACGCCATGTAACTCTATGAGATGCTACTGCGTTACCGATGCTTGACTTGATTGCAATCTAAACACAAACTGGCATAATTTGTCGGAGTCTTCGCCAGAGATGTTAAATGTACTGGTTGGTAATAAAAATTTGAATGCATTTGACCATGTTTCTTACCATCAGTCTTGCGGCAGGTTTTTAGTACGCACGCACCGAGATCTTGATCTGAAAAGAGCCTTCGAGACTATTTCACGTCGAACTCATTAAAAACTGTGCAATGTGGAAAAATATCTGTGCAAAAATCTGTCCAATGCAAAACAATGAGAGTAAAAGAGATAAGAGCCATTTTGCTGACTATTTCCGTCTCTTTCACACTCATGTAAAAGCTCAAAAATCTGTTTAATCTGTGTAGGTAATTTGGCGAAAATCTGTATTCTATGCATACAGATTCTGTACAGGCGATTTATTTCAAATATCTGTTAAACACAGAATAATCTGTGCATGTGGCAACCCTGATCTGGGATATCCGTATCCAAAGAAACTAGCTATGGAGTTTCACAGGGAAGCGTATTAGGATGTTTCTTATTCATTCTATATATAAACGACATGAAAAAAATCTTGAAATACTGTGATATTAATTTATTCGCGGATGCTACTACTGCTACTGAATTATTAAACTGTGATTAGAAAATTTGACGGTTTGGCTAAAATGCAAAAAGTCAAAACTGAACGTTTCTAAGCCAAAGTAAATGTTTATTACGAACAAGTCGACCTGGTGTACTGGTCAGAGGAACGAATGTGAGTCCTCACCAGGGATGGCTATAATATGGGATAGTACTGGCAGTGAGGAATAAGTGGATAAAGTAGATCAAGCTTTGAAGGAAGGGTAAACACCAATACACACAAGCACGCATAAAAAAATTTAATAAGCATATCGCTCATTCAATAGCGATTATAGCAAAAGAAATGCAGTGCAGGTCATACAGCAAACACCCGGGCGATATCTCACAATAGATCAACTATACTGGTCGCAGTGATGAGTCCACACAGGAAAAAAAAAGTTATTTATTTGACGTCAAAGAAAAAGTTGTAGGAAATTAACTGTATTCTCAGGAACATATACACTGCAAGAAAAAACTGCAAAATAATGTTAAAAATCAATTATTTCAAAATTATCTCCCCCGATTTGCCTATTTTTTTTAAAGGTTATTTTAAATTATGTCCTAAAATCTTGCGTAGATTTTTTTAAAATCTTTAAAATTTGACAAATTTTTCAAAATTTTCAAAATATTACATATTTTGTAAAACTCAAACAAAATTAAATTCGCATCATTTTGAACAAATTATGGTCGGCGGTGACCAGAGATCCCTAATATACGAACTCATAAACCACTTTAAGTTCATCGCCGTCAATAGTCACTGTCCGTGGGGGACAAACGTTGCTTTCTCTGGAGCCTCTTCCTACCATATATTTAGTTTTCGACGCATTGATTTGTAACCCTATCCTTCTAGCCTCCGTTTTGAAGTAGGACTACTTCTTTGATTTCTATATTGGGATGCACTTTAGAAAAACGAAAAGGGAACATGTAACGAAAAGTGGTTATAGTTTGCACGCTTATAACTCAGTCATCCGTCAATAGATTCTAGAAATATTGGAAATATTGGTATCAATCGATTGGAAATTTTTCAAAAAATCCATTACACGTTAGTACACGTTTCCCTAAAATACGTTTAATAATTGAGAAAATATGAGTCGAATATTTAATATTTCATTATTTGCATTTTTTGCCTTCCCACGAGTCAGAAATTTGAGAATTCGAGATTATCAAACGGACCTTTTCGGTACACCATTTAAATTAGTTGAAGAGTTGAAATTATGAATTTCTCACATGTAAGAACACAATCCGTTACCTTTCGTTACTCGCGTCAACTTTATAGATTTTATAGGCATACTAAAACGTAACAGAATTCACTCGAATACTAATGCCACTTGGTGAAAAACTTATGGAACTTTTTCCACCATTTGAAAGATCTTTGTCTGCGGATCGACTTTACTGAAAACAGTAATTTTATTTATTGCTGGATTCCCGCGATAAAGTCAACGGCTCACAAGCTGTAGCTGTGTTGTACAAAATACAACAGCGCGAGTAAACCTTCCGTTACTGCGCAACTGGGGAATCTATTATATGAAATTCGTACAAAAATCACCGACTTTGGCATTGGGAGACGAATTGGTCTACATTCGTAGTCCTACTTCAAGCCCGCCCGTGCGACTAGGCATGGACCCTTGTACTTTTTAGTCTGGTGTAGATTGCCTCCACCATTCCAACGTTTCTAGTAATGATGTCGAGAACGACTGCGAAGGCCTGTGTATAAAAAGAAGGTGAAAGCGATATTTTAAATTACCGTGGAATCACTTCACCATGCGCTGGATCTAAAGTGCTTTAAATACTCATTAGTGGGGTATTACGGCGTAACGTTACTTGCTATACTTCACCTGATCAGCACAGGTTCTATCCTAGTCGCTCTATCAACACAAACTTGGTCGAATTCACTTCATTTTGTATCCAGCATATCGAAAACGGAGCCCAGATGGATACTTTTTGCACCGATATTAAAGCTGCGTTTGATCGCGTCAACCATCGCACAGTGGTCCCATAGGTATCAAAACATTGAACTTTCAATGCGAGTGTTTTGGTAGAGGGATTGCCAGGGTCAAGCTAATTTGTATTGCATTTTGTAGTATTTTTCTTGTACTTTCACATAGATTTTAAATGTATTTGCATGTTTCATGTATTTGCATGTTTAGGAGTTATTGCTATTGAAAATTGTATGATTTTTAAAAGAAAACTTCAATTTGCTCTCAAATATTGACGATAGCAAGTTGTTATATTCTAGAAAATTATGTAATTTGACAGTTTAAAAATGTTTGTCGAACACGTCAAATGTGTATAAATGCTGTAGAAAGAACTGTGGTCAAAAAATTGATTTTCGAAAAGTCTCCACAAAAATTGTTCCTTATCTCTAAAACTATAATAGCTAGAAGGTTACTTTGTTTGGCAAAGTTCTTTATACTAATCTTTTCAAAAATTTTGTAGAACATTGTTTTGCTATATCTGTTACTGCTCAAAAAATAAATTTTTTATCCTACTTTTAGGGGGATTAATCAAAGAATTGTTTATGCCATATGAAAAAGCTTTTAATGCTGAGAAATTTCTCTGAACATGGTTAAGTACCAGTATAATCAACCATTTCGGCGAAATTAACCTTCTGCTGCTGAGGAGCCCTTATCTTAACGATTATAACAGGTGGCAACTAAAATTTTGGAATTTTTTCGCGACCCTTATGCTCAACAACAAACGAGCTCAGAGAGAAATGAGATTATGTATGTGTTGGCTCTCTCTCTCCTCTTTTTGTTAATATTTTTTGTTTTGTTTATGCTTGCCCAGTTTTGCTAAAAATGGCGTCGAAACAAGAAGCATTTCGGGAGCGTGTTGTATACTGCTACGAATTGCAATATAAATCTCGGCAGAAAGTATACGGTACAACATTTAAAAAGTAAATATGTTGCGGCTTCGACTGTTTACCCTACCTTAAGATCCCCAACAACTATTCGCAAGCAAGGTAGTGGAAGACCAGTTGAAATTATGGACGCAAAAGGATATCGTTCTTTTTCTCGTTTCTTCAACAACAAGCCTTCTGGTTTGGCTATCAATTAAGATGCACTAGACGAATGTTTGAAGAAAATTTTGATCCCGTTTCTACAAAAACATCATGCAGATGGACAATACGTGTTTTGACCGGATAGAGCATCATCGCATTACGTCAAAAAAAAAAAAAACGTAATCGTTCCTGAATATCTATTCGATCCCATTTTTACCCAAACACCACAATCCGAAAAATCTGTCTCAGTGCGCCTAATCGAAGATTTCCTCGGAATTTTGAGTTCCTTGGTGTACAAAAATAACTGGAGAGTTAGGAATTGCAAACAGTTGATTGGTAGAATCAAGAGATGCATTCGCAAAGTTGACATGACGGCCGTACAACGCTCCTGTTTCAACGTCAAACGAAAGCTTCGCCAAACAGCCGATTACGGACCATTTTCAAATGTACACTAATTTTTTTTTCAACAATGGATAATGTATCTTTAATTTCGGCAAATCAGATCTTCTTCATGTATCTTTGTCTGTTTTGACAGCTTGAGAAAAAAATTCCAAAATTTTAGTTGCCACCCGTTACTGACGTGGTAGTCTGTTGGACACCTAAACTTAACTTAATAATTCCTATTATTCAATCTATACCTATAAAGAAGGATTTCTGTCTGTCTGTCTGTCTGTCTGTCCGTATGTTCCTTATAGAATCGAAAACTACTGAACCAATCGGCATGAAAATATGCATGTAGAGGTTTTTTGGGGCCAGGAAAGGTTTTAGTGATAGTTAGAAACCCCTCCCTCCCCCTAAGAGGGGGGGCTCCCATACAAATGAAACACAAATTTCTGCATAACTCGAGAACTAATCAAGCAAATAGAACAAAATTTGGCATGTGGGTGTTTTCGGTGACTAGAATTTATTCTATGGTAAATTGAGACCCCGCCCCTCTTTATAAGGGGAATTATAACTCCTCTCCTCTTTAAAAGGGGGGGCTTCCATACAAATTTCCTCATAACTCGAGAAGTAATTAAGCAAATGGAACCAAATTTGGCATGTGGGTGTTTTTGGAGACAAAAATTTGTTCTATGATGAATTGGGACCCCTCCCCGTTTTAGGAGGGGGGGATCCTATACACATGAAATACAAATTTCCTCCTAACTGAAGAACTAATCAAGCCAATGGAACAAAATTTGGCATGTGAAAGTTTTCGAGGGCAAGAATATTTTCTATGGTAAATAAGGACCCCTCCCCACTTTAAGAGGGGGGGGGGGCTCCTATACAAACGAAATACAAATTTTCTCATAACTCGAGAACTAATCAAGCAAATGGAACAAAATTTGGCACGTGGGTGTTTTTGGAGACAAAATTTTTTTCTATGATGAATTGGGACCCCTCCCCACTTTAGAAAGGGGGGCTCCTATACAAATGAAATGCATATTTCCTCATAACTCGAGAATTAATCAAGCAAATGGAACCAAATTTGGCATGGGAAAGTTTTCTAGGGCATGAATATTTTCTATGGTGAATTAGAACCCCTCCCCACTTTAAGAGGGGGGGCTTCTACACAAATGAAATACAAATTTCCTCATAATTCGAGAACTAATCAAGCAAATGGAACCATATTTGGCATGTGGGTGTTTTTGGAGGCAACCATTTTTTCTATGATGAATTAGGACCCCTTACCTTTTTAAGAGGGGGGGCTCTCATACAAACAAAATACAAATTTCCTCATAACTCTAGAACTAATCAAGCAAATGGAACCAAATTTATCATGTGGGTGTTTTTGTAGGCAAGAATATTTTCTATGGTATATTTTCTATGGATTTCCCCACTTTAAGAGGGGGGGGGGGGCTCCTATACAAATGAAAAACAAATTTCCTCATAACTCGAGAACTAATCAAGCAAATGGAACCAAATTTGACATGTAAGTGGTTTTGGACGCAAGATTTTTTTCTATGGTGAATTGAGGCCCCTCTCTTCTTTAGAAAGCGAGTTATGGCCCATCTCCCCTTTAAGAGGGTGGGCTTCCATACAAATGAAATGCAAATTTCCTCTTATCTCGAGAACTAATCAATCAAATGGAACCAAATTTGGCATGTGGGAGTTTTAGATGGCAGAAATTTTTTCTATGGTGAATTACGACCCCTTCCCCTTTTAAGAAGGGAGCTCCCATACAAATGAAATTCAAATTTCCTTATAACTTGAGAACTAATCAAGCAAATGGAACCAAATTTGGCATGTGGGAGATTTTGGAGTCTTGAATTCATTTTACGATAGTTAGAGACCTCTTACCCCTGTGGTAGGGGGATATGGACTCTCATACAAATAAAACAGAAATTTTGCGAAACTCAAAAACTAATCGAACTCGAGAGATTCGAGACTCTATAGTCGATATCTATAGTAACACTAGATCATTCAGGACGAGACAGTCGCGAGTGTTGCCGGTGACCCGCCGTCGGAAGCCCCGCCCACTGGGGTGCTTGCAAAACTCGAGATTGTGACAAAGATCATCCGGGATTCATGATTTATGTACAACACAGGTTAATTTGTGGCAATACGAAGTTTGTCGGGTCAGCTAGTTATTTATATTCCGAATTTAATTATTTTAGAATTGAGCATATATGTTTAGCAACCTAGTGGATGCAATAAAACTGCAGATTTGAGTCGGGAAGACACTGCAAACTTCAGAATCAAAATCTATACCTATAAAGAAGGATTTCTGTCTGTCTGTCTGTCTGTCTGTCTGTCTGTCTGTCTGTCTGTCTGTCTGTCTGTCTGTCTGTCTGTCTGTCTGTCTGTCTGTCTGTCTGTCTGTCTGTCTGTCTGTCTGTCTGTCCTGTGTTCCTTATAGAATCAAAAACTACTGAACCAATCGGCGTGAAAATTTGCATGTAGAGGTTTTTGGGGTCAGGAAAGGTTTTAGTGATGGTTAGAGACCCCTCCCCCCACTAAGAGGGGGGGCTCCCATACAAATGAAACACAAATTTCTGCATAACTCGAGAACTAATCAAGCAAATAGAACCAAATTTGGCATGTGGGTGTTTTCGGTGACAAGAATTTATTCTAGGGTAATTTGAGACCCCTCCCCTCTTTATAAGGGGAATTATAACTCCTCTCCCCTTTAAGAGGGGGGGTTTCCATACAAATTTCCTCATAACTCGAGAACTAATCAAGCAAATGGAACCAAATTTGGCATGTGAAAGTTTTCGAGGGCAAGAAAATTTTCTATGTTGAATTAGGACCCCTCCTCACTTTAAGAGGGGGGGCTCCTGTACAAATGAAATACCAATTTCCTCATAACTCGAGAACTAATCAAGCAAATGGAACCAAATTTGGCATGTGTGTGTTTTTGGAGACAAATTTTTTTTCTATGATGAATTGGGACCCCTCCCCACTTTAAGTGTGGGGGGGGCTCCTATACAAACGAAATACAAATTTCCTTATAACTCGAGAGCTAATCCAGCAAATGGAGCCAAATTTGGCATGTAGGTGTTTTTGGAGGCAAGAATTTTTTCTATGATGAATAAGAACCTCTCCCCACTTTAGGAGGGGGGGCTCCTATACAAATGAAATACAAATTTCCTCATAACTCGAGAAGTAATCAAGCAAATAGAACCAAATTTGGCATGTGGGTGTTTTCGGTGACAAGAATTTATTCTAGGGTAATTTGAGACCCCTCCCCTCTTTATAAGGGGAATTATAACTCCTCTCCCCTTTAAGAGGGGGGGTTTCCATACAAATTTCCTCATAACTCGAGAACTAATCAAGCAAATGCAACCAAATTTGGCATGTGAAGGTTTTCGAGAGCATGAAAATTTTCTATAGTGAATTAGGACCCCTCCCCACTTTAAGAGGAGGGGCTCCTGTACAAATGAAATACAAATTTCCTCATAACTCGAGAACTAATCAAGCGAATTGAACTAAATTTGGCATATGTGTGTTTTTGGAGACAATTTTTTTTTCAATGATGAATTGGGACCCCTCCCCACTTTAGGAGGGGGGGTCCTATACAAACGAAATACAAATTTCCTCATAACTCGAGAACTAATCCAGCAAATGGAACCAAATTTGGTGTGTAGGTGTTTTTGGAGGCAAGAATTTTTTCTATGATGAATTAGGACCTCTTCCCACATTAGGAGGGGGGGCTCCAATACAAATGAAATACAAATTTCCCCATAACTCGAGAACTAATCAAGCAAATAGAACCAAATTCGGCATGTGGAGGTTTTTGGAGGCAAAAATATTTTCTACGGTGAATTAGGATCCTTCCACACTTCAAGAGGGGGGGCTTCTACACAAATGAAATACAAATTTCCTCATAATTCGAGAACTAATCAAGCAAATGGAACCATATTTGGCATGTGGGTGTTTTTGGAGGCAACCATTTTTCCCATTATGAATTAGGACTTCTTACCTTTTTAGGAGGGGGGGGGGGGCTCCCATTCAAACGAAATACAAATTTGCTCATAACTCTCCATTTGCTCAAGCAAATGGAACCAAATTTGGCATGTGAGAGTTTTAGATGGCAGAATTTTTTTTCTGTGGTGTATTACGACCCCTTTCCCTTTTAAGAGGGTGGGCTCCCATACAAATGAAATACGAATTTCCTTATAATTTAAGTACTAATCAAGCAAATGGAACCAAATTTAGCATGTAGGAGATTTTTGAGTCTTGAATTTATTTTATGATAGTTAGAGACCTCTCACCCCTGTGGTAGGGGGATATGGACTCGCATACAAATAAAACAGAAATTTTTGCGAAACTCAAAAACTAATCCAACTCGAGAAATTCGAGACTCTTCCATAAAACATTAATCAATAACAAGACCACAAAAACTATCTATAGTAACACTAGATCATTCAGGACGAGCCGGTCGCGAGTGTTGCCGGTGACCCGCCGTCGGAAGCGCCGCCCACTGGGGGGCTTGCAAAACTCGAGATAGTGACAAAGATCATCCGTGATTCATGATTTATGTACAACACAGGTTAATTTGTGGCAATACGAAGTTTGTCGGGTCAGCTAGTACCATATATAACGCATCTTTTCCATTTGTCTGATTTTCGGTGTCTGTCAGACTACCACCTCAGCCGCAGAAAGAAAAAAACGCGTGTTTTGAAATCTATGGCACCACTTTGTATTGTCTGCTTTTAGTGAAGATGAAACGTCTAGGAGCCTCTGTTTCATTCGTGCGTTGGCTAGCATCGTTTCTTTCCAACCGCTTTCTATCGGTTAAACTGGGAAACTTCAGATCTCAGGATAAGCGCTGGCGTGCTGCAAGGTAGCAATTTGGGACCACTACTATTTTCGCTTTTCTTCAATGACGTCTGCTTAGCGCTACCGCCCGGATGTCGGATTATGTATGCTGACGATTTGAAAATCTTTTTCGTCGTATGGTCTAAGGAGGACTGCAAGCGACTTCCACAGTTATTTAGTTGATTTGTTTTTTGAATGGTGTTCGTGCAACATACTTACTATCAGCGTAGCATAGTTTATAGTGATTACGTTTACCAGGAACAAAATCACCTTTGGACTGCTGCTACACTATTGCCAGCCAATTCAGCGAGAACCAGTGGTGAAGGACCTTGGAGTTTTATTGGACATTCCAGTGCCACTATAACCACATTCTCGCAAAACCGAACTAAAACCTAGGATTCATTACGTGGATTGGAAAGGATTTTCATGACCCTTACTGTTTGAGATCTCTCTACTACTCATTAGTGCAGTTTATGTTAATTGTTATAACTGTTTAAGGAATCGTGTATGTTAATTGTTAAGTTTTGTTCATGTAGACCGTGTGTCAGATGATATAAATATACAATACATAATAAAATAAAATGCAGAACGTATCTATACGTGCTGCATTCAACCATTGTAACAAATGCCAATTATCGAAGCAATCGGTTAAGAACATTCCGAGATTAACAACTGGACATTTACATTTTCATTTATTTATATAGATTACCACATATATTGCAATACTTTTCTCCGGCCGAACCCAGCCCGATGCGCTCGCACCATCGGGACACTAGACGGATAGCACGAGAAAAAAAATTCGAGTTCGATGCTGAATCCCGCGTTTTGGTATATAGCCAACGAGGGATCGAAAATATCACATCAAATGGAAAGGATTTATTCGTCCTCTGAACTTATACTATACTATGGCTGCAACGGCGGCGCACACTCACCATCGTCGTCGCATCGGCCATCATCCAGCGACATTTCGTGAATAAAGGACGAACGCGATAGAGATGAGAGGATGCTACTGCTGCTGGCCGTTGCAGATGATGAAAAGTTTTTTTTCTACCTTTTTCCGCCAATGCTGCTACTGCTTCTGTTGATGTTGTTTTTGCGCTCAAATTGAGAGTTTTTGCCTTTCGCATATAGAAATGGTATACAATTGTCCTAAAAGTCGACTTTTCAATCAGAACTTCGGGGGGCCGTATGTTGTATACTTTTGATATTAGTTCGTTGAGATGAAAAAAAAAAACGGGGCGCTAGTGTTTTATCAACAGTATTTTCTGCATGTCACACGAGCAAAGTACAATCTAATAAGATTTGTTTCTAATGCTTGAAAACATATGAGTTATACTTAAAATGTTAGGTCTTTGCCCAAATTATGAAAAAAAAACTTTCATCATTCATTGATTTCTTGGAGAAAGCATCTCTTCACTGCTAGGTGAATCAACGCGGGTTTCGTTTTTTACTTTGGACTCGCACTATTCAGGTCTTTCCTTCACCCACGCGCTTCAACTTCAGCGGGTTGTTCTGCTAATATGCCTATACGGTAGCCACGTGGTTGCTGTACGGTGCGCCAAATTGAGATAGGAGTGGGGTTTCCTCTTCGTTGACGGGTTAGACGCTAACGAGATGCAGTCCAGTGTTGCTAACGTGGGGCCGGGTCCAATGGACGAAACTGCCAACAATAATTGCGTGTTGCGTTGCGATACGAGCTTCGGAACGTTACTACTGGAAAATCGGTTTCGAACGCCAACTTTGCCAACTGCTGGCAACACTGATAACCATTTGCTCGAACGCCTGGATGGAGGCAAAACGATGATACGGTACACTTTCTAACAGGCATCACGCTCTAGTTTTACGTTTTGCTAGGATTCTACGCGAACATTGGCGTGTGGAACGAAATCGTAGAGTTGGGAAGTTGCTCGTAGAAGATGCTTTCAATTTTATGAATGAACTATCTTCAAGAAGTTCCGAAGCGAGGAGCGGCAGCAATGGTTATCCTTAGTTTTGCTTGTTACCGTTGAAAAAGCTTCCGACGAGAAAGTCACGTGAAAGCAGGATCACGCGTCATCGGCTAGGGGGACTTTCCATGCGGTCGTTGCATCGCGAATCGTTTCGCGTTCTAGGGTGGCAGTTTGGGGTTGTGTTATTTTATTATGCGATCAATATTTATAATTTTTTTTTCTTCCTGTTCAGTTCACTTGGTCCTGTGCAGATCCTGACGAAATCCGTTCGCTTTTTTCATCTCGCAACAAAATGGAAAATATGCATTTTTGTTTGCGTTTCGTTATACGCCACCCGTTGTTGCTGCGATGCGCGACCGTGAGGATGTGTGTTTGTATGTATGAGTGTTTTCGCGAGCATTGCATGCATGCATTTTTTGTTCATCATTCAATTTTAATTTATTTTTTGAGTCTTGCCATACAGCTGAATGTTTGCGTAGTTCAATAATAAATTTTCATGGAATATTTTATTTTGAAACCGTGCTAGCCGGGCCGGGCCTGGTTGCGAATTGCATAACGAGTTTTTTTTTCGAATAAAATGCATAGCGTAATCTTTCATCTTGTTTTTAAAAACGGGGTTTTTCCTCCGATAATCGCTTCAACGGAGCGGATTTCGCGTAATCATTGAGCGTACCGGGCATTGCAGCACAAATGTGTAATGTGTTTTATTCATTTTCATTCGGTGCTGGCTTGGCTGCTGCTGTGCATGGAATAAAAATGTAATTTCGAATTGATTGCCTGTTCGTCATTTCGGTAATGAAAAGAATATAAACTCAGTTTTTCTCATTGGATGTTCCCTAGTAACGGGAAAAACTGAGCTTTCCAGTGGTTAATTTGATTTTTTCCGATTCGAATGATTTATTTATTTTGTCCAACAGCAGAAATGCAATTTTTTTCTTTCTTAAATCTTATGCTTTTGTTAATTTTCGATCCAGCGTATGTGCTATTGCTTTCATACAATTAAAATAAATTTAAAAAATCTCTAGTGTACAAGTCGGCGCGTTGTGATTTATTAAAAAATGCCCTAGGGTTATTTAAATATGCGAATTTTATCTTTTTCGAATCAGTTTGTGGTTAATATAGTAGATTATAGTATAGAAAATAACGAAGTATATCACTGAAACTAAGAAAACCCTATAATTCTGTAGAGATTGTACTGAACTTCGTACGTTTTGTGTATGGATTCATCCCAAGTATAAATTGCAGCTTTATTACACTCTTATTGCGGTTTTCGTGACCAATTTTGGTCATAAAAGCAATCTTAAGAGTATAATAAAACTCAAATTGTTGCTTGAGATGTTTCCGGAGAAATTGAACAAATCCGTTAACGTATGTTTGTTTTCGTTGATCTGATATCTCTACCTGAAAGGTCGTCCAATATTTGCTTTCTTTGAGCTTTTGCCAGTCTGATGTTGTAAAAGTAAGGTGCTCAAACTTTCGATCGTTGTATTTATATGCTGTTGGAATTAGTTCAGAATTGACAGCTTGTAGGGTAAGGAACGAGTTAAGCAGTGTCACCTATTTTAATCAGTTATGAATAAATGTGCCCAAAATGCACTTTTTTATTCATATTTTCAAAATCTTTTGATAGGATCATCTTCACAAATCACTTAACCAGATATTTGCTTCACACAAACACAATTTACTGGGTTTCCGACAAGAAATATGATGAATTAAAAATTGTTGTCCAAAAACGTACATTTTTCAGCTGCTGAAGGCGATCGCCACCTTGCTACTAACGAATCCATCACAATTTTCAGCACTGATTACCACCACTCTAAAAGTCAAGCACTCAATTGTCACATACCGTATTATTCACTATCTTTTTTTCTATTATCTAAGGCTTTGTCACTAGCCGAAAGTTTTATTATTTTATAACAAAACTGAAAACAAATTCTGAATTGACGGAACCTGTTCACCAGTAGCAGCAGATGCAGCATAACTGATGAACTATCGTGTTGCCAAGACACTGTTTTGGTTTTGGAAATAAGAATTATAGGTTTGAAATTAACTGAAACCTCCAATGGTGAAAACGTGGTTCAATACTTTCAAGAGATATGTATGTTCATAATTAGTTTTTCTTTATTAAAAACAACAGAAAAAACAGCTTTTTCAATAATTTTCGAAGATTTTCTCAGTGATATAATAAAGCAACGATGTGTTTCAATGTTATTTGCTTTGACAACACTGTTCGGAGTCGGACCGTGTGTACTGCTATATGTTTACCTCTTTTGTTCTCCCACCATCCTTATGAACAGCGAGTGAGACGTCCAACTCGCAGTTTCCTATAAGAACACTAGAGAATAAAAGAGACGACGAATACCGTTTGCCGAACGGTGCGGTGAGTGTATGCCCCGATAAACAATTTAGACAGATGGCATTTTACGTATCTATGCCGATACGCTATGCCGATTACGCATCAGATGCCGATTTGTAGGTCGCAGATCGGAACGCGAATTTACTGAATAGGGGGAATAGTTCGAGTGATTTTTTATTGGGACGTAAAAAAATTCAGATTTCAGGATTGCTTAACAAAGCACCTTGAGATCAAAATTAGTTCCACCGCTCGAACTTTTAAAGCGAAAAATCAAAAGTTTAGCTGAACAATACTGTCTTCCAATGGTAACAGCTTGAAGAACTAAAGATAACAAGAAGATTGGCATGCTGATATCCCCCACTTAGTCAACCCATCGCTTGTAATAAGGTAAAACAATCAGTGATCCGCTTAGACTGCTTAAAACCGGTTCTTTACCCTATGTACTATAGTTATTATACATTTTGTGTATCGATCAATGTCTTCCGAAATTATTGGTGACGCCAGTAGCACCGATTATGATGGCTTTGTTCCAGAAAGGTTGGTACACATTGTGCTTACTCCATCACACGGGTATTCAGTGAGTGTTTTTACCAGTTCAACCATCGAAAAATATATTATTTAAGTAACAACGGAATACGACGGTTTATTTTACAAGCAAACTCGTCTACCACTTCCTCATATAATGAGGGCCTCTGCAATAGCTCCTTAAGGAACTCACTCTCTTCTGTCATCAACATCAAACCTACACGTCGGTTTTTCCTCATTTTCGTCCTCGTGTAATTTTTCAGTCGCCACAAGACGGAAAAGGAACGCTCCACTGTAGCTGTTATATTTACCTACTGAACCAAATTCAAGAATAACCGGTTCATCTCCTCTAGTGATCTTTTGGCATGACGGGCCTGGGCCGGTACTTCGTACTATGTCTTCATATCTTCTCATAAACCCCGAACAAAACAACAGCGACTAGAACATTCTCTTCTCGCTGATCGTCAGCCACAGAAGGATCTTCGTTAGATATAGTTGACGTCATCGCACCGAAGGTCAAGGCACGGAACGATGAGACTACCTTGCTCTCGGTTTTCATCTTCAGCTTCTACTGCTCGTTACGATCGCGCAGCATTGTCAGGTGTGCGGAACCAGGTTTCCGTTCAATGCTTTCGCCTTTATCGCGGGGGAGGATTTTGTAATTGCCTGGTTGGCTGTATTCAGCGGATACGAAATGCTTCACCATATCCAACTTCTTTGCTGCGGGATGGAGCTGGTAGTACGAACAAAACATCGAGCGTAATTGTTTAACTGTTTACGCCATGGCTGCTGCATGAAAATCAACTGATAACGTGGCATGAAAAATAGCTTAGTCCAGTTTTTTAAGCATATGTTTTACTTTACTTACTTACTTTACTTTAGTGGCAACGGTCCGTTACCGATCCTGCGCCGTACGAATTATGGCCCTCCAGTACCGTCGGTCCTGGGCGAGTTCGCTTCGAAATGTGAGCCAGTGCGGTCGTGTTTACCGGAGAGTACTAGTAGTGGAATTGAATCTGTTAGAATTAAGTTCTTCAATGCGTAAGGTGTTGTAACATATTGTGCTAATTGGCAGAGAGTGATCTAATTTTAAAATGAATAAGAAATTTCAAAAATAAATGTGGTTTTACCTAGTTTTCATGAGCAGTGAAGAAGCGGTGCTGTTCACCAAAATGGCGTCGGTCAATTTAGATCGATAGGCGCTTGATATAAAATGGAATGTAGCGGAAAATACCAGTTAAGTTATTGTCTCAAAATTTCAACTAGTAATTGTCATTTGGTGGTTGCTTTGAAACAGATTTATTTTGAAAAGTGAATGCTGCCGGATTTTATGTCGTGCGTGAAGATTGCATAAAGCTTGCATTCGTTTGGTACGGTGAAGAAAAAGCTTAGACTGTGGTAGTGTAAGGCGTTATCTGATTTCTACCCCAAATGTTGACAGTGTGTTGGTGATGGCAGTTTTTTATTTCTTTTCGTACGTGAACCGAGCGGTATGCGCATTGAGGTAGAGCGAGCTGACGATGACGACCTTTGTAGTAAGCGTTTGTCGGGAACCAATGTGTGTGATTTTTATTTAGCAACAGTGCATGCTGTGATGTGAATCAGGGTTAGGAGCAGATGGGCACTTGTCTGCTTGGATGGAGTGGACATGTATAAAATGGTGATATTGAATGTGAACGATAAATGAACCATGATGGATTAACAGTGAACCTCAAAATAATGACCTTTAGTCTGTTTGAACACAAATCCCTATGGCAGCGCGACCAACTTGACTAAGTTTCCAATACGTAATAAATTACAGTGTATGATTTTATTGTTCTTAATCTTGTAATATATATGATTATATGAGTTTTACGTTATTATATAATATTTTTACCTATTGTCCAATTCATAGTCATAAAAATCTATATATCTATTACAATCGTAAAGGGAGGGAGGGAGCATCAGGGTATCGAATGAATCGAAGACTGGATGAGGGATGTGGTAACCAGCCCAAGTCATATAAGGTCGGAGAGGATTTTGACGCGCCCTTCTAGCACACAAATCATCACGCAAGATAAGTTTGCACGGCGAAGTTATGTATCTAGAAACCAGAAATCTATGCTGGAAGGAGTGTCTTATATTCCCGTGGAATCATATAAGCGACAATGCTTATAGATCCACCCAACCCCTTTTGGTCCTTCACGAACAGCATTGACATGAAAGTTGCTAGGTAGATAAATTCGATTCTGCAGTAATTCTACTTGCATACAATGGGAAACCCTTGAGGTGATGGTGGCTACCCCCATACATACATACATACATACATACATACATCCAGTACATCGGTCCTGGGCTGCAGTTCTCCAATCTCCACGAACATCAGCTGAACTTGCATTGTCTTCGACAGCACACACCCACCGGGTGCGGGGTCTGCCTCGGAGTCTACGGCCTCTTTCTGGTTCTCTGCTGAAAATAGTTTTGGCTACTCTTTCATCGGGCATTCTGGCCACGTGTCCAGTCCACCGCAGCCTGCCACATTGCACTACCTTCACTATATCAGCATATTTGTATACTTGGTACAGCTCGTAATTCATGCGTCTGTGCCACACTCCATTTTCCATTTTGCCACCAAGTATAGATCGCAGAATTTTACGCTCAAAAACCCCAAGCACTCGCCGATCAGCTTACTTTAGCGTCCATGATTCGTGTCCGTAAAGGGCCACCGGGAGGATTAGTGTTCTGTAGAGCGCCAGTTTTGTGCGAATTTGCAAACTATGGGACTTCAGCTGGCTACGTAAGCCGTAGAAAACCCGATTCGCGGCTGCAACTCGTCGTTTCACTTCGCGGCTTACATCGTTGTCACATGTCACGAGTGTCCCAAGGCATATAAATTCCTCCACTACTTCATATCGTTCCCCATCTAACTCAACCTCGGCACCAACACCACTTGGGCTCCCACGTTCCCTACCAGCAACCATGTACTTCGTTTTGGCGGTATTAATGGTAAGTCCTAATCTCGCAGCTTCCCTTTTAAAGGGCCTGAAGGCCTCTTCCACTGCTCTACGGTTGATTCCGATGATATCGACGTCATCCGCAAAACCAAGAAGCATGTGAGATTTCGTGATGATAGTTCCATTCCTTTCCACGTTTGCCCTTCGTAATGCACCTTCCAAGGCAATGTTGAATAGCAGGTTAGAGAGTGCATCCCCTTGCTTCAGTCCATTCAACGTCACGAAAGCAGCTGAGGTCTCACCCGCTATTCTAACGCATGATTTGGATCCGTCCAGCGTCGCACGAATCAGCGTAACTAGTTTCGTCGGAAAACCATATTCTAGCATTATTTGCCACAGCTCATTTCGTTTAACTGAATCGTACGCCGCTTTAAAGTCCACAAACAGATGGTGTGTCTGCAGGTTGTACTCCCGGAACTTGTCTAGCAACTGACGCAGGGTAAACAAGCAGGGACGAAGGACTCCGCTAACGGTCTCAGTCTGCAGAACAGGATACGGGAAAGTACCTTGTAGGCAGAATTGAGCAATGTAATTCCTCGATAGTTTTTACACTCCATTCGATGTCCCTTTTTGAAAATTGGGTAAATGAGGCCATCCAACCACTCCTCCGGCATTTGTTCTTCCTCCCAGATTCTGACAATGATCCGGTGAATTGCTTCGTACAGCAGCTCGCTCCCCGCTTTTAGAAGTTCAGCCGGGATACCGTCCTTCCCAGCAGCCTTTTCGTTTTTCAGCTCACTGATTGCCTTCTTAACCTCCTCCTGTGTTGGTGGCTCCACAGCTTGACCATCGCTTACAATTTCTATCCTGTCCCTGCTGATCTCCGCATTTACCTCTCCATTCAATAGTGTCTGAAAGTGCTCCTTCCACCTGGCTGCTACCGCCGTTTTGTCGGTAAGCAGGTTGCCATAACTATCATTGCACATCACAGGCATGGCAAAATTCCTGCATCTCATCGTTTTATAGAAACTCGGTGTGTCGTTGCTAGCGTATCGCTCCTCTGCGCCGGCGAGCACGTGCTCTTCGTACTCGCGTTTCTTTAGACGATGGATTCTTTTTTCCGCAGTTTTAGTCTCTCTGTATCTCTCTCTGTTTTGGCGCGTTGCCGCAGTGAGCATGCGACTCCTGGCCTGGTTCTTTTCATCTGTTACTCTCTGGCATTCGGCATCAAACCAGCTGTTACGCTATCTTCCACGCGTCGTGCCTACCACCTCTCTCGCTGCTGTTTGGATGGCACCATGGATGTTCCTCCACAGCCCATTTATGTCTTCTTCTTCTACCTGCTGTTCTGCGATTCGCTGGTCAAGCTTCCTGGCCTACTCCACTGCTACGCCGTCTGCCCTTAACCGCTGGATGTTGAAACGCAGCGTCCTTTCAGTGCGAGTTTTCGCCGTGTTCGACTTCCTTGCGCGAATCTTACTCACTACGAGATAGTGGTCAGAGTCGATATTTGGTCCACGAAAACACCGTACATCGATAACATCCGAAAAGTATCGACCGTCAATCAAGACATGATCGATCTGAGCGCTAGAGTCTCCATTTGGATGCCTCCAGGTGTGTTTCCGAATATTCAAACGTGGAAAGTAGGTGCTACAGATGGCCATCCCTCTGGCCGCGGCAAAATTTATGAGCCCCAGACCGTTATCATTAGTCGACAGATGGAGGCTATGTCTTCCAATAACTGGCCGGAAGAATTCCTCTCTCCCGATCTGCGCGTTTGCATCTCCGATGATGATTTTCACGTCGTGTTTTGAGCACTCTCCATAGGTCCTCTCAAGTCTGTCGTAAAACTCGTCTTTAGTATCATCGGATTTATCATTTGTCGGTGCGTATAAGTTGATTAGGTTATAGTTGAAGAATTTGCCCTTAAACCTCAACACGCATATACGGTCATCTACGGGCCTCCACCGGATAACTCGTTGCTTTTGTTTTCTCAACACTACGAAACCGACTCCGTGTTCAGCTTTCTTACCGCCACTGTAGTAGATGTGGTACTTGAAAGAAGTGCCTGCTATAGGGTCTACTGCACGGAACTCCCTTTCTCCGGAATTTGGTCACCGAACTTCCTGAATAGCAGCGATCTCCACTACGAGTTGATGCAGCTCTCGAGCAAGCAAGCCAGCCCGTGCCGGTTCAATGAGAGTTCGGACATTCCAGGTACCAAGTTTCCAATCGTTATCCCTTAAACGTTTCCTTGTCCCTTGCCATGTCCTATGCCGATTGTTCCGTCCTGAATTTCTTTGTTCGTTGTTCGTGGTAATTGAGTTTTCGGTATACTACCTCACCGGGGTCGCGATACCCACATCCCGCTGATGGGTCTGCCATCTTAGGTATAGCTTGCGGGATACAGCATTTCATATTCAGCCGCCCGTTACGAGACAGACGCTGTGTGAGCCGCCCCTCACCTGGAGAACAGGCGCTCTAGTTCGCACCTCCTAGCTTAGCTGCTTCAGTAAGTACATGAAGCATTTCCGGGTAAGGCTATCGACCGTCATCATTTGACTTAGATCTGCGTGGAGGCGCCAGGTGGGAGCTTGAGAGAGCCAGAGCTATGTTTGACGCTCCTTCCAGGTAACTCTCTCCATTTCATACCCTGTTTTTGCTAATGTCTTACCGAAATGTAGGTCCTTTTTGGTGTCCCCAAGAGCTAGCGCCCAGTATTGTATCCAGTATGCAAATATGCTGAAGGTCGTGAAAAAGTGAAGGTAGCACAATGTGGCAGACGGCCGTGGGTTGGGCATGTGGCCAGAATGCCCAACGAAAGAGTTGCCAAAACTATTTTCAGCAGAGAATCAGGAAGAGGCCGTAGATCTCGGGCAGACCTTGCACCCGATGGATGTGCGTTTTTAAAGACGGAGGATTGAATCGGCAGGGTTATCTTAGACTTTTGCCCTTTTTTGCACTCTGGTATAATAGTCAAGCAGCTATGTGGTCACTTAAAGGGTGTCCCACATCAAATTGCACCATAGAAGAAACGCTATAGAAAACCATTGGGTATTTTCTCTTGAAAACTTGAAGTAGTATAGAGTATATTTTTTATCGTTGTCAGTTTTTCAAAAATTGGAAAAAATGGCGTCACCGGAAAAGAAACGTCGCGAAATGATTTTGCGCGGGCACCTGGAAAATCCTCAACTATCTTATCGGGACATCGGAAGACAGCTCGGAATCGTGCACTCAGCTGTGAGTCGTATGGTTGCACGTTAATACGACACTCTGAACTTCGAATGGAAGGAGAAATGCGATTAGAATGGATGTTCTTTTAGTGATCAGGATCACTAGCGTGGAGAATCCCAAAGATTCGGTCAGAGATGTGGCCAAAAAGTTGAATCTGTCCAACTCTTTGGTTCAGAGAAACAACGAACGGGAGAAACTGCATACCTACAAAGTGCAGAAGGTTCCAAATCGTGACGAACGGCAAAATATGGTGGAAAAGTCACGGGACTGGAAACTGTACACCCAGATGCTGACGAAGCCTCACTGTCTCATCATGGATAATGAAACTTACATCAAGGCGGACTTCTGGGGGTACGGTTCTTCATCGCCCAGCACAAGTTTGATGTTCCGGAGGAAGTAAGGCAGAAACTTTCAAAGTTTGCCAACGAATACATGATTTGGCAAGCGATCTGCTCATGTAGCAAACGGAGTGCGCCGTTCGCGGAAACCTCAAGGAGTGCCTATATAGAAGCATCTGGTTCCTCTGTTGAAGCAACATGAGGGCCCTGCGATCTTCTGGCCGGATCTAGCTTCGTGCCACTATTCAAAGGATGTCCTGGAGTGATACGAAGCCAACGGGATCACTTTTGTACCCAAGGACATGAGCCCCCCAATGCACCAGAACTAAGGCCATTCGAAAAATACTGGGCTATTATGAAGCAGGTACTACGGAAGCATCCCAAGAAGGTCAAATCCGAGGAAGACATGAAGAAAAAGTGGGTTTCCGTACAAAAGAAGCTGCAGCCAGCTGCAGAACCTTATGCGTGGAGTTAAGCGTAAGGTGCGAGCATACGGTTATGGTATTGAAGTTGAATGAAATAAATTACTAATGGGTTATATGTTACTGTCTGAAAGTTTGAAAACAATCGGTCAATTAGGTAATTTTCTACAGCGTTTCTTCCGTGGTGCAATTTGATGTGGGACACCCTGAATCAGGGTCCACAATTTATAGTCTAGCAAGCACAAATTGTTTTGCAATACTGGTTTCTTCTGGGTTCATTTATAAAAATCAGCTCTACTTAGCACAGCGAGCAGTTAAGTTAACCATTGCCTTCCGGCGAAACTATTTTTACATTCATGGGAACGGTAATGATAACATTCTCGAGGAAACGATTTTTTAAAACATGATGCTTCAGTTTACACCAAATCAACTACATTATGTACAGCAGCCGCATCAGTGTCCCGTGTCCGGCGTGTGCGATGTTTACTTTATCACGTAGCGATAAAACTCGCGGACATTGTCAACCACCATTCCAGAGAGTACGGATGTGTAGAACAGTGAAACATGTAGTAGGTTGGAGCGAACACTGCGAGCCCCCTACTGTCCAGAACCTGACAGGGTCCAGTTCCTCATACCATTCGCAATGGATGGAAACTTTTTTTTCCGCGCCAGGACGCGAAACCATTCTAGCATTTCATTTTTCCCACACTCCAGCAGCTGACCATGTGATGGAGCATCCCGCCCGTCTGCGGTGTCCAAATGGAGTACAACAGTGACAGCTAGTCAGGCGCGTGGTGGTGGCGGTGGTAAATAGAGGGGAAATTTCGCGAATATACCTCGCGCAGGACATCGCGAACGATCGTTGTCATTCGCGCGTTCGACGCTGGAATCCATCAGCGACTAGCATTTAATTTAGCCGCGGAGTATAGCGTGGTGGTAGCAGTCCACCATGCTGCCCCCATCATCAGTGTTGCCTTGATGGCTAGGTAAGCTCGACTGGCACCCGGATGCAGAGGATGAGGGGGAATTCCGCGACGTCCGGAACCCGCGAAACTGACTGACTGATGGTGGATTTCATTGCTCGTTGGCACTTTGGCCACGTGTGTGGGTGTGTACCACTTCGTTCGTCCACCCAACAAGCGATGGCTCATACGACTGTTGTATTTCTGCGCTGTTTCTGTTTCATACGATCGAAAGGAGTGAGGGAAAAAAGGTTGCTCTAAATCAATAACATGATTGGATGGTTCGACTGGTAACTTTGAACTTTCCTTCGCTCGGCTATCCTGATGCCGACATACACAAAGCACATCGCCATCGGGACCACCATCCGGCTCAACTGCTAGGATACGGCGTAGGTAACTACAGGATACTATTCGCAATACACTATTACGCTAGTTGGGTTTATATACCTGCCATCGTCAGCGTGAGCGAAAATTCTGGCATAAATACTGCGAGCTTGAAATGTTGCTCTGTAATTCGTGTGTGTAGTTTTTTTTCGTGTCATTTGTTTCCCTCCGATATCGATCAGCATTTACTTTGTTACGGCGAAATTTCATTTTTGGAAAGCTTTTACGCTTTTAACCAATTATGCGGACGTAATGTAATGGAAAGTCCGCAGAAATGATGCCATCAGTTTGCATTCGGCAAATTTCCATCAGGTTTCCGAGAAAGCCGTATTATGCAGGTATATTTTTTTATCTGCTTGCAACTGCCGACTTTATGATGTTGGAAATATTCGATTCGATTATGTGACTTCTGGAAAAAATTCTGATGATGTCTGATGGTGTGACGTTGATTGAATAAAAACGAAAATGGTTTCGTTGATTTAATTAGACTACGTTTTAGTTATGCAACTCTTGATCAACTGATAAGTTCTTCCTTAATTACCTTATATCATATTTGGAAGGCAAACGTGGACGATTTGATGTTGTTTCTTTATTCATGTTCTATTAAGACCTCATGAAAACAACTTCAACTGCTAGCTGCTGGTATTTCCAATATATTTTCCTGATACATTCTTCGCATTTGTATACTCAACCTTTGAATTGATTTTGAAATTTCATTCCATGTTAATCGCTCCTAACTATAAAGAAATACCGTAAACGCATCTAATTCTGATCATGGTGCCTGATTCTGCTCACCCCACGTTTCAGTCAAAACTTCCAAATTCCTGCAAATTTTTATCTAAAACACATCTAGGAAAATATGTGTACATAGAGCTGTTCATTTGAAAATGCTATGGTTTTTAACCGTTATGTGTGCCACAGGGTTAAGGGTTAGTTTTAAAATAGTTTTATAACTTATTCAAATTAAAACATACGTCATTGAAATTTTGCGACGCCGTAAGACTCGTTAATCTTAAGTAATTGAGGTAATTTGGTGCGTACTCATTAAGGGGATTAGCAATGAGAGGCACTTGAATTTTTTTATTACGTAGGAGGGCGACAAGGGTACCCGGGTTTACATCGTTTATAAGTTTGACTATTTTGAACCGATTTGGATGAAATCAGCGGCATTTCATTCGGCAAATTCCTTTTCAGCAGACCAAGAAAGTGCAATTGCTTAAGAAATTCGTAACAATCCATAGCATTTTAACAAGCCTACGCTGTTATCCACCTGCTGCCATGCTCACTGCAAGCGTTACTAAGGCGGTAAACAACATTCCACTAACATTACCACTATTTTTGGAGCACATACTAATGTCAGGAAAAACAATATTTTAGATATATTAACCAGCAGAATGGTATAATTTTGGTATGTATTTAAAGGCAACATTATAGTGCACCATATTATCATGTAGTTCAATTGGAAACTGATAAATTTTGCGTTCAAATTGTCTTTACACACTATCCCCGGACATAATTACTCCATTACTAGAGAATCTACCCTATAACAATATCAATTTTGGGTACCCGGGTACCCTTGTCGTCCTGCTAAAGGTGTTTTTTGTCGCACACATAGCGGTTAAGGAAAATATGCTGTGCGCAAAATTAGGTGCGTATACGGTAATGAAAGTATACTTTTAGTTTTTTAAATCAGTTATACAATTGAGTAATATTTCCACAGTTAGTAAAAAAATGCAAAAAGTGAAGAACTCAGCGTTCCCCAACTAGCATTTTTATACGTATATAAAAGTAAAAAATCAACACTACGTACAGATATGCATGCTAATAAGGGGTGGTACTCTAATTTCGTAACGCAAAAATTATAGTTTTTTGACCTCCTCCCTCCCCTAGGTAACAATAAGTAACGCTTGGCATATCCCTCCCTTTAAATTACGTAACGTTAACTAAACCTCTCTCCCCTATCATTGAATGTGAATCGCACAATCCGTTGATTTTTATTTAAATTTTGCAAACTCAATAAACACATCGATTCTACATTCCAATCAAAACTTCCTGTCAATTTTGAATTCTGATCAAACTGTATGATTTAACACAAGCAGTTCAGAACAAAAATTTTGATCAAAATGGATTTGATCAAGTCGAATCGAGGCAAAAATCATAGAGTTACACAGCCGAAACAGCAATTAGGCATCACCCCATGATGCATGTTAAGCCAAATGGTTTTCAGCTGCTCAGATTTATTTAGCAAAAAAAAAAAATCCGTGACTTTCAATTTGATAAATTTGTTACGTAACTCTTCTCAAGACGACCCCTCCCACCTAAGTAAAAAAAAAGTAACGCTAGCTTGACCTCCCCCCTCCCCTCTGTGTGTTACGTAATTTGTGCACGAAACTAAGTCCTATTTGATGCGCAAAATTGGCATATCCGTGTTATTTTAGAAGCGATATATGCGATGAGCATTTCATCTATATAAGTATGTTGGGGGGCTCTGTAGCCGCAAGGTTACCGAGTCTGCTTTGACAAGCGAATGGTCATGGGTTCGAATCTTAGTAGAATCAGGCCATTCGATGTCAAAGTGACTTTAGCATGGGTTTATGCTCAGGCCCCTCATCGCCCTTCCTTCATGCTGAGTTCTATATTATCTCGATATGGCCTATTGACAGTGCAAAAATGAGACCCTTATAGTAAAAATGCACTGGTTTGCTACGCCAGGGATGACTATAATTGGGGACTGTACGCTGTCATGTGGAACGAGGTGGGTAAAGTAGAGTAAAGCATTGAAAGAAGGGTACCCAATTACACACAAGCACGCATAAAAAAATTCAATAAGCATATCGCTCACTCAATAGCGACTATAGCCAAAATAAATGCAGTGCGGGTTATACAACAAACACCCGGGCGATATCACAATAGATCTAACCATACTGGTCGCAGTGATGAGTCCATACAGGAAAAAAAATATAAGTATGTTCATATGATTAAATCCGATTAAGCGCGACTCACTCCATACTGCTATATAATTCTGTGCTGAAAATCGTATATGTGTCAGTTATTATCGTTATATTATACTAGCTGTAACCCGCGCGCGACGCCTCGCGTCTAATTGAGAGCAAATTGGAGGTACGCTATGTAACGCTAACGTTATGTGACTCTATGAGGTGTAACTACGTTACTTTTACTCGTCTTGAATGCAATCTGGTATGATTGGTTTGAGTCTTTGCTTAATGTGGGCGATTATTATCACGAAAATACATATGGCGACATTCATTTAGTACGTCACGCAAATTTTGGTCAAAATCGACCCCCCCTCCCCCATTGTCACATTTGGTCACACATTCATGACCCCCCCTGAGAAAGTACGTCACGTCAAGGCACTCCCCCCCCACCTTCACAACAAAAAAATTAAATATACATTCCAGCCTTTTAATTTCAAGCTATCAATTTAATTCACTTCAATCAATTCATCAAATAACAAAAATGAATTTCAGCAAATAAAAGAAGGAAAATGTTCGAGCTTATAAGTCATCGATTCTCGGATTTTGAAGATGATCTCCAATTGCTGCGATCGAAAACGCTTTCGAAGTCGCTGATGTGTCGTTGACTAATGTTTCGCGCTTATCCACGTCCTTTACATCCATCCACTCAAATTCGTCTGAGCTATAGAACTATAGTTGAAAGAATCAGGACTTCCTCCTGACGTCTTGCTGCAACACGCCTTGGAAGAACTTTTCTGACGGATTTTGTCATTTTGTATATTTTTTTTCAATCATTCAACATTACTTTAGATGCGAAATTTAATCCGCAATTGGCACAAACTCTATCCTTCCGGAAGCTTTTGAGAGAGGGGCAGTATAGGTTGTACAGAAGAACCTTAAAACCAGCCGTGGAACTTCGGTATGAGTTTAGGTTCATCGATTGAGTTCAGCAAGAATATCAAGAGGAAACATTGCCATTGGTCTCTGGTAGCACCCCGTAGCCCCTCAGGAGTTTATGTGACGGTTGCAAAAATCTTCTAGGCAGGACGGTACACAAAGAGTTCTTCAGTGGTGTACAGCATATTCTGTAAAGCTTTAATAGAGAGTTCATAGTACAAAAATAAATAAGTCCTGTTTACCAAAATATGTTAAAAAATCCATCAGTACGTTAATTGTATAGAAGCCTTCAATAGTTTTATCTCAAAATGAAGTAGCCTTTTTATAAATCCCCGAATAAATTTTACATTTGAATTTTTTTTTCTTGTGACGTCACATAACTTTATACCCCCCCTCCCCCCTACGTCACAAATCGTCACGTTTAGGTCAACTCCCCCTCCCCCCTATAAGCGTGACGTACTTTATGGATGGCCCCTATCGCGCCCTGCGTTTGGCTACAGACAAGGCTCTTATATATATAGATAATAGATAGATAAGTTACGATTTCGACTTTGTTAAGAGATATTTTCGTTCATTGATGTACGATTTGGTGCTAGTTGGGTCGTTGTATCGTCACGCATTGTTATTACCTAACAAGCCTAACCTAATTTTTAACAAAAAGAAAACTTCTCTAGAAAATTTAATGATCTGACAGTTTAGTAATCGCCTCGATTCTACATTCCGATCGAGTCAATTCCGATCAGAAACCATATTCCGAGTCCCAATCGACGTGTATTATAGCATATGTTGTATTCTGATCGAAGCAACATTTATGATCAGGTCCGACCGGTATGTAGAATAGAGAATTGAGATTGATGGAAATTTAAAAAAACTATTGAGAACTAGCGCAAATCTGAAAAATCGGTAATATTATAACGAAGAATGTGTCTTATGAACCTACCGGAGAACAACCAAGTAGTGTGAATGCATAGCATAGTTTGACCGCCCGTAAGTTAGCCGCGATTGATCTAGATCAGCGTGCATTTTCTGGCGATCAAATTCTTTGTAATGATCAATAACAAAGCTGGCCACGTCCAATGCAGGTCAATTTGCTATAAAAATATATTTGGTGCTATGCGTGAAGGCCATCTTAAGACGAACATGACTATTTGTCAATTATTTGAAAAACCTTGGCTGTGTGAGATACCTTTTGATATTTTTCGATCATTGGATATATTTAGAAACCCTGACCACTTCATCGGGGAACCGTACAAAAGCTATCAAGCTTTTGATATTCGATAA
The DNA here is from genome assembly GCF_943734655.1 of Sabethes cyaneus. Lineage (NCBI taxonomy): Eukaryota > Metazoa > Arthropoda > Insecta > Diptera > Culicidae > Sabethes > Sabethes cyaneus. The sequence continues at coordinate 167,107,225 of NC_071355.1, forward strand.
TCATATAATGGAAACCAATCAAGCGAAACCTTCAGGCAACCGACTTCCATGAGAATTACTCCTTAATATTTCCGGCGCGGGTAAACATCCCGTTACTTCACGAATTCTACAATCCAAAACCAGCAAAACCATTACGATTTAAAATCGCGGCCATAAAAGCGTACTCCCCTCTGCGCGACTATCTTGTATTGGATTACCTATGAATGGCTGAAACACAAGTGGCCGAATCACGAATGGCCGAATCACGAACGGCCGAATTACAAACGACCGAATCACGAATGGCCGAATCACAAAAGGCTGAAACACGAATGGCAGAACGTCACATTCGGCCGAAAATAATCACGGCCTTCAGCCTGCACAAATGCTGGGTATATGCTGTCCTTACTCGCTGCCGCTCGTTCGGACCTAACTAAGGGATAATCCCTACTAGTCAGTAAACCTATGAAAATGCATGCACCTAAATAGTAGTGGTTTCTGCGGGGGGGCTGCCCCCCGCAATGGCCGGCGCTTCCGACGGCGGGTCACCGGCGCACGATCAATAGGCCTCGCAGCGTATAATAAACGTAAATCATTCGCGTTTAGGGGAAGAAACAACTATCAATCATCTATAGTATATCTACCAAAATAAAAAAAAAATAAGACGCAGAGTATGTCTTGTTTTTCTGAAACTAAGGTACAGAATTTTACGAAAAGCTTTTTTTCCTTCACCTCTCATTGACGCTGATCATCACAAAGCTGCGAGTGGAACAAAAGGCAAGTGCAACAAAAGAGGGGAAAATTTTAAAGGTCTTTCGAGGGGATGTTTCAAATTCGCGTAGAGAAATAGATGAAAAAATTTATTCAAAATGTGTAAAGTCTAACAAAATGAGAAATAAAAATTTTGTTGATTTCCGGATTTGATTTTGTGGATATTCCGGGAAAATTCGGCCTTTTGTGATTCGGCCATTCGTGTTTCGGCCTTTCGTGATTCGGCCATTCGTGATTCGGCCTTCTGTGACTGTTGTTGAAATTCGGTCGTTTGGATTTCGGCCATTCGTGATTCGGCCATTTGTGTTTCGGTCATTCGGTACCAGCCCCTTGTATTGCTCAACTCTTTAAAAAAACTTTCTAAAATCCTGCATCCAAAGCCTACAAATATTAAAAAATACTAGTACATATTATAAAAGAATACCTACAATACATACTATAAATATACGGCAATCCGTCCGTTATTCGGAAACAGGACGCTGGGTGGTGGTGTACGCCTATGGCGATTTTTTAGTGGTCCATTAATCAATAAAGTTGATTTTTGGTACATTGTTAGCATGTGATATAACCTAGTCCATTACTAAAAATCATGGTAAAACATTCTCTTACACGACACACTAACAGAGCAGATAACAGTTTATCTACCAGGTGGCAGAAACAAAGATCAGTCATATAAAAATAATACCGTCGCAGAGGAATGTGTGATGCGTATGAGTGGATGATAGAATCGAGGGAATGATAACAAAATTGGATATTAGGCTAACTGATACAACGGTCGCTGATAGTTTAATCAGAAAAACAGTCGAGCGCCAATTGAAAGGTGCGAGTCCCACCTAGCATTGCACTACCCGAAAATCTTTTTGGTCTATATCGAATTTTTCCAGTTCACTCAATTAATCGTTCTTCTCATCAGATATTCCTTCCCACTTCGCACTTCCCGTCTTTTCCGCGCATTAACACCATCACCAATCGATTTCTCGTGACTTTGTTACATAAGAAAAGTCACTGTTTACCCCTTAAAAACAACAGCAACAAAAAGTTCCGGTTTTTCGGTCGATTCTGCTCATTGTTCACACTCAGAATAAAATGCAACGATGGAGGCACGAAAGCAAACGATACCAAGTAGCCCTAGAACACACTCAGTATATACCAGTTATACAAGACTAATCTGGATGCATTTTTACGGTGGGTCGAAAACCATGTGACAAATTCTCTCTCTTTCTCTCTCTCTCTCGCTTATGCTAGCGACCAAATTATTTACTCCGTATGCTAAAGGGTAAGAAGGAATGCACCTCTAAAGTAAAGAATGTTCTTTTCTCGGAGAAGGTAACCTCCAAAAGAGTAAGGGCAAACCGAATTTTCTTCTGCGCTGAAATTCGGGATAATCTCCAGGTCCAGATTATGAAGAAAGTCTAACCCAATTAGCTTTTTTTGTTTTATTTGGTCGGCCACCAGCACACCGAAAGGCTACTGGGCTAACCCAAGTAGCAATCCAATAGCAAATTGGGGTTTGTTCAACCCTTATATTAGTTTTATTAAAGCATTGCAGACGTTATCACGATTTATGATGGTTTTCCTCAAGTGAATTTTATTTTGTTTCAGCAGTTCTGAAGTCTGATCGAAGGAGTCTTAACGAAACATTCATAAAACTGCATTATCAACATTATCAATTCACCTTATAAGCGGTTTTAAGGGGGGGGGGGGGGCCACTCTGGAAAGTGGGAACAATCGAATTTTATCTTTTTGCATTTTCAAGCCGCTCATACCTTGAGAAATTGCATGCCAAAAGGATCTTTTGATGTCTGATCTTGTTGAAAAGTTACGGTAAAACTTTGGGTCACCGCAAGGGAAGTGCATCGCTGTATGAAACTTTAAACGCGTTTTCTCGAAACCATATTTTTCAGCTGGCGGTACGTGATACTTCAATATCTAGTGGTCCAATTTAGCTGAAATTTATTTCCAGCATGTAAAAATGAATTATCCAAATTGTTATGTAGCCGTTTTTTGATATTTAAATTTTAGAAATTTTTGATGAAGCTTTCTTTTGTAAAAATTGTAGTTATTTTGGTAATTTTTTGAATTTTCAAAAACCGCTATGTAACAGTTTAGGTATTGACCTAAGGTTTAAAAATAATGCTAGTATCGCCAGTACTGTCTAGCGTGAGTCCGAAATAATCGACCTCATCGGACCACTGTATGATCCATCAATGGAGTCGCCGAACAGGACCCTTGCGTTCACAGCTGGAATCAGCTTGGAGACTTCGGCAATACCCCAGCCGGTGGGACCCACCGTCTGGGAGGGGTGTAACAAACCTTCGTTGCTTTGGTTGCTGTTTATAGAACCAAAACACATAAAAAAATTGAAAACTCCACCATGGTTTCTACAGTGTGACACATAGGTATTCGAACAAAAATCATTTTATGTTTGCAGCGGCATATACAATTAATACAATCAAACTAAGACCATATGTGCGTGGCAGCATGACTTAAGTCTTACTTGGCGTAGTTTCATTTTCGTATTGTGTCTTGCTCGGTGTGCACGTACCAGAGTTTGAGTTACGGTTGTTGATAATGAATAAATTGTTGAACGGTGCTATATGCGGCACTATTTTTCGTGACCTCAAACATCACGGCACAAAAAAAGGATTTGGCATTGCTGTGCCAAAATCATCTGAAATTTGATAAGGCAGACTTGTACTACGAACGAGCATTGTAGATTTACGAAACAGTTTTAGGACCAGTTTTAGGATGCATCACACCTTGACATACTAATTACGGATAATTTATAATTTTTCGAGTAACGTTTCTTCGTTTTATTGCTTCTTTTTGTTTTCCTTGGTTGCGTTAGCTAAGGCACTTGTTTGGCTGATATCATTCGTGCAGCGCAGTTCTCTAGTGTGCTGGCGGCCGCATGCTTTCCTTGTTTACGGTACAAGGTTCCAAATTTTATCAACGTTCCCTGAACCGTGGATGAGTTTACCATGTCAATCCTATGCCAGCTTCCGTAAAGGTTGTATAGGGTGTTTTCAGGACTCATACCCTTGTCGGCCTCGCACTACTCTGCCATCTGCCATATTGTCCTGTTATCGTCGACGATAGGACCAAATTTTAGCTTATGTACCCTCGTCAACAGCATTTTGTACAGTACCTCTGCATCTTTGAACTTGCTTTGGGTTACGTAACATATAGCCAAATTGTCCGTGGTAGCATCCGCATTTGGGTCATCTGGTCCTAAAACTGATTCGTAAATCTGCAATGCTCGTTCGTAGTAAAAGTCTGCCTTATCAAATTGCAGTTGATTTTGGCACAGCAATGCCAACTCGTGAAGGTTCTTGGCTACTTCCGAATGACTTTCACTGACGTTCGCTGAATCAGAACTAGGTAGGGGAAATAATATGGCCTAGTCAAATTCTGATCTGGAGTGGGCCCATTTTAAAATAAAGGCTTTAGCTGATTAAATTAACATTAAATAAACAAAAATTGCAAAAATACAGATGTAGCGTTGATTTTACCAATATTTACGATAAAATTTAATGCGCATATGCTGCACAACTACGGAAACTGCAGAAAATTTATTATTTTTGCTATCGGTTTGTTTTATTATGGTTGCTATAAACTAAATCGATCAGGATGATCGGACAGTGAAACTTTAACTTTTCTTCTCACGACAATATATTTTCACGTTAACGAAGCTGGCTAGTTGATTTAGCTTTTTGGCCAAGCAACAAGCTTGTAGAACAAAGCGAAAAGCTTCATTAAATTATGGCGGTGGCTGTCAAGCTGCGAAAAGCATAACCAGTTTTATTGCTGCTTTCTGCAGATAAGACTACTTAAGTTTATAACCCGATTCTTAAAGAGGTTATAAAAACCTTCTGAAGAGTGGGCCAACACCGCTTTTGACTGATGAGAAGTAGAGGCAGTAGGGCAGGCAAGCCCTACGTGAATACCCCTATTGATTGCTATTTTATCCAAAAACCAATTTTATAAGAAATCTCTGCTGAAGAAAAACTGTGACATGCAATCCCAATTAATTTTGCAATAAAAATAGTGGGCTGTCAGCAAAATTATCATGGTTGCCATGTCTTTGATTTTGTATTGGGATTTAGTTAACGAAATACGTTTATTTCTTGGGTTCGTTGATTTTTTTTTCGATGAAATAACAACTTGTGATATTTTCTCAGCGTAACACTACAGTCTGCTTTCCTTCGACTATCATCAGACGCTATTAAGAAAGCAGGAAATATTTCCTTTTGTTACCTTTTACCTCTCACCTACATGCCTGTAAGAGACATACTCTAGTATGACTAGTATGACTCTAGTAGGTATATGGATGAGATGAATAAACACCCATTAGAAAAGAACAGTTTTGAGATGCGACAAAAGGAAATATTTCCTGCTTTCTTAATAGCGTCAGACGGTATACTCGAAGGAAAGTAGACTGAAATGCTACGAGGAAAAAGTTAAACGAGTTATCATTTCACTGAAAAAAGACAAAATAGCCAAGCTATAAGGAAAATATTCATTGAATTGAAGAGATCTCCGGAGGCTGAAGGATAACCAAACAATGAAGGGCCTCCAGGGTAGCACCAAGAATTTTCCTTCTCTAAGGACCAACACTTTGGACCTTGAGTTGTTTCATTTTCATATGAATTTTGCAATATCAATTACCAACGACGAGGTTTTTCGGTTATTAATTATTATGTTGTTTTTATTAAAGGTGTTCAAACCTCTGACAAACTTAAAAATACATGCAAGAAGCTTTGTATTAGTAATCCGTGCTAAGTATTATATAGCTTTACGTTTCATGCGAAATTAATGATAATAAGTTAAGTTAGTATAGGATAGTCAGCATAGCTGCGTTTTCTGTCTGCTACTTCGGCAGATTTTTTTTCATTTCGCGTATGCTGAATTTGCCTGTACGCTATGTTAGAGAGATAGATTGTCTATTGCAATATGGGGCGATCGATAGGGTGCGTGTGGAACCGTGTCATCGTGCTTTCTTTTCGTCAGAGGTAGAACGGAAAAATCCCTCTTAAAACTGAGATGTGGTGCTGTGTAACGAGATGCTTTTCACCGAAACGGTGTGGTGTATACTTTCGTGCTCTACCGTTGAATGATGTGTCTTTGCTGTTTCAGTCATTTTTAGTGGCTACAAGTTTAGTCTGGAAAAGGCGGTCGGTATATGATGTACCGAGTTTTATGTTTATGCACCCTTTCACGTTTGCCTGTTGAGCCAAGTCTTTTCCACCCGGTTCTATGTTATGTAGAGCATCGATTTGACCAATTCGGCTGGGTAAATGATGAGAAACCAGTTTTCAGGCAGGCTGAATTGGGCTTGTGGATATTTTAGTATGCATTCTGTGCTGTAACGTGATTTATTATTCCCGCACATTTCGACTTGTTTGCTTTCACCACCCCAACTAGTATTGCAATCTTTGAATTTCACGAATGCATATGCTGCAAAGCAGCAAATCACGTTTGACCTTCACACCTTTGAGCCTGACTTTGCTATCAGTGACGAAACGGAAAAAAACCCGCATTTTGGTCGTGCTATAACCTTAAGAGTTTGGTTACCATAAAGCACAACCAATTACCAACAGGTTCACTGGGACCTTAGCCCGCTTTGGTTCAGAGTTTGAATACCATTCCGGCCAACACGGGCGCTTTTTCGCCCGGTCGAGTTTTATTGCAAACACACATTGTTCAGCTTCCGCTCTGCTTCACCAGGCCTCGTTCACGATTCACGAATCAAACGAGGATGCAGATCTATTCGTAGCCGGTGGCCCGTATAGTGGTCGTCATACCGCTACGAAACATATATAGGTACAAAGCTCATTCTAGACCTACGCAGATTGGCCGCTATGGTAGCAGCGATGGCGATGGCGAGAATAGTACGAGAAGCCGCATCATCATCGAATCTGTTTCCACTTGATGCCGCGTTCCAGCCTGACCTGAACTAGCTGTTCGCCGTTGCCTGCGCCTGCCGGGTTCTCCTGCGTCTAGCCGCACATATCGACGAAACGGAATCGAGTGAGTTTGCCTTCGCGCTAACAAGGGGCCGGCTATTTTTTTATATTCGACATTGGCTTCACGCCTCCTGTGCACTACCGTGGTCTTTGCCATTTCTCCAAGAATTGCTCCACTAACCGACGGCGGGCGGCGTGTGATGTAGCAAGGATGAACGACATACTCGTCCTACTGTTCTTCGGCAACTCTCCGATAGATCGGGGAGTAGGTAATGTTCGCAACACGCGGGGATCTGTAGGGTCCTGCTTCGGGAATTTTTTTTTATACCGATACCGTAATTGAGTGGCAAAGTTATTGTGCAACCACTCAAACTTCTTATGAGCTAGCATAAAAACCGACGTGTTAAGTTAAGTTAGTGTAGACAGATAATGTTAAGTAATTACTTTTTAGTAGTTAAGTACTTCTCCCCTTCTTATTAGTTGATACCAGGCCAATGATACATAGAATAGCTATTAACCTTTCGTTACTCGCGCCAACTTTGATTTATAGACATGCTAAAACTTAACAGAATTCACTCGAATACTAAGGCCACTTGGTGAAAAATTTATGAAATTTTTTCCATCGTTTGAAAAATTATGGTCTGCGGATAAACTTTACTGAAAACAGTAATTTTCTTTATTGATGGAATCCCGAGATATACCGAGATAAAGTTAACGGTTCACAGGCATTGTACAAAATACAACAGCGCGAGTAACGGAGGGTAAGGCATTTTTCAAATTTATCATTAAAAATGACCTGAAGAATCCCAGAATTTCATGAAATTATTTACACGGTACCTTTGGCTTCAATGGGCTGAAGTTCTATGTAGTTTAAACAAAAGTTGGTAAATTCCTAATATACTTTTTAACAAAAATCAGGTGAGTTTCAATAACAAAATGCATTATATCCAATTATATTTGGGTGATGTATTACATAGTAATAAGAATTAATAAATGTGTCTCAATATACGCTACTCGTTGTATCACCCTTTCCGCCTATTGGGAAACGGTGAGATAGAATGACTCCTTCACATTTGTGGTGTTAACTAATTTAGGTTATAATCAAAACAATTGAAATTTCATTATAACCTCATTTACAAACATCAGTACGGATTCATGCAAGACACTGTCAGCCCTTCCTAACCTAGTATAGAGCAACTATCACTCGTAGGACAATCGAAAAATTGTAGGATCCCTATTTATTGACTTGAAAAAAGTTTTTGATACAATAGACCATGGACTGCTAATTGATAAACTGAAAGCTTTTGGATTTAGAGGAGTCCCAAAATCACTCATTAAAAGCTACCTTACAAACAGAGCCCAGGTCGTCCCTATTGGAGATTGTAACAGCTCGCTGGGAACGGTGTCTACGGATGTGTTCCAAGTAATCTGGGGCCAATATTGTTCTTAATATTTGTCAATGACCTGGTCAAGCTGAACCTCCATGAAATATTGCGTCTGTTTGCAGATAATACATCTGTTTACTACCAAGAAAGTATTGTGCTACAATGCAGCTTCATATCAAACAAGATCTTTAACTTCTCAACGAATTATTTGCAACCAACTTGTTATCAATGAATTTATCCAAAACTAAATATATGTTAAATCATTCATTTCGTCGATGTCTTCCGAATTCCAATTGTAATCAGTGGTCAAGTTATCGAAGAAGTACAGGATTTTCCATTTCTTGTTTTAACGCTAGATAACAAGGTGAACTGAAACGCGCACGTCGAACTACTCCAATATCGGGTCGCCAATTGGAGACTTACTTGTTAGTCATAATTATGAGAACTCCAGGTGATACAAAACAGATTCCTAAAAGTTGTTTACTGAAAACCTCTTATGCTATACCCCATACGACTGCTGTATGTACCAGAATCCTGATGATTCAATGCTACAGATCCGGGGCGCTACAAGAGTTCTAATGTTGGTTAACTTGCGGAATATCCTTACAGAATCCTCTTCAGTACCGAGTAGAAAGCACAAAAGTCGCTCCCGTAGACAATACTTACTTTACTTTACTTTAGTGGCAACGGTCCGTTACCGATCCTGCGCCGAACTAATTATGGTCCTCCAGACAATACTAGACGTTTATTAGGGTAAATTCCAAGTAACAATGTGAGTTTTATTGTACTCTTATGGTGGTCTTCAAGGCCAATTTTGGTCTTAAATGCCATCATAAGAGTGTAATAAAACCCAAATTGTTACTTGGGATGTATTATATTAGCAGCTGGAGACGCAATGGAAGTTAACCTCGGAGTACCTACAAACGACAGCAGCGTACCGGCTCCCGATCTCGAAGAGATCCGACGAGAAATCGGTCTGCTGAAGAATAATAGAGCCGCCGGAAAGGCGCGACTCCCGGCAGAACTCTACAAAAATAGCCAAGAACCGCTAGCAACGGCACTTCACTGGCTGATTTCGAGGATTTGGGAAGAAGAGAAACTACCGGAGGAGTGGATGGAAGGCGTAGTTTGTCCCATCTACAAAAAGGGCGACCGGCTAGACTGCTGTAACTACCGCGGCATTATACTGGTCAACGCCGCCTACAAGGTGCTCTTCCAGATTTTGTTGTGTCGTCTATCCCCAATAGCAAGAGAATTCGTAGGGCAGTATCAGGCGGGCTTTATGGAGGCCCGTGCTACTACGGATCAAATTTTTACTCTCCGACAAATTCAGTCGAGAGACGTGCCCACGCATCATATTTTCGTGGATTTCAGAGCAGCATACCGTTGAACTCGAACAGCTATGGCAGATAATGCACGACTACGGTTTTCCGGACAAACTGACGCGGCTGATCAAAGCTACGCTGGAACGAGTGATGTGCTACGTGCGCGTTTCGGGGACACTCTCAAGTCCTTTCGAATCGCGCAGAGGGTTACGGCAAGGAGATGGACTGTCCTGTATGTTATTCAATAGCGCTATTGAAAGTGTGATCCGGCGAGCGGGCATCGAAACGAGAGGAACGATCTTCAGCAAGAGTAGCCAACTCCTAGCCTTTGCAGACGACCTCGACATCATTACTAGAAACCGTGGGACGGCGGAGGCAATCTACGCCAGACTTAAAACGGAGGCTAGGAGGATGGGGTTACAAATTAATGCGTCGAAAACCAAATATATGGTAGGAAGAGGCTCCCGAGAAAGTAAAGTTTTCCTCCCACGGACAGTGACTATTGACGGCGATGAACTGGAAGTGGTTGATGAATTCGTATATTTAGGATCTCTAGTCACCGCTGACAATAATACGAGTAAGCAGATCCAACGACGCATTCAAGCTGGAAATCGAGCCTACTTTTCCCTCCGCAAGACGCTTCGATCCAGGAGCATATGCCGCCGCACCAACGACCAAGCTGACGATGTACAAAACGTTAATAAGACCGGTAGTCCTCTACGGACTTGAGACAGTAACTTTGCTTACGGAAGACATTTTTTTTGTTAGGGGGGACTTAGACTACTTTGTCCATTGAATTGAGCTTTTGTAGTATGGAAGACATACGTGCACTTGCCGTCTTTGAACGAACTTTGTCTCTCAACTACTTGTACATCTGTTGTAACAAAAATTCTTTCGGTGGAACCCCCCTCTTTTCTCGCAGTCACTTGCACAACTGCAATCGGTAAATGCAAGAGAAAAGCAACCCATTTTACTTAGTTGGACCTCTCATCTTGTTGGGACCCCCCTTTTGTGTTTTGCTCCCTGTGAGTGCCCTTATGTAAGAAAAATGTGTGTCAACTGTCAAGTTTGATGAAGAACGGTCAAGGCGTTCTGGAGTTATGGTGGATCATGCAAACATACTAACGCTCACTTTCAATAATAGTATATAATTTCAATAATATTTTCAAACAATAAGAACAACTAAAATAACCATAAGACGAACAATAAGAACAACTACCCAACAAGAACAACAGCAACAACAACCCAACAAGAACAACAAGAACAACTAAACAAGAACAACAACACAACAAGATCAACAAGGAATCAACCAGAAGATAAAAAGATAACAATAACACAATAGGCACACAACAAGAACGAAACAAGAACAAGAACAACTACATCAAAAACAACAAGAATAAGAACAACAAGAACAAGAACAACAAAAACAACAAGAACAACAAGTTTTGCAAAGAAAGCAAGTGTCTGATACGAAGAATACTTAGACGAACTGAAAAATTTCGATATCGACCAAAAATATATAAATATATCGCGGCAATGGCAGTAGGCGTTCGCACTCACGCTCACTCTCAGTTGGTACCCGAGTGTTTTACTAACTAAACTACCGCCACTCGCTGAATTAGGTAGCCTAATACTTAATTTTGTTTTATTCTTCCAATTCTGTCACTCCCATGTACAAGAAAAACAAGCTTATAATTAGAACACGACCTGAATACTACAAGGTTTCAATCAGAATAAAACAAAAAGAATACAGTAATGTTCCGATTTTGTCAGTCCCATGTTGAATTTTGGGCTGACAAAATTGGGAAACTGACAAAATTGGAAATTTTTTTTTTCGATTTTTTTTCATGATTCAAGACTTAAGATCTTGCAATATCGAAGACTTCTACTAAAAATTAAATTTTAACTCTCAAATTGTCAACCGAAAGCTCAATGAACCAGGTAAAGCACACTGGTCCGGAACCTTTTTTGGTGCGCATTAGCTTTAAGCGGGAAAACTTAGTTTTAGGTTTATGGAACCTTTGGAAGAGTTTCTTAAAATTAAAAGTTCTATCGTCTAGCGGAATTCAAATTTTGATTAATCCCCCCAAAAGTGCAATAAAAAATTTATTTTTCTTCAGTTTCAATATAACGCATTGATGTGTTCTGCAGAGTTTTACAGTATTTATTTATTTATTTTATTTATTTATTTATTTATTTGCTTCATCCGACAAACTGTCTTAATGAAGATTTGATTTGGCTGGGAAAAGCTGCCTAGAGCAACATGTTACTCGGAGCGGCATAAAAACCCAGCATCTTTTAATTGAACAGAGGCAACACATAGTACATGGCATAACTACATACATTATTCAAATTACACACAACATTCACTAAAAAGAAAATTCATTTTCACGTCGATTATATTCCAGCGCCATCTGCCGAATAGGTTCATGAAGGCCATAGTTGGTCCGGTGCGGGTCAACACGTAGAAGCCGTTGGTTCCGTTGAGGCCGGAGAGGGCAGTATAGATGCAGTTGTGACAAAATAGCAGGGCAGTCCAGAGCGCCCGACAGAATCTTATAAGCAGTCTTGGCTACAATAACTTTTCGCCGCTGCTCAAGAGGTAATACGCCAACAAGCAGACAGAGTTCCTCGTATGGAGGCAGAGCATCAGGGTTTCTCCATGGCAGCATGCGACAAATTTTGCGGATAAAGCACTTCTGAATTTGCTCAAGACGAACAATCCAGTAATCGTAATGCGGATTCCAGATAACGCAGCCTGTCTCCAGAATAGAGCGAACCAAGGAGCAGTAAAGGGTACGTAAAGTACCAGGATCACTAAATTCTCCGCCGATTCGGAAAATGGTCCCCAGCTGACGATACGCCTTGTTAATAATAAAATCATAATGCTGCCTGAATGACATTTGGCTATCCAATACGATGCCAAGGTCCGTCACACTATCACTGCGCTGTAGTGGTGTGCCGTCAATACAGTAATCAAAAACAATCGGGTACTTTTTACGGGTAAAGCTGATGACAGTGCATTTCTGAATACTGATTAGCATATGATTGGAACTGCACCATTTCACGAACATATCAACCAATTTTTGCAGACTCAAACAATCAGTGGTTGTCTTAATTTGCAAATAAATTTTTAGGTCATCTGCATAGCACAACCTTGTTCCATGAGGCAATAGTCGAGTGACATCATTAACGAACAGTGAAAATAATAGTGGTCCTAAAACGCTACCTTGAGGTACTCCTGATCCATTCTGAAACCACCTCGAATGAGAAGGGCCTAGTTTAACGGCAATTTTGTGATTGCGTAAATAAGTAATAAGTATATTATTACAAGAAATTTTGCTGAAGACAGTAACCTTCTATCTCTTCAGTGAAGACAGAAATCCCTATTAAATATCGTTAAAATCAGTTTTTCTAATTTAGCTGTTTTTGTAGTTGTTGTATGACTTTTTCCTGTTTTACAAAGTTGTACAAATAGTACAAATACACAACATTGCTGAATATAGTCTACCTCTATCTTTGCTTGTTTAGGAACTTTAGAACTTTTACTATAAAAATACCTCAATTTGGACCCCGAATTACTCGCAAGAAGGCATCATTTTATTCAAAAACTCTCTCCAGAGAATCAGAATAGTTTCAAGCAGGCTCAAAAGTTTTATAAATCATGTTTAAAAGCACAAAAGTTGAACAAAATTTATAGGGCCACAAAATCGGGATAAAAAGCTGATAAAATCGGGGGTAGACAAAATCGGGAGTAGACAAAATCGGGAGCTGACAAAATCGGAACATTACTGTATAACAAAAAGAAGAACAGGAATACGAGAACAACAAGCACAATCAGAGTAACAAGAACAACAAAAACAACAATAGAAACAACAGAAACATGACAAAAACTCGAAGAACACGGCAATACACGACATGACAAAAACACGACAAGAACACAACATGAACACAAGAGAGCACAACAAGAACACAATAATTACACAACAAGATTAACAAGAATATAACAATGAGAACAAGGAGAACAAAAAGAACAAGAGCAACCAGGACAATAAGAACAACAAGAACACAACATAAACACAACGAGAATACAACAAGAATATAACAACAAGAAGAACTAGAGTACAAAGCACAATAATAACAACAAGAACAAAGTGGTTTATTTGTTTATTAGATACCTTCTGGTGCATTCGTGTCTGAACAAGAACTATCAGAATAACATGAAAAATAAAAACAGTAACAACAATAAGAACAGTAAGAACGACTAGTATAATAAAAACTACAAGAACAAGTACAAAAATCAGCGACAAGAACAACATGAACAATAAGAACAATAACAGCAAAAACTACAAGAACAGCAAGAACTACGAGAATTTAACAAGATACAACAAGAACAATACGGACAACAATAACAACAAAAATTGTAAGAACTATAACAACTGCAAGAACAAACAAACAACAAGAGCTACAAGAACCAGAACAATTGGAATGACTTTCAAATTAAATTCAAATGAAAATTCCTCTATCTCAGTAAAAATTCCACAGTTAACACTATTTTGTAAGAAGAAGTCCAAACTGAACCAATTTCGTGTCTTTGTCTTGACCATTGTAATAAGGTGAGGCATTTAATTAATTTATTATAACGACAATTTTTTACAATCGACGAATGGGACGACAGAAGAAAGTAAAGTAGCAAAGGTGTTTACAGTCTCTCAGGGGAGACAGGGCGTGAAGAGGAAAGCGCAGTTAATTAGGTTACGGAGGGTCATTGAAGCCATGTTTATAAGTGTGTTTAACGTTCCTCTTTACCCAAGCCAAGCTATAATGGGAGCCAATTATAACCGAATTTGAAACCAACTTTTTCCCCTGTGGATCGTAGATCGCATTGGTGAAGCTTTGAACCGTAGTGGACTGCAAAAAAAAAATGGAATGTATTGCGGAGCTTCCACCTATTTAGAGTCCCACGCAAAAATTATTAGCGTGGTTATTTTCTGCGTTTACCACGCATGTTTGCAATTTAGCAATTTGAACTATCAGTTTTTCGTTATTGCCTCCCCACTGCACCCCTCCTTGCTTGACAAGCATATTTTAAATGTATTTAGTAAGTACAGGATAATTATTATTAAAAACAAATTTGTGTAGGATTCGTTAAATTGCTACCAGGTGCAATAAAAGAGTTACTAGCTTGATTGCACGTACACAGACATCATGTCTTCGACACCGTGGGAATTCCCGAGAATTTGAGCGTAGTGCGGTGGCATTGGTGGCTCATGATGAGATAGATTCACGGATACTTACTGGATGAAACTGTGGGGTACATTACTATAGATGCTGCATGCTCCGTAGATAATGCTGCAATATTAGGGGTACCGCAAGGTAGTGATTTGGAACCAGTTTCGTTCATTCTACTAATGAATGAACTGCCTTCCACTGTTGATAAAGTTTCTCTATTAATTTAGGCCGACGCGTCGATATATGTATTTATGTACCAAACTCGAGACTTTAGTCATGACCTTGAAATGCGGTCAGGCATATATAAATATTTATTTTGAAACGATGATTCTACAATTGATGAAGGGACGGTAAGGGAAAGTAATGAAGAAGGATTTTTTCGGGAATGAAGGGGAAGGGTGGAAAGGAAGGGGGGGGGGTAATAGGTAGCTATGGTTAACAAGTTGTCGCTGTGACTCCTATCTTTTGTCCAATGCTGGAAGGTGCATGGGTCGAACCAAGCTGTAATCAGAGATTATAACCGGATTTGAACCCACAACACCTGCCAGGGCGTGTCGCTCACTGGTACCCGTGTACCTTTGAACCACAGAGGCGCTGGACAAAAGAAGTCTGCACAACCCCCCTTATTAACCATAGCGCGACATGGGTTGTTCTATTTTTAGACACACAATGTGCCTCTTCCTACACCTACTGTAGAAACCACCGACCGAGAAGTTTTAGTCTAACGTCTTTTTACTTTCAGGACGACGACACTATGCAGGCCCTTACGACTTGCAAGGTACTGCGTGTGACGCTGTTCGTCCGAAAGCGTGTTAGTCCGCGTTTCTCAGCGCGGTTATTCGGAGAAAGGCTCCGTTCCTATGAAAATTGACCAAACTCGAGACTTTAGTCATGACCTTGAAATGCGGTCAGGCATATATAAATATTTATTTTGAAACGATGATTCTACAATTGATGAAGGGACGGTAAGGGAAAGTAATGAAGAAGGATTTTTTCGGGAATGAAGGGGAAGGGTGGAAAGGAAGGGGGGGGGGGTAATAGGTAGCTATGGTTAACAAGTTGTCGCTGTGACTCCTATCTTTTGTCCAATGCTGGAAGGTGCATGGGTGATTACAGCTTGGTTCGACCCATGCACCTTCCAGCATTGGACAAAAGATAGGAGTCACAGCGACAACTTGTTAACCATAGCTACCTATTACCCCCCCCCCCCTTCCTTTCCACCCTTCCCCTTCATTCCCGAAAAAATCCTTCTTCATTACTTTCCCTTACCGTCCCTTCATCAATTGTAGAATCATCGTTTCAAAATAAATATTTATATATGCCTGACCGCATTTCAAGGTCATGACTAAAGTCTCGAGTTTGGTCAATTTTCATAGGAACGGAGCCTTTCTCCGAATAACCGCGCTGAGAAACGCGGACTAACACGCTTTCGGACGAACAGCGTCACACGCAGTACCTTGCAAGTCGTAAGGGCCTGCATAGTGTCGTCGTCCTGAAAGTAAAAAGACGTTAGACTAAAACTTCTCGGTCGGTGGTTTCTACAGTAGGTGTAGGAAGAGGCACATTGTGTGTCTAAAAATAGAACAACCCATGTCGCGCTATGGTTAATAAGGGGGGTTGTGCAGACTTCTTTTGTCCAGCGCCTCTGTGGTTCAAAGGTACACGGGTACCAGTGAGCGACACGCCCTGGCAGGTGTTGTGGGTTCAAATCCGGTTATAATCTCTGATTACAGCTTGGTTCGACCCATGCACCTTCCAGCATTGGACAAAAGATAGGAGTCACAGCGACAACTTGTTAACCATAGCTACCTATTACCCCCCCCCCCTTCCTTTCCACCCTTCCCCTTCATTCCCGAAAAAATCCTTCTTCATTACTTTCCCTTACCGTCCCTTCATCAATTGTAGAATCATCGTTTCAAAATAAATATTTATGTACCGTCATCCGGGGCGAGATTGTGCCAAAAAAGCATATGTTTTTGTTCTTTAGCTTAGTATCATAATTTAAGAACTAAGTTGATTTCAAACCTGTCAATATATACTAAACTGTTCAATTAACAACTACCGTAGAGATGGTATAGTTACAATGAAATCTAATTTTACAAGAAGTGTATGAATTTTGGCACAATCTCACCCCTTCTAAGGGGTGCCAAAACATAAAGTTAGGCAAAAAACCTAAACAGTGAACATTAGCATGTTTATAAACAGTACACATAAATATCAGTATAAAGTAGTTTATATGGGGCCGTCCATGAACTAAGTGGGCTATTAGGGGCAGGGGGTCGGGCAAAAACAACGCATCATACAAAAAGTATGAACGAAAATAACCCGGGGAGGTCTGAAATAACTAAAAATGATTTCGTAGTGGTCAGCCTTTATATAGCCAGTAGCGTTTCTAGGGTTAACAAGGGGGAGATATATGAAGGGGTGAATTCTAAGGGGGCATACCTATTTGATCATTTAACAAAAGAAACCATTACTTCGTTCGAGAACCCGCGGCCGCAGAACATGTGGCCTATCCACCCCCCTCCCCGTCATTAAAACTGGCAGTTTATACACGGTATAATATATTCATCTTATTTTAGAGTCCAAGTATCTGAAATTTCTAGAGAAAAAGTAAAAATTAGTTTAAATTATTTAGCAGACTTATGATGCTGTTTGCTCCAAAATGGATGATGCAATCTAATCTGTCAAAATATTGTGCTCAATAGTAAAGAATGTGAGTGTACTGGTGTATGTGAAATCCACAAATTGGATCGATCATTTTGGCTTGGCACAATCTCACCCCCGTGAAGCTCGAAAAGTACAAGGTTTCGAAAAATATTATTTTCGTAATCAAAACTTATCCAACGCATAATAACCTTTCAATACATTATAAATGATTAGTTTATATATCTTCAAAATAGCAAGTTGATGCGATATCTTGTTTGGGTTGGTTTATGCAGGACATTTTTTACAAGCGTAATTTCCGAGTATTTTTGATCGCGAACTTTGAAACCCTGTTTAGGCTAAAGTATTTGCAAATATTATCTGCGTTCCATTCTAAGTTATGAATAAATATTCTTATGTTCACCATCATTTTGAATTTGGGTCACAAGTTTCTATAGATATAATAAATTTTCACAACCAAACATTTTTGGTTTTTGGCACAATCTCACCCCCGTGGCACAATCTCACCCCGGATGGCGGTAGTTTTAAGAATAAATGTGTATTAGATAAGTGATTCCATCGATTTTTGGTAAACTCGAATATGGTTGATTGCAAAACATGCTAGGGGTATTTACATAGCGCATAGAAACTGGGACTGTAATGCGAATAGTGGCAGTATATCACGGAATACACCGTTTACGCAACATAGTAAGTTATCTATATGTAGTCCTGTAGAATGTAGTCCTACGTCCATCATGCGGTCATGTCTATAAAACAATCCTGTTGATTTTTTCGCACTTTTTCTTCACGTGCTTCGGAATATCAAAATTTATAATGTTGTTCTTACATTATTTTAATGGAATTTATTTGAATAAAATTGATAAAATAAGACCAAAACAGGTGATTCTCAAAACAACGTGCCTGTGAAGTTTTATTTGAGTGGACAGCTAAAGGTACAGTGCAATAGTCCAAAAACAACACTTTACCATATAGTTACGAAGTCCCGCGAAAATTTATAGTGCCATAGCACATAGTGGCAAACAGGTCCAATATGAATCATAAGCTTTGAGCTTTTTTTTTCACACACTGCATAACTTCACTGAACGTATCTGATCGCTATTTTGTCATATCTTTGAACCTGGCAAGAGTTCCTTGATACTACATTCGCTACGCACCACCCCATCATCGTACTGGCCGCAGTCGATCCTTCGAAGCGTCCTGAGCACTTGGTTGCCTGAATGGCCTGAATGAGTGGTGCAAACTGTTGTTCTGACTATGCCGCCATCGAGATGCTGCTAGTGGTTTGCGAAGCTGATGCGAATGATGCTTTGTGTTTGTGTATAGGAAGGTGCACGCTTTTATCGGCAATCGGGAGCAGAACCGCTTGGAAAAATGTGTGCCCGCTAGAGGAAACGCGAGCTAGGGCATACAGCACTAGCAGCGGCACCAGTTCAACAAAAAGCAAAAAAAAAAAAGAATAACATGAAATGAATGGAAATAAATCAATAATGCTGGAAATGCGAACCGATCGGTGGAACTACCGAAGCGGCGGCGTGCAGCGGCAGGGAAGGATCAGGATTTTTTCGGGAGTTCAATTTATATTTTAAAATTGGAATCGTAATATTTTTACTGGCTTTATTCGCGGCGCTCGCGCGTTGAGAGGATTGTTAAGTTTTTTTTCGTGTTGTTTTCTCGTTTGCTCCGTGTATTTGGATGGAGTGGACGTCGACGTGAACGTTTGGTATTATACTTTTTTTTCAGAGGCATTTCAACTTGATCCTGGATATTCAGGGCTGGGATATGAAATGGTACGGTTCACCGAATGTACAGAAACTCTCGTTCCCGACCTGATTCAGCATCCACAGTGCTGTTTGTGCTAGGTTGATTGGTTCGTTGAATTTACGAACAATTGCTGTGGGACGGGTTATAGCGGAGGCATCCGAATTTGCTTCTGTGTGTATTTATGCATCATATACAAACGATGTACAACGGGCTGCAGTTCGTTTCGACATCGGTATTTTTCCACTATAAATATATTTTCGTTGAATATTATTTTATTTATTGTCGTATATGTTCAATATATGAATTTAATATAGTTATAGTTGAAATTTCAGTTGAATGTTTCCTAAATACTGTTACCTGAAAAATTGGAGATAATTTAAAATTACCAATCATTTCTGGAACATTGTACAACCGTGTTTAATTAGTTTCTCTGCTTTTATTATAGGTACCTACTTTGGTAGGATTATTTGGATAATAAATTTCATAATCGGTTCCCGATGAAAAACAGAGATTCATAGGCACATTTTTTTGTTGATCTGAAACAGTTTTAAAAGTTTCTAATCAGTCTCGTATTAATTTGCTTATTGTTTAAATTGATTGCATCCGGGCCCACTGCCGGTCGATTGGCGCGGTTTGTCGTGAGCTGTCCGTTCGCAGGGTGCATTTCATTATTTTTTCATCCCGCTTCGCGCGCAATTTTCCGCCGCGTCTGCATATTGGTCATTCTTTGTGCGGCCTCTACCACCTTCGTGCATATGTACCTGCCTTTCGATGGTGGACGAGTCCGAAGTGTGGTGCGCTCCTATGCTCGTTGCTATAGGGACTTTCGGGGAAAAAACTGTTTGATTGATATTGATATTAATATCAAGGCTTTTTTATGTGCGCTGCACCATCGGTTTTCCCGTCATTCGACGGTCGGTTTTTTTTCGTCCTGATGCTGGTTTTCATGCTCGCTGACTATTTTGAGCTCAGCTCAAAATCCCGGGCATTGTTTCCGGGAACGTGAAAGCGAGTTTCTTCATTTATGAAATGCACTTTATAAATACAAGCCTAATGCCAGAACCTGTCAGGCGGTGACGAACCGACCGATACCGACCGACCAGTCGAAAAGTCAGGCAATAAAATGAGAAGAGATTTTTTTTGACGTCTGGATGGATTTTAGTTCGATTCTCATGAAATGTTTTTTTTTGCTCTATTATTGTTTATTTCCGACAGGCACTCGATGAATATGATATACAGCCGGATCTTCCACAGGCCCTGCGGCTGTTGGACGAAATGAACAACAATTTCAAACAGGTTTCCGATCATGTCGGCAACATGCTGCAGCGCGTCAAGACGGGTGAACTATCCACAGAGTATGGTCTTAATTTTCTGGAAATCAAGTATCACATGCTGCTCAACTATCTGATCAACCTAACGTACGTTGTCCTGCGGAAGTGTTCTGGTAAGTTTAGCGAATATTTGTCCTGTTACGAATGTCGGTTACGTTTCATATTTTGATTGTAAATTGAGCAATTTGGGATTTTTTCAATGTTTATTCGAAAGTTTTAGTTGTTTTAGTTTAGAAGTAAGTGAGTTTCTTGAGTAATCCTCGACATATTTACGGTATTGTCTTTGAAAATATGGTTTCGTGAAAAACATGATTAAAGTTTTCATTCACTATGCAATTGCTCACCCCACGCTCGGTATAATTAGCTGTAACTTTGTCATTGTTTCAAATTTATCCACATATTTTAAAAATGTTAACATTTCAAAATAACCAAAAAGTTTGATTTTTTAAAATAGAAGTGTCCTTTGATAGCTCTTCACCAAATTTTAGGGCATAATTTAAGCTATATTTGAAAAAATCAGGCAAATCAGAGGGGATGGCTTTTAGAAAATTGACATTTTATGATTTTAATCATGGTTCTGAAAAGTTGTTTCTTTTAGTGGAATATTTTTCTGAAAATACACTTAATTTCCGGCTTCCGACTTTTCCTTTAATGTCATTTTGATCAAATAAGTAGTTTTCAAGATATGATTTTTTGAAAAAATGTAATCTCATTTTAAAATACCGTGAACGCAGGTAATTCTGATCAGCACCTAATTCCGATCACTCAACTAAAGTAACCGATTTTTAAAAGATTGAATTAAAATTCATTGTCCAAGGGGAAGCTTTGATCATGAAGATTCTTAATAACTATGGTTTTTGATTCGTTCTTCTAAAAATTGACTACTTTAGTTGAATGATCGGAATTAGGAGCTGATCGGAATGACCCGCCTTCACGGTACGTCTTTTTGAAAAGTTACTCTTGATGAAAAAAATCAAGTTTAGTTGAAAATGAGTTGTTGGGTGGTACCCAATACATCAGGAAATTTTTATTCCAATCAAAAATAGTCAAGTCAAAAATGGCCTTTTTTCAGCGTTTTGAGCGGGAATTGCTCTATAGATTATCCGCTGTGAATGCGATTGTATTTCGAATTGAAATTAATCGTTCTGAAAGTATTATTGTAAATTTTATAGAAAACTAGGACGCGGAACGGTATACTTTTCGTTATTTGTAATTTTCGTAAATCTATAAAATTAATTTATCATCACAAAATGGGTGTGCAAGCAAACTAGTATCCATTGGTCATTTTTTTTTAGTTTTACTCACATGATGTGGAAAACGAAGAGTAAAAAAACATACATGGGCCTAAAATATTAGTCCCGTCTCCTATAAAAATGACAACTCTATTGGAAACTGGTCTGGTATTTACAAAAAATTTAGATTCCGAATCGTTTTGACAGAATCGCAAGCAAATTTGGAAGTTAGGATTTTCGGTAGTAAGTAGGGCGGGTATAAGTGCAATGATGGAAGTTGTCATCAATTTTCATGAGATATAAAGAAGCACAACAATAAAATATATTTTATATTCAATATCTTCACATTCAACTATAAATCATCTTGAGTAATAGTGTTACGCAAAATAAATTCTTCATTTGTTCGGATCTAGTGCCTAATCGCACTTTTACCCCACTAGCGAGGCAAAAGTGCGAAGTTTGAATCCATGAAGTAGCTAACAAAACCATAATATCTTCAATCTGCGATATGTTACGGTGAAGAATATTCTCAATTTGCACCTTTCCGCTGGCGTACTCCAGTCTCCATCAGGTCGAAACTTTACCAAACGTTTTTTTTGTTTCACCAGCGGATAGACACTGTTTTCCTTCGGCCAGCATCTGTCGACCACACAGTTTTTTGCAGATCTTCAGTATCTGTATCTGTAATAATAATAATAATTGGGGTCAGTCCCGGTGTACTGGTTAGCAATTTAGCATTCACGCCTCTCACGCCGAGGATCCGGGTTCAAATCCCAACCCCGCAGAAGTCACGAATAACCTAGAAGTGTGAAAGTGACTATAATCTAAACAAAAAAAAGTATCTGTAATACCTATGCATTTTTGCCTCGTCCATGAATCGCACTTTTTCCCCACTAGGCTCTTGACGGGGTTTGGAAATTATGGAAAAGCGAAATTTATTTTGCCAATTCTTCACACCGCATTTTGAAAAGAGATATGTAAGTGATGTAAAACGCTGTTACAATTTTTCAACAAGTAATATCCTCCTGTTGATATCGTATTTGTCGTAACGAAATATTACATCTAAACCACTCTAAAATAACACTTACAGCACAGACTTACAGGGTGTTCAATAAGTTCGAATACACTTTAAAAATGTGTCTAAAAATGAAAATACAAGATACTCTTTTCTGAGTCAATTTTTATTGAAGCAGTGTTTATTGAGAACCTTTACGACATATTAGGTGGAAGCACCCCCCTCCCCTTTGTGCTTTATGACGAGCTTGAGTCGTTTCTCAAAACCATGGACATCTCGTCCCAGATCCTAGAAATGAGCTTCTTAAATTGGTCCATAGTGCTCACTTTATGTTCGCTCTGCTTGGTCAACATGTGCGACCATACATAAAAGTCCAGGGGACGGAAAGCTGGGAGGCCACAAAGTCTTATCGAGAAAATCAGTCAAATTCTTCCTACACCAGACACCAAGCTTGGACGATATTAGACGTGTGGGCCGGTGCGCCGTCCTGTTGAAAGACGTAATGATCTTTCCCGTAGAGGGCACGAAGCACCGAGGTCACAACCTTCTCCAGAACCTCGGTCTTATAGTACGCGGCGTTGATTTTCACGTTTTTCTCGATAAACGCCAGTGGAAGCTTCCCACGCTTGGATACGGCCCCCCAAATTATCAACGACGCGGCGCTCTGGAACCGCGGGATGTTTTTGTGGGACGGGAGGATGCTGGCCAACGTCGGCGCCCACAGCCGATCATTTTGGACATTGCGCGGCTGTTGCAAGATGAAGAGTTTCAGCGTGTCACGAAAGTATCAGTTTTCCTCTGTCTAACCTCTTCTTCGTTGTAGCCTCAGTTACCCCGTAAACCTTGCGTTTCTTGTACAGCTTGCATCCTAGGTCCTTCGCCATGATGGTGTGGGCAGTCCCGATCGACACATCCAGGTCAACAGCGGTCTTCCGGATCGAGCGGTTCATTTTTCGACGAACCCCGGGTCGCTCACTTCTCGCAAACAACTTTACTACGGCGTTGCGGTACTCTTTCATCGCGCGTGGTAGACAAATAACAAATGACATCAAGTCGACACCTTGCACGTCGGTTAGCCACTGTTTACGATAGATTCACTAAATCAAGCTATCAAAGTAGTCACCCATCCATGCCAATGTAGTCAATTTAGGGTAACCAACCTATTTTGGACCCCATCAGCAGCTGTACATAATTTGGACACTTCCATTTGATTTTGCTGTAAGTGTCCAAATTATGTACAGCTGTTGAGGGGGTCCAAAATAGGTTGGTTACCCTACTCGAAATTTGCATTGGTAAATTATTAAATCGCAGTTTTACCTCCATCGCACTTTTGCCCCTCCTTACTCTATACATTGAAAAGTATGCGCTTATTATAAAACGCTGGAAACTGACAATAACGCTCGATAAGGACGAAAAGGAAAGCAGAGGTGAAATCGCGCATCTCGCTTCGAGTAGGGAAGCTGGGGCTGAAATGCCCAGTCAGGGCAAAACGCGCTACTGCAGTGTAATATATTTTCCATGTTTTTCGCAGGACTTATGGAGTATGACTTTCTTATGCGCTTACTTAAAATTATTTGAAATTATCGTAAATGACGCTTTATTTGCTTACTGTAAAATTTGTATTGACTTTGACGAAAAGATCAGTTAGCACAATTCTGATGTAGGTTATTCCTCGGAAAATGCTCTACCGCCTGCTTGTGAGATCAATCCTCGAAACTACTTTCGTTGTTTGGTACCTATGTATGCTAATGTATGCTTGCAGGTAGGAAATGGTACAGAAAAAAATTCGCTTCCATGCGACCGCCACAACAAAGAAAATGTTTGAAGCTGGCGCTGCGGAGTCATTTATTTGGATTTCATGAACCTACCCAAGCAGCACCATTTTAGCACTTCTAGTTGCATTAACTTATTTATGACCAGAATTAGTCATATATCGGTCACCAAAACTACTTTGTAACAACTACATTGATATGCCTGTGTCATCGTTCCGACGAAGTATTTCAAATGTTCGACTTTCATGTGCCAACCCATATTTTTCCGAATTAGTTAACTGGTTTATTCGTTAAGACGCAAATCGGCGTGAAAAATTACATGCAGGGGTTTTTGGGGCCGGAAAGGTTCTTATGAGGGCTAGAGACCCCTCTCCCCTAAGAGGGGGGGGGCTTCCACACAAATAAAACACAAATTTCTGCATAACTTGAGAACTAGTCAAGCAAATGGTACCAAATTAGGCATGTGGGAGTTTTTGGAGGCAGTAATGTTTTCTATGGTGAATTGAAACTCCTCCCCCTCTAAGAGGGGGGGGGGGGCTCCCATACAAATGAAAGACAAATTTCTGCATAACTCGAGACCTATTCAAGCAAATGGAACCAAATTTGTCGTGTGGGGATTGGTGATGGTTTCATCCTGCGCAGACTTCGGGAATTGGTCCATTTTGCCCTATTATCCTCAAAAATCGTGATAAAAGCTAATTAAGCAGTATAAAACCTTATTTGCCGACAGTGAAAAGAACTCAAATCGCTTTCGTTGTCAAAACATCAGAGGAAACAAATTCCATTCATTCCTTACTTACTTACTTACTTACTTACTTACTTAATCAGCTCCAGGCCGTGGTTTCCTCTGCTGTACGAAGAAGTCGTCTCCATTCTACTCGGTCCATGGCCGCAATTCGCCAGCCACGTAGTCTACGTAGGGTCTGCAGGTCGCCTTCCACTTGATCGATCCATCTTGCCCGCGTGCGTGCGGCGTGCGCGCCATGCCGTCTCGTTCCAGTCGGATCGTTATTGAGAACTTTTTTAACCGGGCAGTCGTCCGACATCCTCATGACATGCTCTGCCCATCGCAGGTGACCGATTTTTGCGGTGTGAGCGATGGGTGGTTCCCTAAGCAGCTGATGCAATTCATGGTTCATTCGCCTCCTCCACGTTCCGTCTTCCATCTGCACTCCGCCGTAGATGATGCGTAACACCTTCCGTTCGAAAACACTAAAGGCGCGTTGGTCCTCCACGAGCATAGTCCATGTCTCATGGCCGTAAAGGACTACCGGTCTAATCAACGTCTTGTAGATTGTTAACTTCGTGCGGTGGCGAATTTTGTTCGATCGCAGCGTCCTACGGAGTCCAAAGTAGGCACGATCTCCTGCCATAATGCGTCTTTGTATTTCTCTGCTGGTGTCGTTGTCTGCGGTAACCAGTGAGCCTAGATACACGAACTCTTCTACCACCTCGATTTCATCACCGTCTAAATGAATCCGGGTAGGGAGGTCAGCATTCACTTCTTTAGAACCTCTTCCGTTCATGTATTTTGTTTTCGATACATTAATGACAAGTCCTATCCCCCTACGATAAAACTGAACCTTGTCGTGGTGTAGGGCTTTTTAACTAATCAGTAAATGAACAGCGGTCACGTTTACTTCTGAATGTGGGTATATATCAAAATACTTTTGTGATTTCAAGTGGGACTCGGGGTAAAAATTTACCAAATGTGATTGTTGCGTCAGAAAGTGCTTTTATTCCGTTTAAGAATAAGGCCAGTATGGGGATCTCTGACAATAGATGAAGTTTTCTGGGATTCATCCCTATTTATAGCAACTGTCACAAATATCTCCGAAAAATGTCGGATTGATTCAGTTGGTCGGGGGCTTAGGGTTAGTAAGGGGATGTAAGCGGGATACCAGATCCGATTGGATGCCGAGGGACCACTCTGTAATGATTACGGGTAATAGCACTTCTTAGGTAGCAGATGGGAAAATTAGGTCAATTCGTGTCGCGTGTTCAAGTTTCGGCTAGGCGGTGCTGCTAGATAGAGTAGGATTTTTGCACTGGCCCCGTGGCTGTCCTGAGCTCTAATGGCTGCCCGCGGGCTCTGTCTATGGGAAGGGGTCGAGTCTTAAAGAGACGTTTAAGCCCAGAGCTTTACAGCACTTTGGTCTCGGCGGGCGAGTCTCTATATTTTGAAGCTTCTGTCGACTACCGCGAACGTCCAGCTTGTGCTGCGCTCAATTTACTTTGTATCGTGGGAATGCATTGTGAAGGGGATGAAAGATTAAATTTGCCCTGATAAGTTGATCCGAGTTGCTCCGAAATTTGTCTTATCTATTGGTTCATTTGTGGTTGTTTGTGTTGGAAAACTAAAAGCGGGCGCGCGGGAAGACCAGTGTCAGGCGGGGCTGACGAATTCTCCACTTCACTATACCGCGTATTGCAACTCGAGTGGTACAAAAAGTCCAAAGCACATTTACAAATTCGATCTATTATTTTTCTTCTCATCATCATCATTATCATCATCATCGTCATCATCATCATTATCATCATCATCGTCATCATCATCATTATCATCATCATCGTCATCATCATCATTATCATCATCATCGTCATCATCATCATTATATTTAAAATATGACATTCCGGCCTTTGGCAGAGAGATCTTAGAGTCAGTTCGTGGAGTCCGCGCAGGGCCGAAACGCCTCCGCCTGCGGGTATAGGCGTGACGGCTATGCTTGGGGCTCTACCTGTGTTTTAGTGGGCGCCAGTGCCTGTCTCGTCAGGTAGAACTGATGTTTGAGGTCTCCCTGACACTTTGTTGACAACACAAAAGGGCCCAGCGCAGAGTTTTATACGCTATTAAGCGACCAGTTGGATAACCCGAAAAAAAGGAAAAAAGGAAAAAGGAAATTAATGACAAGTCCTATCCGTTTGGCTTCAGCTTTCAGTCCGATGTACGTTTCCGCCATCTTCTCAAAGGTACGTGTAATGATGTCAACGTCGTCAGCGAAACCAAGAAGCTGGACGGACTTCGTGAATATCGTGCCACTCGTGTCTATACCCGCTCTTCTTATCACACCCTCCAAAGCGATGTTAAACAGCAAACATGAAAGCCCATCACCTTGCCGTAACCCTCTTCGAGATCCAAAGGGACTCGAGACTGTCCCTGATACTCGAACAACACACATTACTCGATCCATCGTCGCCTTGACCAATCGCGTTAGTTTATCCGGAAATCCGTAGTAGTGCATAAACTGCCATAGCTGATCTCGATCGATCGTGTCGTACGTCGATTTGAAGTCGATGAATAAATGATGCGTGGGCACGTTGTATTCGCGACATTTCTGCAACACTTGCCGAAGCGCGAAAATCTGGTCCGTGGTGGCACGGGCACCCATGAATCCCGCTTGATATTGCCCCACGAACTCCTTTGCAAATGGTGATAGTCGATGACATAAAAGTTGGGAGAGTACCTTGTAGGCGACGTTCAACAGTGTGATTGCGCGGTAATTGCAACAATCCAACTTGTCGCCCTTTTTGTAGATCGGACACACGATGCCTTCCGTCCACTCCTCCGGTAGTAGCTCATCCTCCCAAATCTTGACAATGACCCAGTGCAGCGCTCTAGCCAGTGCGTCACCACCATATATCAGCAGCTCGCCGGGTAGCTGATCAGCCCCAGCCGCTTTATTGTTCTTCAGCCGACCGATCTCTTCTGCTACCTCCTGGAGGTCAGGGGCTGGTATTCTGTCGTCTTCTGCACGTGCTCCAAGATCTATTGCCATATCGTCACCTCCAGGTTCAGCTACATCGCTGTTAAGGTGCTCGTCATAATACTGCTTCCACCTCTCGATCACCTCACGTTCGTTCGTGAGAAGATTACCGTCTGAGTCTCGACACATATCGGCCTGCGGCACATAGCCTTTGCGCGAACGGTTTAACTTCTCGTAGAACCTCCGTTTATCGTTAGCACGGTACAGTTCTTCCATCGCCTCGCGATCCCGATCTTCCTGTTGGCGCTTTTTCCTCCGGAAGACCGAGTTTTGCCTGTTCCGTGCTTGTTTATATCGATCCACATTCGCCCTCGTACGGTGTTGCAGCATCCTCGCACGTGCTGCATTCTTCTCCTGCACTAATTGCTCGCAGTCGCCGTCGAACCAATCGTTTCTTCGGTTCGGATTCATTGTACCTAGTGCCGCTAGAGCGGTGCTACCGATGGCGGTCTTAATGCCTTTCCAACAATCTTCAAGAGTTGCTGCGCCAAGTTGCTCTTCCGTTGGTAGCGCTGCTTCCAGCTGCCGCGCGTATTCCTGGGCAACTCCGGTGACTCGTAGCTGCTCCATGTTGGGTCGCGGCGTACGACTTCGACGCGTGTTATGCACCGTCGAGAGTTTTGAGCGCATGCAGACTGCAACTAGGAAATGATCTGAATCTATATTCGCACTGCGGTAGGTGCGTACGTTTATAACATCAGAGAAGAATTTACCGTCGATTAGAATATGATCAATTTGGTTTTCTATTCGTTGGTCTGGTGATCTCCAGGTGGCCTTGTGGATATCTTTACGGGGGAAGAAGGTACTTCGGACTACCATTCCGCGGGAAGCTGCAAAATTTACGCATCGTTGGCCGTTGTCGATCGTTGCGGCATGCAGGCTGTTTGGCCCGATTACCGGTCTATATATAGCTTCCCGTCCTACCTGCGCGTTCATGTCACCGATGACGATTTTCACGTCCCGTCGCGGACAGCCATCATACACCTGCTCCAGCTGCGCGTAGAACGCCTCCTTCTCGTCATCGGGTCTCCCTTCGTGTGGGCAATGCACATTGATGATACTGTAATTGAAGAAACGGCCCTTAATCCTCAACTTGCACATCCTTGCGTTGATCGGTTGCCAACCAATCACACGCTGGCACATATTTCCCAGTACTATAAAGCCGGCTCCCAGCTCGTTGGTGGTGCCACAGCTCTGGTAGAAAGTAGCCGCTCGATGCCCGCTTTTCCATACCTTCTGTCCTGTCCAGCAAAGTTCCTGCAGTGCTACGACTTCGAAGTTTCGGGGATGTAATTCATCATATATTATCCTATCGCAACCCGGGAAGCCGAGCGATTTGCAATTCCATGTCCCGAGTTTCCAATCGTAGTCCTTATTTCGTCGCGTGGGTCGACGCCAATTGTTCCGATCCCTATTTTCTTCTTCGTTGTTGGTAACTTTTTGTTTTCCAGGGCGGCTTGTTGGGCCTGCCCCTCCCCTGTCTCGCCGGAGGACCATCGTGCACAGCACTGTTTAGAGTCCCTGCTGGCATAAGGACGAGTATAATAATCAGCCGCCGCTAACATGGAGAACAGACGCTGTTTGAGCCGCACCTCCTTGGTGAACAGACGCTCGTGTTTGACGAAGCATTTCCTCTACCGCCATGCTATGGTTACCGCGCCAGTATTCGCGTCGCACCTCCTCACTTCGCTATTGTCAGATTGACAACATTACCCAGGCTACGCCGCATTTGGTATCATATGACTCGTGGAGGCGTGAGGCGGGAGCTTGTGAGGACCATAGCTGTGTTTGACGCTCCTTCCCGGTTGTCAACTCACCATTTGAAGCCCATTCATTCCATACTGTGCGAAATGCAAGAACAGTCCATTTTTCCCAATTCACCCCTAAATACATAGTAAAACCTAATTAAAACGATTAAAAGTAATTCAAAGGCAGGGGAATAAACTCGAACAGCACCAGTACATTCGAAAGATATTAGGAGAGTTGAATGTCATCGATTTAGTACCGTGATGAATTCACAATTGGTCCGTTTTGCCTGATTCTCTCCCAGATCTACGAAAACACGTTCATTTGCTATTACGTAAAAAATCGTAATTTTTGCAACGATGTTGCCTTTAGAGTAGTTTATCAATAAATACTGCAATATTTTTAAATTATTTGGGTGATTTTATATTCATCTATCAGGGTGATACAAACTTTTGTGTTTTTGAGTCCGTTCAAACATTTTTTTTCTTCAGAAAAATAGTAGAACTCAGTAAAATGAGCAACTTCGCTGAATATAGTAACTATACATCTTTTACTAGCTGCGTGATATAATGATTTGCTTAAAAAGTACACTTAATAATCAATTCTGCTCAATAACTTTGCCTCCAATTTATTTATTGGTTTCAACTGTTCTCCAAAGTTATTCAGTATGATAAAATACACATTTTTTTCTGAAGACTGCTTTTGTCTTTGAGTTAGTTTTAATCGCTTTAATTAGGTTATTTACGTATATGGGGGTGACCTGGGCAAAATGAACTGTTCTTGCATTTCGCACAGTATGGAATGGGTTATCACCATCGATTTCCTGCATTTTTTTACATAGGAATAGATATCTTGTACGATTCCAAACCAGCGGCTTCTAATTCTTGGGATTACGAGCTCGTTTTTGCCCATTGTGCGTTGTTTAAGCCCGTCCACAAAACTTCGGCTTGATAACTTCCCACGAATTTTACTTGCTAGCGGCGATAGAAGGTAATCTGAGAAAGCACTTTATGGGCGACGTTGAGAAAAGTGATCACTCGATAATTCCCACATTTAAACTTTTCTTGGATATTGGGCATATTACCCCCTGCTTCCATTCCTCCGGTAGCTGTTCTGTTTCTCAGATCCTGACTATTAGCCGGTGCAGACAGCTAGTCAACCTACCCGGGCCCATCTTGATAAATTTCGCTGCCTTGTTGTTCTTGAGTTGTTTGACGGTTTTGATCCCTTTACCTATTGTGAGAGTCGGCACATCACCATCATCCGTCGTACTGCCATGGTATTCTGCGCATCACCTCACGTTCATCCGACAAGATCCCTCCGTCTTTATCCCTACATGTTTCGGCTCACGGCATAAATCATTTGCGGGATACGCTTAGTTTCTTGTAGAATTTACTCGTTTCCTGATAGTGATAGAGCCGTTCCATATCCTCGCACTACACTTCTTCCAGTCATTTATCCCGAAGAAACTGGGTTTTCTGTCTTCGTTACTGTCTACATCGTTCCACGTTTTGACAAGTCCTCTACGTCTATGTCGACGTCTATCCATTTTAGCGAACCCAATGGCACTTTCCGAAGCGCTGTTAATTGCTGCTTTCACTTGCATTGGAACGCCAAAAATTAGAAAGGAAGAAAAATTATAAAGTTATACAGAAAAATGGAAGTCTAGTATTCTTGCAAAAAGATTTTGAATATTTCACAAGGTCCGTAAAAAGTCGACGCAAACGCAAAGGCAACTCAAAAATCAATATTTGTGAACTAGTCAAGACTTGATTTGTCGATTAGTCAAGCTAGTCGTCCAAAACGCATATACCTTATAACCTGAACTATTGAGTTTTCTGCTAAGGGCTAAGGAGACTACCCGCGATAAGATTCCATAAAAGAAGAAAGATAACACCACCTTGTGGACATTCACAAACGCTTTGCTTCCAAAGGCTTATTTGCTGCAGCTATCCAGCGCTCCCCAAGGTGTCAACATTGGCTCACTTTAACAACCCATACATCGATTAAGTTTTTCGGATGACGGAACAGTGAATGCTATTGCTAATTAATTTTGTTTCGTGTTTTGATAGCAAAGCAGTTTTAGTAAAAAAACTATCTCCGATTGAATTGAAATTTTGTACGGCGATTTCTTTTTGGTAAAATATATTTGCTATGAAATCCTAATACCCTCTTGCTCACTATGCCGGTGCCTATTATTCAAATTGACTAATATTTAAGTAAATGGTAGAAAATCTATATTCAGTTGCTTTATTTGAAAGATAACTTTTAATGTGCTATCATTAAGCAAATTTCCTCTCTTCTAATAATTCACTCTTATAGGGTAATTTATAATACATTTCATTATCATACTAGTTCCTATAAAATTTTGTTTTCGTTCCAGTATTACCATATTCAAAACGGTGCCTAATTTTGAACAGCTGCATATTTCTCTTATATTTTGACAAAATTCTAGCTAATTTAAAATTATTAAATAAAGTAATTAAAATGTTTAAATGGCTAGAATTTTGTCAATTTTAAAAAAGTGCAGCATTCCAGAATTGAGCACTGTCTTAAATATGATGATGGCACGGTTTATATCTTTCATTACAATCGTCTTCATGATGTTCATGATGTTCATTTTTTCTTTTAGGACATAAAATCGAGAAAGATCCCTCCATTGATCGGTTGATCGAAATACGCACCGTGCTGGAAAAGATTCGGCCAATAGACTACAAATTGCGTTATCAGATTGACAAGCTGGTCAAAACTGCTGTGACCGGAGCCAGTTCGGCCAACGATCCGACCTCGTTCAAAGCAAACCCCGCTAATTTGGTATCGCAGGTACCGGAAACGGCCGCCAGCGAAGGGGATTCCGGTGACGAATCAGATGATTCGGCAAAAGTCTTGAGCAAACTGCGGAAAGCAAAGGCAGCCAAAACCGGTGTCAGTTCCGCAGTGGAACCCAACAGCAGGGATGTGTATGTGCCTCCGAAGCACATGGCTGTGCCGTACGAAGATGAATCGAAAGCCGAACGTGAACGGAAGCAGATGGCCCGAGCACGAAAGCGTGCGCTCGGTTCGTCTCTGATACAGGAACTGAAGGATGAATATCTCGATACACCGTTGGAGGTTTCATCAAGCTCGAGAGCCCTGCGTGTGTTGTCCCGTAAGGAACGCGAACGAGAAGAGTACGAGGAGAAATACCTGACCCGTCTGCCCATGACCAAGGCGGAAAAGCATCGCAGCCGGAAGTTGACTACGTTGGGTAAGTGTTGCAACATTGCATACTGGAAAGTTTCTCTTTCGTGCAAGCTCATTGGACATGCATCGCGCATGCTCACCTTTTTGGTGGAATAATAATCGTAAGCTTTTATCTGTACTTTTTCCTATAGGTACACTGGGCGACGAACTAACTAGCTTCGGTGATATCAGCGCTTTGGATGATGAACTGCCGTCATCATCGTCGGCGGGCGGCAAAAAGCGCAAAGCTTCCAAGGGCAACAAAAAGCACGGTAAGAAGCGGCGTTTCCGTTAGATGAGATCGCGTAAAAGCTTCGAAAGTAGCCAACTTTTTTCGGTATAAATAATTTCATTTTGCTATAAAGCCCACTACATTTGTTTTAGATATTTTGGTGTTGGTCGTTTCTTTTTCTCAAATATTGCAATTTAATTTTTTCTTCAACTTAATGTTTATTTCTGAATCTGTCAGTTTTGTTGTGTTTTAAATTTTCTAATCGAATGGTTATCATAGACACTAATTTAGAAGAGTATGTGCGAAGGTAGGTTTACCATTGCACATTGAAAGAAAATAAATAAGATGATGATAAGAATTAACTTACAACAAGTTACTGTTGCTGAAATATGAAATATTGATTTATGAAACAAAGATAAACACTCACCAAGAGCCTTTATAATATATTTATACGAGAATATTTTCATGTTTCTTCCGAATAATAACAAAAGCTGGAACCAATAGCAAGAGCATCTTTGCAGCAGTCGAAAGCCATTCTCATTACAAATTTACACAGAGATATATAAGAAATGTATAACAGACTAGCTATTAAGCAGACAAACAATAGCTACAAATGTATCGAGCAGTATCACAAAAAATAATAGTTGTCATGTGTGCAAGAATTCGGCTGCAGGCGGTGCCGGAAACAGTTGTTGCCTTTTATAAATAGTGAATTTAATATTGATATTTTTGTTTTCTAAATAGCAAAACAATAAACAAACAATTCAGTTGACCAGTTTTGTGTTAAACATAGTGAACACAACAAATATTAACGAATAACCTCAAACATATAAGAGAGTGGAGAGCCTACTGCTGCAGGGACTCTCTTTCCGGTGGGTTGGTTCGGCGAACAGACTCACACCCATATGAGAGCAGAATTATTTTGTACAACCATTACATAAAAAAAAAGTTGTATTGCAAAAAACGATTTATAATCAAAACCAGAAGAAACAGAAACCATTTTTACGACAAGCAAATACACACTACTTTATCATTATTCCTATCAGAGTTACTAAGCAAAGGTTACAGCAAATATAATAAGGAACTACACGTCCAAATTGCAGTTAGGAGAAAACAAAGCAAATAAATAGAAAAAAACTCATCGTGGTGCAGACAATTTAATATCATTTGCTGGTGGGAATAGCTGGAGGGATGCAGTGCTTTGCACGGCACTGCATTTTTTGTACCTAGAGCAAATTGACAAACATAGAACTTTAACCTGTTGTTTCCGAAGTTAAGGTTTTTGTTCAAATTAATTTTTGCTGCGTTTAATTTCACATTTTGATTGGTTACAATTAAGTTTACGTTTTAATAAATGACATTCAGTTAACAGAGTGGTTATTGTTTCGTTTCATCCCATTGCGTTTTACGATAATATCATTTTCCTTATTTTGAGTGGACTGTCGGTTTCTGATTTATTTTTATTATTATTTACTAGCACTGCGTTAAGTTATGCATAAACGGGCATGAATAATTGACGGCAACAAACCATGGTGTGATGAGGTTCTCCTGTGGCCTGCGGAGGGTTGTGTTTCTGCGCCAGTTAACAGGGTATACACACTGTTGATATTATTTTTCGTGGTTTCCGTCTCGTGAACGTTCTCGGTGTGTCAGCAAGTAAGCAAATAGACAAGCGGGCACATTCAATTTGCCACCAATAAAGCTACGTGCTAATTCACATTTGTTTTTTCGACAGTAATATTGCTCTTACAGAGGGCACAATGCACAGAAAAATGTGCAAATAATTTGATATTGATTTATGACGTTAATAAATGATCGATTTCATGGTTTGCACCTGGATTTTTTTTGTTAAACGGTAATGTAGTTTATTTTTTTAATTGCTTACGTATTTGAACAATCATAGTTAATAATAATTCGTCGTCTAAAGAAAAGTTTTGATTAAATTGAATTAAAATTACGGTTTTATCATTTTTATTTTGAGAAAGATAGCTGTATTTAATAGTACAGGTAAACAGACAACCTTCAGATATTTTATACTCATTTATACATAAGTACCACATTAGTTGTATCAACTAATAGAATCATTTAATGTTTAAATGCCAGGGTTTGCATCTACAATTTTGTCGAGAATTGCAGATCATTGTCGTTTTGTGTTACTTATGAAGGTAATTTAACAAACGTTTGCCATAAGTAAATGATAACTGCACGTATTTCGAATGCAGTTTGCATTTGTAGGCTAATTAATGTGAATTTTACGTACACGCATATCCTATTGCTCGGTAATCCGGTCGTAATCGCTGCGGTAAAACTGTTGAATTAAAACCAAATTAAATGATATTATCGTTCGTCACTTGATTCAGTGGGATTCTGTACGGACAGAGACCTACAACCGTTGCGTTGTAGACCGTATGAAACATGCCCAAACACATCAGTGTCGGGCAAGAAACGTAAGACCTGACCTGTAGGATGAAAGGTTCCGAACAACCCGACACTACACCTACTGGCTGCCATCTCTATCACACTATGGAATATCACGTTTTTATTCTGCCCTACCTTTCCACCTCGTTTCATTTGGCGCTTGCAAAATCCAATGACAGCTAGATTATTTCCCGCTGATTAACCTTAATCGCAAATCATGATCAAATTATTTAAAGCAGACCGGCCGCACATTTACGAGCGAATACTTTTTAATTGCTACACAAAGCCGCGTGGTTTAAACGCGTTCGAGAGTATGAATACGCATTATTATGGTTAAATAACGAGCAAAATTGCATTTCACGGCAATAAATTATATTTTATTATGTGATTGTACTAGTAGGGTAATTTGCTAACTTGAGGAAGACACTATCTTTCGATCGATAAATTAGTAATAGTAGTTTTAAGCCATATTTTGCCTCTAAGTTTTTGAGATCCAAAATTCGAGCAATCATTTCGCAACAGGTTCATTTACAATTTACAATGGTTTCAATCACTTAAGTATAACTAATACGCAAGTCTCCGGATAGACGGTGGCACATCACAATCCAGTAAAAAGAAAAAAACAAAACAAAAGTTTAGATTTGTTGAGAATATCTCAAAACAATCCTACATTTATTTTAGGACTTAGTTCGATTAGATAAATAAGTTAAATTTTATGACTTTGGAAATCATGGACGTTATTCACATGCGGAGAGCAGATGGATTATTTTTCAAACCTCCTAAAAATGTTGATTGTTATTTTGCAGATGCTTGTGGTTTTTTGCATGTCGATGGGGTCCAACGGTGGAACATAGCGATAGATGCGAATAACTACTTATCGGAAACTTGCCACTGTGACGCATTTTCGAATGAAAATAAACCGATTGAGAACTAATTTGCTTCTAATACTATTCTGACACGCGACGTAGTGTAGAAGACCCATTCCAGCGTTACGGGATACAATTAGCACCCATTTTTACTGTGTGAACTGCTTCCTGTTTCACCAATTTTTTGGAAAATACCTTGTAAAATAGTTGATTAACGAAGACATTATCTTTCACTTGAATGCCAGGGATTTGATGAAATAGCAACTGATTTGCATAGTAGGGATGGTGTTCCCCAACGCTGGAATGTGTTAGAAGTACCTAAGCATGTTTTTTTTCAATCAGTTTTTGCAAATAACTTTTTGTAGATATTAGTTTCCGCCCTTTTTCTGTTATTGGTATAAAAAATTTACCAATAATAATTAAGCAGCACTCTAAAGAATTTTGAAACGTTGTTGGTCCAGATTTGTTTAAATTGTTCTAGTAATAATGAGCTTATGCGTAATTTTGAAAAGAACAAGCCTGTTACAAATATTGTATTTTTCGATGACCGGGCGATAGTCATAAATATGGACGCCACCTGCAGGCGATTTAAGACTGCTGTGCGCCACGCAACATCAATACCGTCATTAGCAAATGATGTCCACTCTTACGTGAGCGAGTGTGAGAAACATATCATCTAACGCTTACTCACTGACGAAAGCGTACGTCAAACAACCGCTGGCGCTGTGTAGGTAGGGTACGGGAGGGTATTTTCAGCAGGTTTCTAAATTCGGTCTATTTGCCGTTGCTTTCGCCAATTAAAATACTTTTCCGACATACAATTCTAATATGTTATAACTATTTTCTCAAAACTGTAAGTAATTTACAATTTTTTATTCAAAGAACGTCAAAACCGCCTGTTCTTTTACTAGAACTAGAACTCCCGTGCCCTATATAACAATTCTGCAGCTTTCAAACTCGCGAGTGCACAGCCTCATAGAGTTCCAGCTCAGCCCGCTTACGAACCAAGCCAATGCCAACAGCTCGTGAGCACGAAGGACATTACTAGGATGTATGGATACAAATTTGGCTTTACTACTTCTTTTCCTCTTAATCTTTCTTAATCTCGTCTTAATCTGTCACTCGTTAGCGGTGCGGTTGCATCTGCCGTAGAGTACTGAATTAAGAGCCTGGCCAAAGTAACTCAGTACACTGAGAAAACTTTTCGTATAGTTTCTATGTGTCCCACATATAGATTTTTGCAATGTGCCCAGTAAATGATCTTTATGTGCCAAACAGTTATCATTTATGTGCAAGCGAAAAATTAGCACATACTATTCATATGCGTATAATTTTTACGTGTATAATTGCACATACTATTCATACGTGTATAATTTTTATGTGTATTTTTGGGAGGATTGTGTTTATGTGCAGCTCATGATAATCATATGAGATTTCATATGGAAATTTACTATTAGTTATGTGCAGAATATTTTGAGTGTAGCTCGCGAGTACTGTCATCATTAAACCAGCGACACACGTTTCACGTAATCACGTAATCAGTAAGTGTCGTTGGTTTAATTATGCGCGTTATTGACTGACATGGCCAGTCTCTCAATTCAGTACTATAATCTGTCAAGTTTCAATGCGAGAGCGACGACCTTGGTTGAAGACCGATAGATAAGCAATGTATAGACCGGTGATAAAGCCCTATTAAGCCTGCGCACCGACACATACGGCAACTTCCCGAGACCTGGTGATCAGAAGTACTTTCTTTCCCCGCAAAGATATCTACAAGGCCACCTGGACATGACCTGACCATAGAACATTGAACCAAATCGTCCAAATTCTCATCGATGGTTTTCTCGAACATCATCAACATACGCGGATCCTACGGAGTGCGGATGTCGACTCGGATCATGATCTAGTAGCAGCACATGTGCGCCCAAAACTTGCGACGGTTTACACCTTGCGACAAGCCCGTCCTCCTCGATTAAACATTCGGTAATTGGATAACTAGCAAACCGCGCCTGTTGGATAAGGCTCTACCTTCCCCTGTGGAGCTAGGTGCCTCGATCCTCCAAGACGGATGTGGCAGGTTACACTCGGCCGTCAATAAGGCCACCCCCGATGTGCATGAAATGATTGGTTTGACAAGGAATGCCAGCACCTGATGGAGAGGATAAAGAGAGCCTGGAAAAACTTTTTAAGAATTGCCACGAGGGTAAATTTTGCAGCCCGGACGATTTCCGGCAGAACTAACAACGGCACTTCATTAGATAATTTTCATGATTTAGGGGGAGGAGACTGGTTTTATGGAGGCCTGTATTATTACGGATCAAATTTTCACATTCCGATTAATCCTCCAGAAATGTCGGGAATACAACGTGTCCATGTAATATGATTTCAAAGCAGTATACGATACAGTCGAACGTAAAGAGTTATGATAGATAAGGCAGAAGAGCGGTTTTCGAGACAATATATCACGACTGATCAAAGCTACCCTGGAGCGAGTGATATGCTACGTGCGCGTTCGGCGGCACTTTCGAATCCTTTTGAGCACGTAGAGGGTGGCAGACAGAGGATGGACTGTCCTGTATGTTATTTAACATCAATGTTGAAGATATGACCTGGCGAGAGGAACGTACTTCGGCAAAAGTAGCCAACTCTTTGATTCATTTACGCAGATGCATCAATTTACGCAGACTAAAAGCGGAGATTAGGTGGATTGGGTTACAAAGCAATGCGTCAAAAATCAAATATATGGCAGGGAGAAGCTCGAGAGAAACCAACGTTTGCCTCACACGGACAGAGACGATTGAGGCGATGAATTGGAAGAGGTTGATAAGTGCAAATATTTGGGATTTCTAGTTCATCGCTGAAAATAATACGAGCAAGGAGATTTAACGACGCATTCAAACTGAAAGTTCGGTCTACTATTCCCTTCGCAAGACGTTTCGATCAAGGAGTTTGAGTGACCACTAGTGATATCTTCCTGGGTAGCAGCTTTCAACAAAAATGCAAGAGACTGTCTCTACATCACTAGCCCTTAGAATTGCTGTTGGTGAAAATCCGTTGAAGCGTCATCGTGATTAGTGCTTCAGGGTTGCCAAGCCGTTCCTTGGAGGTACGAAGTTATCGACTTCTGAAGGAATTTTATTCTGGGTGTACCTGTCCAGAATTCTCCCTAGCGTGGGAGCTATAACTGATCAGGTAAAGGAATGTTTGTAGTGCAATAGATCGTTCAAGGTCATTCTCTGGACCAAAATTATGCAGACTTGTCTGCAATTAACTTCATCCCGTTTAATTTCGGGATGGATATGAAAGTACGGGACGCCGCACTAAACACGGCCATAAGGTCTTCTCTTTAGAAAGTTTGAGGTCGTCGTGTCAAAAAACTATTGGGTACCATCAAACCCCCTCTCATCCTCTCATCGCCATCATTCCACGGATCACATTGCTACTTACTTAAATGGCCAAAGACAAAGCCTGTTGAACAAGGTTTCTCCATATAACTCGGTTCTGGGCTACCGCTCTTCAATTCCTGGGACACTGAGTACTCTCCACCACATCTCGCTCCACCTGGTCGAACCATCTTGTTCGCTGCGCTCCTGGTCATTTTGTCCCAACCGGATTGGAGGCGAACATCATCTTTGCAGGGTAGTTACCCGGCATTCTTGCAACATGCCCTGCCCATTGTATCCGTTCAGTTTTAGCCACCTTTTGGATACTGGGTTCGCCATAGAGTTGTGCGAGTTCATGGTTCATCCTCCGCCTCCATACTCCGTTCTCCTGCACGTCGCCGAAGGTCGTTCTTAGCACTCGTCGTTCGAAAACTCCGAGCACTCGCAGGTCCTTCCGCTGGCCAGCATGTACTTTGTTTTAGACGTATTTACCTTTATTCTGTTTCGCGCTTTAGTCTGGTGTACTGTTCAGCTACCGCCACAGCTGTTCTGCCGATAATATCCATGTCATCGCTTTTACTTCCGGGAGATTTGGTTTCGCTGCATCTTCTTCTGTTTGTGTCTTTCCACGTTCTGACGTGTGGCACTGCGCATTTTGGCTGCCCGTGCAGCGTTCTTCTCATCCATCACTCTCCTATATTCATCGTCAAACCAATCGTTCCGCTGATTCCGGGCCACATGCCCGATGGAGCTCTCCGTTACACTGCTGATGGCTGTTTTGATAGTGTTCCAACAGTCCTCGAGAGAGCTCCAGCTCGTTCTTTTCCGGCAGCGTAGCTTCTAGTGAATGCGCGTAGTTTCCGGCGACGTCTGGCTGTTTCAGCCGCGTGAGATCTAACCGAGGCTGGTGTCCGAAGTCCGAGTGGTACCGAATGTTGTTGTTGTTTTGGACGCATCTCAACCATCACTAGGTATCACTAGAGGGTACTACGTACGGCCATGTTCTTGGAGGCGACAAAGTCGATAAGACTTAAGCCCATTTCACTGGTCCGTTGGTGTGCGCTGAACCCTCCAATCACCGGTTTGTATTCCTCCTCCTGGTCTACCTGAGCATTGAAATCCCTGATGACGATCTTGATATCATTTTTTGGGTAGCAGTCGTACTCATTCTCCGACTGCGCGTAGAATTCATCCTTGTCGTCATCGGTACTTCTGAGGTTGGGGCTTTGCACGTTGATGATGCTTATTCTCAACCCTCAACCCTGAGGCCCTTGATTCTCAACCTGCTCTGCAACCTGTATTCGAGAATTGATTGGCCATCACCCAATCACCCGTTTCCACATCTCGCCCATCACTATGAAAGCTGTACTTAGCTCGTGTGTGTTGTCACAGCTCTGGTAGATGGTGCGTCCATCTCTGAATGTACGTACCTTTGAGTTCTTCCAGCACACCTGCAGCGCTACGACTTCGAACTTGCGCCTCTTTAATACGTCGGAGAGCACACGAGTGCTTCATTGGAAGTTGAGAGATCGGCAGTTCCACGTTCCGAGTTCCAATCCATAGCCCTTTATCGTCGCGGGGGTATATTTCAATTGTTCCAGTTAGAATTTCCTTTTATGGTGGCGGCTTGCAAAGCCTGCTACACCAACCCTCTGTTTTGCCGGAGGGCCAACGAAGGTCGAAAGAACCCTCCTTCCCTGTCGGCATACGACCTTGGCTTCCACCGGAATTGGTTACCCAATCTCCACCAAGGTTGCTCGTATTCCGGCTGGTACCACGAGGAGGTAGGGATTGGAGTTGCTGAATAAGAGGCTATGAACCACTCTATTTTTTGTCTACAGATGCACAAGGCAGCGATGGTACGCATTATTCAGCCGTTTACCAACCACGGATCACATTAAGTCCCGCGACAACTTTAGATTCAGTTGTAGTTCCAACATCTTTGAGAATGTAGTTGCAGCTCCAGAATCTTCGGGAATGTTGTAGAAACGTTTGCAACGTTTGTAGCATCATTGAGGCTTCTGTTTTCCCTGCCACAGTCGAGCTGTTCCTGCCAGTGTACATTAGTCGTCCCGACCCTGTGTCAGGTTGTACGGAGCGAAGTTTCCAAAACGTAAACCCTGGCAAGTATCGGTGTGATTTTTCCTCAATACCGCTTATGCACACTTTATTCCATTGACCCAACGTCGCCTCGCACGTCGATCTCTCCATCATCAAGACTCGCTTGACGTAGCATACCTCTCTAGGCATCACTACTGACGTCTAAGGCAAAATTGAGAATGCCATGATCCCGGTATTGTGGTAGCCCTCGACCTCCCCACCGCAGTTGAGTCATTCCTGCTAACAGTCAACAGTCGTCCCGGTCCTGCGTGTGGGTGTACAAAACGGGGCTTCTAAAATTCCAGAGTAGGCAAGATCAACAACTCCTATAGCAATTTTTCCGACGATACAGTTATCGTTTCAAGTTTTGTGTCTGACTCGCAGCAGAACTCCTCTAATCCGCTGCTGGTTTACTACCAGAACGTGCGCGGACTTACTTACTTTACCAGCCAAGAGCTGGGGTGGCTCTTGTCGTATCAAGAATTCCTCTCCATTGTACTCGGTCCTGGGCTACTACTGGTCGCCGATTCGTTGCGCATCTCGACACACGCAAGTC
Source organism: Sabethes cyaneus (assembly GCF_943734655.1). Lineage (NCBI taxonomy): Eukaryota > Metazoa > Arthropoda > Insecta > Diptera > Culicidae > Sabethes > Sabethes cyaneus. The sequence continues at coordinate 167,149,945 of NC_071355.1, forward strand.
GGCTTCAAGCTGATCGAGCCGGTGCCGGTAGGGTTCTTGAAGAAAACGGATCTCACTGTACAGTCGTCCGGGATCCTTGAGACGTGACCGGTCCACCGTAGCCTCCCAACTTTCGCTAGGCGTACAATGGGAATCTCTCCAATGATTCATACGCCTCCGCTACGCCGTTTGTATTTACTTCTCCAAAAATAGTCCGCAACTATCCGGTGCGTACAAATACGGCTAGTGCACGTAAGTCTTCCGTAAGCAAAGTTACTGTCTCAAGTCCGTAGAGTACTACCAGTCTGCTTAGCGTTTTATACATCGTCAGCTTTGTGCGGCGGCGTATGCTCCTTGATCGAAGCATCTTGCGGAGGGAAAAGTAGGCTCGATTGTCATCTTGAATGCGTCGTTGGGCCTCCTTACTCGTATTATTGTCGGCGGTGACCAGGGATCCCAAATATACGAACTCATGCACCACTTCCAGTTCATCGCCGTTAATAGTCCCTGTTCGTGGGAGGCAAACATTGCTTTCTCTAAAGCCTCTTCCTACCACATGTTTGGTTTTTAACGCATTGATTTGTAACCCTATCCTCCTAGCTTCCGTTTATAGACTGGCGTAGATTGCCTCCACCGTCCCAAGGTTTCTAGTAATGACGTCGAGGTCGTCTGCGAAAGCTAGCTGTAGTGTAGAGTAGTACTCTTACTGTTGATCGTTCCTCTGGTTTCGATGCTCGCTCGCCGGATCACACCTTCAATAGCGATATTGAATAACATACAGGACAGTCCATCTCCTTGCCGCAACTGTCTGCGTGATTCGAAAGGACTCGAGAATGTCCCCGAAACGCGCACGTGTGCGTACGTGTCACAACACTCGCTCCAGAGTAGATCATCAGAGTTGATCAGCCGCGTCAGTTTGTCCGTACCGTACTCGTGCATTATCTGCCGTAGCTGTTCTCGTTCAATTGTATCGTATGTTGCCCTGAAATTCACGTAAACATGAAGCGTGGGCACGTTTGATGACAATCTTCAAGATACAAGTAGGCACATATTCGCGATACTATCGCGTAGAAAGGTGATAGCTGGTAATTTCATTTGCCTGCTTGAGGATGTTGGCGGTGACTAACAGTTTCTTTGGACGGACCTTTACTTATTTATTTTCGTCGTTGGATGCCGGTTTGATGGATTTTAACATATTTGCTTTGTATTCAAAGCTTCTATGGGCTGCCTATTGAGGAATGACTGTGCTTCAAACGTACAAAACGCAACTACTTTTTGTTCCCGCTGCCTTGCGTCAAAAACTTGAAAATCTAAAATTGAGTAAAGAAGTCTGTCGAATCGAGTAGTTTAGACCACGTTTGGTGCTCAATATATCCAACTTTGTTTATTGTACTGACTCAATTAAGAGAACAGTGTACTCAAGTCTTTTTTAAAACGGGGTATTTTTACGATTTTTGAATGAACGCGGTTTTTATGACGATTTTTGAATTAACACTGTTTTTATGACGATTTTTGAGTTAACGCGGTTTTTTATATCATTTTTTACCGCGGTTTTTTAAACGGTTTTATTTTACACGTATCCCCGTGTAAAAAAAGACTTGAGGGTATTGTAATTACGAATACAGCTCGAATACATCGCAAAAAGATAATATATTGTGAAAGTTCGAAGTATTTATCATATTGATTCTTTATCATGACGTACATTGTACATTGTACATAAACAGTCAGATTCCCTCAACATGGTTCTTCGTCCAATGGTCATTTATCGAGCCCGGTGAAGATTTGTTACTGTTTCGTTAAGTGTATGTTATAAATAACATTCAGCGAGAAACGAGAAGCGATTTGTTCGAGTGCTGGTTGGAGTACACTTGTCCGTGTGAAATATTATTTGCGTGAGTACAAACTCATCAATGAGTGCTGCTATCATGGGTGTTTAATGCTTCTCTATAAGAACATAAAATGAACGTAGTTCACTTCATTTCAGGATTCCACTTGAGCCTAAATGGTCACTACCAATTGTAGCTTTAATCTGGTATTTGCAAAATAAAATTATCGAAAGATTTATGAAATTATATAGTTAATGTTTATGACAACAGTCATTTTTTTACTATCATTGATACTCTTTTTAAAAGAAATGAATATCATACCTGCAAAAGAAACAAATCGTCCAGTTCGGTCTTGAAAAACACTGACGGATCCAACTAAACAGTGTTTTTATTTCAACATCTTTGTGAAAAGATTGCAAAATAGTTATAACAAAAATGGTATTAAAATACCACCTTTCGGGAGGTTTCAAAGAAACATTTTGCCGCAAGACCACTGGATAGTTTACAATGATTTCGTCACCAATGCATTTTATAGCATCGAATATTCAATATCCTTTATTTCCGAAACTGATCAAACTTTTATAACGATAATTATTATTTTTCGTAAAACGATCAATTTTACATCTTAATTGGTCGATTCAAGATCAGCTTGATTTTTCATGACACAATTGGCGAGAGTGCTGCCGCTGAAATTAATTTTAATGCTCAATTTATGTAGATCGAACCGAAAAGGGGCGTAATTATATTTCCGGGTTGAAAATTTATTGCTGCTTCACCGGTTGGCCAACCTCCGATCGACCGACATGCACCGGACACATGCACCGAGCATAGATTAATTCGCCAGCTGCGGCTGAAAAAGGATCCATCGGGCCTCAATCGCTAACTTTAATTTTAATTACCCGATATGCATGTTTCATCATTATCATTATCGTTAGTCGCATCGAATTGTGCTAGACAGAGCGCGCGCGGTTTCCAATCAGCCAGCCAGCCAGCCAGCGAAACGATTTTATTAGGGTGCTGCGTACAAAAGGGACATACATCAAGGACAATGCAGAAAAATTGTTGTAAAAAAAATAAATAGAAATTCAGTTGGTTAGATTCGCTGGGCTTGGGAAAGAAAAGAAAAGAAAAACAATAAAAAGCGACGATCGTTTTGATTATGGATGATATGCGCATAGACGTAGTTAGATATTTTGAATAATACAAACACTGAAGAAAGATAAATTAAGAAAATTTCGAAAATTAGGAAGCCCCAATGAGTTTTTCCCCAGCAGTGCAGTCAGGCGCAGAGAAGTTCTTATTATGCACGTAACGCGTATTATCTAATTAACATAATAAAATATTCAGCGAATTTTTTTAGTATGTTTAATAATTAAATTTATATCAACGGATCTCGATGCTGCCAATGTTGATTGAGGAAGGATAATGACAACTGCGAAATGAATGTTATCTGATAAGCGGTTAACCAATCACAACAGCATACGGTTCGTTTCGTTTTCGTTTCGTCATTGGTGAGGATTACACAGGAAAATAATTTTCGGCATCGTTGAATTTATATTATAGCATTTACACGCGAAATTAATCAATGGTATAATACACCTGTCTCCAGTATTGATTTTATTAGTGAACGCGAATAATTCACAGATAATTATCTCGGATATTTTACTCATAAAATATTATTTTATAACATTAACTGGAGTAGAGAAAGTTTGCTTAAGATTTTAATTTATAATCTTTCGTTACATCGCATGAAATCCACTTTTTGTTCTTCAGAGTCATATATGTTTCATTGGCTATTTCCAATTAGCATGTAGTTAATTTGTGGGAAAACAGCTTTCCGCATATCAATATCATTTTTTTCCCGTTATTTTTTACGTAACATTTAACCAGTTTGATACTACCAAGAAGCTGCTGAAAGCAAGGAATCGAATTTCGAAAAAGGTTAGGTTTTGGTATCTCGGTATTCAAATTGAAAATCCTCGCCGGAGGATCTAAGGTCAATTGAAAAATCCAAATTACGATAGAAGTATAAAAATATGTGCACTCATTTCGTACCCCTTTGGTAAATAAATGAAGCTCTGTGTAGGACATCAAATTTGAATGAAAATGAAACGCTAACGTTGATGGTTTGTGTATTATTCGATTAAAACGGGAAAAAAATTCAGTGATTTTTTGCTGATTGGGTGGAGAGTAAATAGCTATAATTATGCTCATCAACATTCTAGAACTGAGGTTAAGCTTTAGTGTCGCAATAAAGGATTATATTTTTATAGATGATGAGGTGAAACAGAAGCACTTAATTAATGAATGAGAACAGCACAGTGGTAAAACTTTCTAGAAATTTGGACACGTTTCGGACACGGCACAGAAAAACAGGTTTGGCAAACAGTCTTGTATAAAAAAAAATTTTGGACACTAGTGTTTAGATGTAACCAACCAAAACAAGTACATAAAATAATCAAAATCAATCTAAAATTATATAGTGTTAGCAATGAATACCATTTTCCAGAGTAAATTTTGGCGTTTTCGTTTGGCGTAGGAATTTTGGCTGTAGTAATGTTTGACCAAATTCAAAATTTTATCGAACTACAAATAATGTATATTACCCGCATAAATATCAAAAAATACTAAAGGCATTCAAATTCAAAATTACTTTTATCACTGTACTAAGCGTGTAACTTCGAGCAAGTGAAAAGAAATATTAAAAAAATGAAAGTAAATTATCGATTTTGCTCAACAATGCAAATATTTAAGATCATCTTACTTACTGCTGTTACAACTTTTTACATGGAACTACAGAGAGCTTAAATTATGAGTTTTGTGGAGGGTTTATGGATAGCATAATAACACTGGCAGTGCTGCCAGTACGTGAATCATTCAACTCACAGCGAAATATCCTTTGCTCAGTGTTTGCTCGTGTTTCCGGCAGCGTTGCCAGTGGGTAAGAATAACTGTAAGAACATATGACGAAATACGTAAATCGGCTTATTTCTAAAGAATTAATACACTTCGTTCAGAATCACGATCGATTAAATAAAATTATTATACTCTTGTTCATGCTCCACGAATGGTGTGAAGTAATAATGAAAAGTATTGAGTAAACTAAATGAATGATGAGAATTACCTAAATATTGCCTTCGATTATACAATATTATTAAAGAAATAATTAAATTAATTATTATTGCAGCAGGAAGAACACTCACACATACAAATAAATACTAAAAATATACCTAACTATTGAATTTTTACAACTCATTGTCATACAAAAGATGGCGTTTGCCGTTGCAGTTGCGCGTTTTTTAGTTTGCCGTTTATCCGTGGCGCCATCGAGCAGCCACAACCGGGAGATTGTTTAACTTTTATACAAGCAAAACGAACAGAACTATTTTTATTAAATCTATTGCAGAGAACAAGATAGCAAACAACAATAATTGTACAGAGCATAAGTATACACAGACACACAGACACTTGATTCCATCGAAAACAATAGACTGGCCAGTTTATTTACACGTCTAAATCAACCAGATTACAGCGGAGGGAGCTAGATGAAGAAGAGAGAAACTTGTATAGAAAACCATTCACTTCGAGCTTGCAAAACGAAAAAAAGTGTAAATGAAAACATGAGTAAAATAACCTTCTGTAGAGAAACCTAAAATATCAAAATTGTAAAAAAATTAACTTTTCGGCGATTGTGCTAAACAGTAAAAATTAAATAGATCTAATCAAATGTTTGGCTAAAGGATACAAAATACTCAATAAAGAGAAAAGAAAAAACAAAACAAAAAATCAATGTAGCGTTGTAGCGGTTCACTAAAATTTTCATTTTTGCAAAACAATTTCGGAAAACAACTTAGAATACTTATCAATTAGCGCTGCAATATCAGCTCCTTGTCGAGAGAGAGAAAAAAAGAAGCAAAACATTTTGGTAAAGTATTCGCTACATGTAAAGAAACAAAACAAAATCAAAAAAAAAATCCAAAGTGTAAAAGCTTAAAGTGAACCACATCTTCTAGGGCGCCTAGTAATTGGCTTCATTAGCGTACCGTTTTGGGTGCAATCGATTGGGACTGATCATAGAATAGTAACGAAACAAAAAAAAAAGCTAACAGAATAATCAAAATTTTCAGACAATTTTTCTCTGCATTAGCAAAACCACATAGACATTCGGGGGCCATAGAAGATGGGGCCGGTATTTTCGGGATTTAGAAGTGTAACACTTTTCGTCTTGGATCCGGATTTCGAAGATCAGTAACGTATATTTTCCTTGTAAGAAAATAGGAAAAACGAAAGTGAGTATTTCGAACAAACTGGTTGGATTTTTGTGCTTGGATAGGTGGTATTATCACAGCCCACTTCCGTAAAGTATGAAGTAAGTAATTGTTTATCTCTCCGATTTCGTTGCTTTGATACGGTCCATTCCTGTTCTTTCTCGTTCAAATCTGTTCTGTCCTGTCTGATTTCTTGTTTCAGAGCTGAAATCGGCACTAAAATATATTTACAGTAGCTTGTCTGTGATGATCTGACTTCTGTATTTGATGTCAGTGTTATGATGCCATGTTTCTGTGGATCTTGTTGTCCCAGTATTCTTAACCATTTCAATGCTGCAAAAGTGTACCAGATAATTCATGGGCAAAATTTGTAGACAGGAAACATACAACTTAGATTTCGTAGGGAATTACCAGGCGGGCTTCATGGGGGCTCGCGCAACTGCGGACCAGATTTTTATCATCCGACAGAAATGTCGGGGTTCAACGTACCCACGCATCACATCTTTATTGATTGATTGATTGATCTTTATTGATTCAAAGCAGCATACGATACAGTCTTTCAAGACAAGCTATGGCATATGTTAATTATTATTACGATTCTCGTTCAACCGGCCCACTCTGTAATGATCATCAGCATCACTGATGATCAAAAGAGTGCGGGAACTCACTCTCTATCCATACATTGACAGCGCTATCTATAACGAATAACGATAGCATTAGCCGAGAGAATTTCTATAAATACTTGCCATCGATCAAACTAGCATTCATCTTATACATTCATTGTGAATAAACCACTTAGTGTGATCATATCGGTCTGTTCTTCTAAAACGTGTTAGTCTGTTAAAATAAACTCTGTGTTAAGAAAACGCAAATTGTGACCAGTGACTTTTCGAAGAAGAACTATCATTTTGTGGTCCTTCGAACCGGATGACCCGGTGGACACGACAGATTAATATAGTGAACTATCTCCAAAATTTCGTGGCTTTGTTCTTGTGGCGTGGGATCGCGCCATTGCACTTAATCGACGAAGTATTCATCGGTGACGACGAGATTGCAGCCCCCGCAGTAAAGGCGGCGTAAAACTGTTGGAATTAAATTCACATCGGAACGTTGGAGACACGGTTAATATTTGCATCGCCGAACATCGTTTTGGAAAGGAACAGATAAGTACAGGTGGCGAACTGAATGCATGGTCAGTCCTCCGCCATTGCAAATTGGCAAAATTGCATGTGGCCTAGTGGTGAAACAATAAAGTTGAATAAATGCTACGATTTGTGTCTTATTGATTGCAAAGAAAAGGGTTTGGTCCGCTGAGTTGAGTTTCGAGGTTTGTTGGCATTATAGTTGATTTATATTTCACAATTATTAGTCTGTTGATCGGTGGATTCTTTCTGTCAATTTCTCGGTCGTATAATCATTCGGTCGGTCAAGCTGTGGAGCATTAATTAAAGTGCAGTGAAAATTATACAAAGTGCAATATGTCGAGCACCGAACTGCGGACACTAACAAGGCAGGAACGGCAACTTCGGAGTGTTCTTGATACAATTAGAGACTTCGTTCAGAATTATCAAGAAGCACTTGATAAAACTGGATTGCAGATTCGGATCAAAAAATTGGATGAGGTTTACGATTTGCTCTGTCATGTGCGGACACGAATAGAGATGATTCTCGAAGATACCGACACCGGAGAGGATTTTGTAGATCCAGATGAGTCCGAGGAAGCACATGTTAAAAGAATGGCGGTGAATAAAGAAAAACGTGAGAGGGAAAATCAGCAAATCTTGAAGGTTTTTGTAAGCGAATATTTCCTGCTGAAACAATCGATGGAAGATCTTTTAATGCCTGCCGAATCGAGCTCCAGAATGGTTCCTGCTGCAATCGTCAATCACCAACCGTCCTCCATTTCCATGATGCGTGTGAAGCTTCCAGAACTCAAGCTTCCCACATTTGGTGGTAACTTACGAGATTGGATAACGTTCAGAGATACGTTTAAAAACCTGATTTCGGATAATACACAACTCTCCGACATCGATAAATTCACATATCTTCGTACGGCATTACTCGGGGAAGCGCTTCAAGAAATAGGGTCAATAGAGCTCACTGCGGCCAACTATTCGATAGCTTGGCAAGCACTCGAATCGCGATACGAGAACAAAAAACTGCTGGTAAAGTCTTATCTTGATGCAATTTTGGTGGTAGATCAAATGAAGAAAGAAGGATTTGAATCTTTGAATCATGTCATCAACGAATTCGATAAGCATTTACAAATGCTGAGTAAACTGGGAGAAGATACGGCATCTTGGAGCACTGTCATGGCACATATATTGGCCAGCAAGTTAGACAGCACGACTCTGCGTTTGTGGGAAAGTGAACACCGCTCACGTGATGTCCCAAAATATGTGAATATGATTGAATTTCTGAAGAAACATTGTATCGTTTTACAATCGGTGGCTCCAAACCGTCTCCAACTAGTCGAATCCAAAAGGCCACAGCGGGCTGCTAGTAGCTATACCAGTACACAAATCGTCTGTCCATTCTGCAATAATGAGAATCACCAGGGCTTTCAGTGCACAAAACTCAAGGCAATGAGGGTAGAGGAGAGAAGAAATGCGGTTAAAATCAATCGACTGTGTTACAACTGCTTATCGAGAGGCCACGTATCAAAACTCTGCTGTCGAACTAGTTGTAAAATATGTGGACAACGGCATCATACGATGCTGCACCAAGGTTCCAGAACGAATGCGAGTAGATCTCCGGTTCCACAGCCACCGCACCAGCAAACGAATCAGAAGAACCCACACACGACACAGACACCAACAACCTCACAAACACAGAAACAGACACGAAATACAACTCCTCAGCACGAATCACACCAACCCTCACACGATACCCTCGCTACTTCAAGCACACACGGACACACACCGCCTTCTACACCTACATGCCACAATGCTATCCATTCTGCTGAAGCGGTATTACTTGCTACTGCTCTCATCGTTCTCGAAGATCACTTTGGAAATTCCACGTTAGCTAGAGCTCTTCTCGATAGTGGTTCTCAGCTTTCTTTCATGTCAGAGAGTTTATCGCAAAGGCTCAAGTTTAAACGATCTCGTGAAAATCTCTCCATCAGTGGAATCGGACAAGCTATTAAAAAATGCAAACAATCTGTTATCGCTCGTGTTCGCTCTCGAGTATCCGACTTTATCGGTGACGAAACCTTCTATGTTTTACCGCAAGTGACGCAAACCTTGCCGATTACGAGAGTGAATACCAGCCATTGGGAATTGCCAAGAGACATAATCCTTGCAGACCCCACGTTCTATGAGCCAGGCTCAATAGACATTATTATTGGAGCGGGTCTATTTTATGACATACTCTCAACAGATAGGCTTAATCTTGGGAGCGATGGCCCATCCATGCGAAATAGTGCTTTCGGTTGGATTGTGTGTGGAAAAATTGCTGACAGTTTTAGACATCCTAAATCTGTTGTCGCAAACACGTGCAGCGAGCAGATAGATGAACTTGTTGCGCGGTTTTGGGAGCTTGAAACCTGTCGATCTAGCACTATTCATTCGGTAGACGAATCAGCTTGCGAAGCCTGGTTCGATCGCACAACAGTTAGAGATGCTAGTGGAAGATTTATTGTGTTCCTACCGAAGAAAGATTCGCTCATTTCCAGAATGGGGGATTCAAAACACACAGCGCTCAAACGATTTCTGGCACTAGAGAGACGACTAGCTGGCAATGCTGAAATAAAAGTCATGTATGAGCAATTTATCGAAGAATATTTGCGATTAGGACATATGAGAGAGGTTACAGGTGACGATGAATCGACCACACAGCAGTATTATATACCGCATCACTATGTTCTGAAGCCTGACAGATCGACCACCAAATTGCGCGTGGTCTTTGATGCATCATGCGCAACCAGCACTGGAATTTCTCTGAATGACTCTCTACTGGTCGGTCCAATGGTACAAGATGATTTGCTTGCGATCGTTCTGCGGTTTAGGCTCCACCGCTTTGCTGTGGTCGCAGATATAGAAAAAATGTACCGCATGGTACGGGTGCAATCCAGCGATTGGCGACTGCAGCGGATTTTTTGGCGAACCAACCGAAATGAATACATTCGCATCTTTGAGCTCCAAACTGTCACCTATGGGACAGCATCAGCTCCATACTTGGCAACAAAATGCCTGAAACGATTAGCTGAACTCGATGGAAGCAAGTTTCCGGAAGCAGCAAGGATATTGGCAGAGGATTTTTATGTCGATGACATGATGTCCGGAACAGAAAGCATTGAGGAAGGCGTACGACTATGTGCCGATATGCAAGCCTTGCTGACCGGAGGGGGATTTATACTGCGGAAGTGGAGTTCTAATTGTCCAGCGATTTTAGAACAGATACCTGACGAATTTAAGGATGATCGTACATCATTCGAACTAGACGAATCCAGTGCCACGATTAAAACCCTTGGGCTGATCTGGGAGCCTAGATTAGACTGCTTTAAATTCAAGATTCCTGAGTGGAATCGTTCTGATATTTGCAAGCGCACTGTCCTGTCGGATCTGGCTAAATTATTCGACCCACTGGGATTAGTAAGCCCTGTCATCATTACAGCTAAAATGTTCGTCCAATCCCTCTGGAAACAGAAGGTTTCTTGGGACGACACCCTTCCTCACGATCTACAAGCGCAGTGGAATGAGTTTCGTCTAAGTTTAGGTAGCCTAACGAGTTTGAAGGTGCCCAGATGGTTAGCATTCAACAAACAGTATCGCTCAATTGAATTCCATGGGTTTTGTGATGCATCTACAAAGGCGTACGGGGCTTGTATCTCTCTGCGATGCACTCACGAAAACGGAAGCGTTACGTGTCACTTGATTGCCTCAAAATCTAGAGTAGCACCGCTAGAAGATTTGAAAAAACGTAAAAGGCAGTAATCCATTCCACGTTTGGAGCTGTCGTCTGCTTTACTGCTAGTGCATTTGTGTGAAAAGGTAACCAGCAGTTTAAAGATATCTTCATCACAACACTTCTGGACAGATTCGATGATTGTCCGATATTGGTTAGCTTCAATTCCTTCGCGGTGGCAGACATTTGTGGCAAACAGAGTGTCGGAGATCCAACATGCAACGAAGGATGGGAGATGGTGTCACGTTCCAGGTACAGATAACCCAGCTGACATAATTTCACGTGGCACTTCCGCAGAACAATTGATTCATAATACGGTATGGTGGCACGGACCGGAATGGCTGTTAAGAGACGAAGATTCATGGCCCCAGGACGAGATTATTTCTGAATCGAAGTTCAACGCCTCTCTACTCGAGGAACATTCAGCAGTTGCCGCCGTAGTCAACATTTCTACTCCAAATGAGATCTTCCATCTCAAATCGTCACTAACAAGTTTAGTTCGACTAATCGCCTGGTTGCTGAGATTTAAGCATAATTGTCACGAAAGCAATTGCAATAATCGACGCTCTGGACCCCTGACACTTATGGAACGAGAAGCAGCACTCTTACATCTTGTTAAGTTAGCTCAGCACGAACGGTTCGGACAAGAAATCCGAGACTTACAAAAACGAAATGAAGTGAAGCCGACGTCCCGCATAAATTCACTCTGTCCAAAATTGCTAGACGGCGTAGTTCGTGTTGGTGGCCGGCTCGCAAATGCACAGATTTCAGCTGGAAGGAGACATCCGATCATTCTGGACAAAGATCACCCACTAACGGAACTCGTTATACTACATTATCACCATAAGCTGCTACACGCAGGCCAACAGCTCTTGATTGCCAGTGTACGCGATCGATTTTGGCCCTTAAGTATTCGCAATCTCGCACGCAAAATCATTCATCGCTGCGTTATTTGCTTCCGTAACAAACCAACAGTGCATGAGCAGCTGATGGCGGACTTACCTTCAGTACGCGTAACTCCTGCACCATCATTTGAACGTGTTGGCGTCGACTATTGCGGGCCGTTCCAAATCAATTACCCCAATCGCAAAAAGGCCCCTGTGAAATGCCATTTTTGTGTGCCTCGTAACTAAGGCAGTCCATATTGAAATGGTCGCAGATCTGTCGACATCAGCATTTTTGGCCGCTCTTAGAAGGTTTGTGGGGAGGCGTGGCAAACCTTCAATTGTGATGTGCGACAATGGCAAAAACTTTGTCGGGGCTAGGCGTGAACTCGATGAACTTCGCAGATTGTTTCTTGATCAACAGTCACAAGAGCAAATTATTTCGAAGGCAGCTGATGATAACGTGGTATTTAAATTCATTCCCCCAAGATCTCCGAATTTTGGCGGCCTCTGGGAGGCTTCCGTTAAGTCTATGAAACATCATCTCAAACGGACAGTCGGGATGAAGATTCTAATGCCAGACGAGTTCCAAACAGTTCTCGTGCAAATAGAGGCATGTCTAAACTCACGACCTCTGACTCCTCTCAGTAATGATCCCGGAGACTTCGAAGTGTTAACTCCTGGACATTTTTTGGTTCAACGCCCACTCACCGCGCTTCCTGAACCAGCACTTCATGAAGTTCCCGAAAATCGATTATCACGATGGCAACGTACTCAGGCTTTCCTTCAGCGAATCTGGGAGAAATGGTCGACGCAATACTTATCAGATTTGCATAATAGAACCAAGTGGACAAGGCAACGCGATAATCTTTCTGTGGGCAGAATGGTTGTGGTAAAGGAAGATAATCTTCCTCCACTGAAGTGGGCGCTCGGTCGGGTAACGCATATCACCAAGGGAGCAGACGGAAACGTCCGAGTAGCTACGATAAAAATAAAAGATGGCTACTTCTCACGGGCAATCAGCAAAATTTGCATCTTGCCCATTCGTGATAATGAACAATCACCACTGAACGGGAAGGACTAGGCTTCCCCAACGAAGGCGCACCCGCGCCTGCGGGAGCCATGGGGCTCCCGCACTCCAGTTAAGTTTTTGTTTTTAATGACCATGCAAAAAATTTAAGGAATGTTTTGTATCCCATAGCTGTCATCGTTCGCCCAAGGTCAGTCGTTGACCTTCTTTGATGTCTCTTCAAGATCGTATCTATGTACAAGCCTCGGTTTCGAATCTCAACTCAGTCTCCGCTCAATATTGGAACAGACAGTGATGATGGCCACATCACTTTGTCTAAACGAATTACTGGGTATTTTTCTAAATTATCAGGACCGAGGTCATCGGAGCAATCCCAACACGCTGAGGCATCGAAGACGTCCACACCGTTGAACCACCTATCCGAAAGTTGACCGCGTCATCACAACTCCATTGGGCTCATGAAATGCCGCGCAAGGCACTGAAATCAACTATAATTTGTCATCTCATCATTGGTCTACGTCAACCACGGGAACATCATCGGCGCAGGGCGCCCGCGGAGGCGCGCAAGCCTCCGCGCCAGGGAAGTCTTTTCAAAATTGTTTTATTCTTGTAAAAAATCGTCTCTCATTTGTTCCAGTTATGCTGCATTCACGGCGGCCGGGGAGTGCACCCCCAGGATAGTCGCAATCTTCACATAACTCGTCGCAGGCTCGTTGCCATAGCATCGCACTCGTCGATCATTATCGAAATTCAACTCGCTCATGGATACCGGTACAAGGCCGGTGTATATTCAATCCAGGATGGACATCAACACCAAGTAGACAGGACTCTATAAGGACCAAGCAGATAAGACTCTATAAGGACGTTGTACCGATCGACACGGAAGGAGCTGTACAACACGATTCGTAAACACGTCTCAATTAGACAATAATTACATCGTCAATTTATAATCAATCGAAGAAATTTATGCAAACAAGGTTGTTAAATTTGTGCATTAGCGTGAAAACAATTATAATATCATAATAGGTTAGTTATGCTTAAATTAATCGGAGTAGTTTAGTCTAGTTTAGAAATACCGCATATTTCTAAGGCGGCCGGTATGTTAATTATTATTACGATTCTCGTTCAACCGGCCCACTCTGTAATGATCATCAGCATCACTGATGATCAAAAGAGTGCGGGAACTCACTCTCTATCCATACATTGACAGCGCTATCTATAACGAATAACGATAGCATTAGCCGAGAGAATTTCTATAAATACTTGCCATCGATCAAACTAGCATTCATCTTATACATTCATTGTGAATAAACCACTTAGTGTGATCATATCGGTCTGTTCCTCTAAAACGTGTTAGTCTGTTAAAATAAACTCTGTGTTAAGAAAACGCAAATTGTGACCAGTGACTTTTCGAAGAAGAACTATCAGCATATAATGCATGAACACGGTTTTCCGAACAAACTGACGCGACTGATCAGAGCTACATTGGATCGAGTGACGTGTTTAGTGCGCACCTAGATACTCTCGTATCCCTCTGAGTCGCAGCGAAACAAACAGGGTTGAAACAAGGTGACGATTTATCTTGTACGCTGTTCATCATCGCTCTTGAGGCGGTGATCCGATGAGCAGGTATCGAAACGAGAGGCATGATTTTTACCAAGGGTACCCAATTCCTAGCTTTTACAGATAACTTTGATATCATATACAGGAACTTTACCACGGCGGAGGCAATCTACGTCAAACTGAACGCGGAGCCTAGGAGAATTGGGCTAAAAATAAATGTGTCGAATACCAAATACATGAAAGTTAGAGTTTCGCGCGTGCAAACGCGACCCTCTCACGGACGGTAGCCGTTGACAGCAACGATCTAGAAGTAGTGGATGAGTTCGTGTATTTGGGATCGCTGGTGACCGCGAACAATAACACTAGTAAGGAGATCAAGCAGCGCATTCAAGCTGGAAATCGGGTCTACTACGCCTTTCGCAAAACGCTACGATCAAGTAGCATACCTCGCCGTACCAGATTGACAATGTACTAAACCCTTTTCAGACCTGTAGTTTTTTATGGAGTTGAAGCCGTGACCCTGCTCACGGAGGACATATACGCCCTTGCCGTGTTCGAGTGGAAGGTACTACGGACGATATTTGGTGGAGTACAAACTGAAAGCGGAGAGTAGCAAAGGCATATAAAGCACAAGCAACAGGCACTAATTGGAGAGATTTCCATCGTACATCTGGTGAAAGTCAGTAGGCTATGGGGCCGGATATATCGTAAGGATGCTGGACGACAGTTCTCGTCGAAAACAGTTCTCTCAACAACCCTATCGGCACCAGGCACAACGTGAAAGTTGCCTCGACCAGGTGAAAAGTTATTTGCGACTTCTGAGACGAATAGAAAATTGATGACGAGTGGTCCAAGATCGAGTTGAATGGAGACGATTGCTTGAAACAGCACGCGCTATCCTACCTCTAGGATGCTGATGATGACGAGGAAATATATTACTACCGTATAGGTGTATGGTTCGTATCGATCAAATAGTTAAAATTTATGCTAATTCATTCAAAGAACTTAAAATTGTACTACTGGAAAACTGTTAATTGTTGCACAGTCAGTATTATATAGTCATATTATATAAGAGCCTTATTCGGTCTGTAACGAATACTCTAGCGCCACATTGGCAACTAACAAATGAACTGTATTTTCAGCCATTCCCTACCAGATGAAACTCAATGTTGTGTGCAATTTTAGTTAAGTACTTGAATTAGGTTGAACTATCAAGGCTTGTAAAGTTGAATGGGTGGTAACACACACGGGTACAGCTAGCAATAAATAAACGTCAATTCGAAATATATACAATTAAAGCATAAATCATGAACATTGATGCACGGTCAGCGGCAGCGCTGCCACAAATACAGATATTTGTGCATGCATAAATTTGGGACCCATCAATTATTTTAATTACTGTGATTTCTGGTTCTACTAATGTTCCTGTATTTTAAAGTACTCCATAAACTGTTTATGTTATTTAAAAGATTAGTGTTCGACATCGGAACAAAAATTGAAGTCCGGGTTCCGGTCCGGTCCGGTTAAAAGGCGGCACGAACTTTGTTATTCCGACTATAAAGACTAATAATCCGGTCCGATTTGGCTCTGTTCAGGTTCCGGAACCGGAACAGAGCCAAACCGGACCGGAAGAAAGTCGGAATAACAAAGTTCGTGCCGATTTTTACCGGACCGGACCAGAACCCGAACCTCAATTTTCGTTCCGCTGTTGAACACTATAAAAGATTAGACCGAGAATATAAAATACTCCGGAAGAAACGGCAGGGTCCCAAATTTCTGCATGTACAAATATCTGTATTTGTGGCAGTACAGGCCAGCGGTTCAGGTATGGCAAACGTTATCGTAACCTGTGTGTTTTTCAACAGGTGGACATTCTCAGAATCAAATCGCTGGTTCCATGCATTGTAGTTGTGGTTACAGATATTTGCTTCTAGTGACCGTGAACTCCACCTTCATGGAATATTTATAGTGTTGTATACATTACATCGTTGAATAAATAATACAGTCCTTTTTTTGCGATTTCTGTACTAATGAGTCATGCCAAATAAATATGTTGCTAAAGCAAACAGTTTTTTTTGTTTGTCCCATTCTAGTTGACCGATCCTTTTCAAACGTTCAGACAATAAAATATGACCCATTAGTAAGCTTTTGGCGTATTTATTTTATTCAACTTCAATACCATAACCGTATGCTCGTACCTTATGCTAAACTCCACTCATAAGATTCTGTACAACATCTGGCTGCAGCTTCTTCTGAACGGAACCCCCTTTTTATTCATTTTCTCCACAGATTTGATCTCCTTGGGATGCTTCCGTAGTGCCTGCTTCATAATAGCCCAGTATTTTTTGATAAGCCTTAGTTCCGGTGTGTTACGAGAGGGGGTTCATGTCCTTGGGCACGAAAGTAACCTCGTTGGCTTCGCACCACTCCAAGATATTTTTTGAATAGTGGCACGAGGCTAGATCCAGCCAAAAGATCGTAGCGCCCTCGTGTTGCTTCAACACGACACTCGTTGTAGACACTCCTTCAGGTAGAACTGCCCGTTTACAGTCCCGGTAGTCACGAACGGCGCACTCCTTTTGCCACATGACCAAATCGCTTGCCAAATCATGTATTTCTCGGAAAACTTTGGAAATTTCTACTTCCTTACTTCCTCCGGAACATCAAACTTGTGCTGGGCGGTGAAGAACAGTAGCCCCGGAAGCTGCCGGAAGTCCGCCTTGACGTAAGTTTCATCATCCATGATGAGAAAATGAGGCTTCTTCTGCATCTGGGTGTACAGTTTCCGGGGTCGTGATTTTCCCACTGTATTTTGCCGTTCGTCACGATTTGGAGCTTTCTGCACTTTGTACGTATGCGGTCCCTCCCGGTCCTTGGCACTCTGAACGAAAGACTTGGACGGATTCACTTTTTGGCCACATCCCCAACCGAAGCATTGGGATTCCGCTTAAACGCTTTCACAACACTCTTATGATCCTGATCACAAATAGAACATCCATTCTGACCGCATTTTTCCTTCCGTTCGATGCTCAGAGTTTCGTAGTGACGTTAATCACACGACTCGTCGTTGACTGCACGATTCAGAGTTGTTTTGCGATATCCCGATGAAAGAGTTGAGCATTTTCTAGGTACTTGTGCAAAATCAATTCGCGATGTTGCTTTCGGGTGACGACAGCAATAAAAATACAGTGTAAACAACACACTCTAAACTACTTCTACCCAAATTTTCCAGAGAAAATACCCAATGGGTAATTTTCTACAGCGTTTTTTTCCCAAAATTAGCTTCACCGGCTCTTCGCAAATTAATTTAATTTATTAATCTTCGACATAACGAACATCGCACAGACATAAAACTTATCTAACTAATTAAATATTACAGATTCTTAGCCTAAATACATGTTTTGACAATCCAAAATCGAACAAGTAATAAATATCATTAAAACGACTACAGCAAACTTTCAGCGGGTTATTCATTCCATAATTAGTCCGATGATACAATTGTCGAAAAAACTCACTTTGGCGAATCACTCGGGAAGGCACATTGAAGCGTAGTTTGCTCAGTATATCCGCACAGTCGATGTTGCCTGCTAGGACGTCGAAGATTAACATTCGTTGTAGGAATACTCGCCGACTTGACAACGTTTGTAGGCCGATTAGCATGCAGCGACTTTCATACGGTGGTAGATTTATCCTATCCCTCCAGCCAATATTCCGAAGAGCGTATCGAATAAATTGCCTTTGCACACGTTCGATTCGGTTGATGTGGACTACATGGTACGGTGCCCACACTTGCACTCCGTACTCTAGAACACTGCGCACGAGCGAGCAATACAGGGTCTTCAAACTGTAGATATCAGCAAAAAACTTTGTATTTCTTTTCAGGAACCCCAACATAGCGTATGCCTTAGCCGTGACAGCGGAAATGTGTTCTACGAACCTTAGTTTGCTGTCAATCAGAATTCCCAAATCCTTCACAGTCGTCTTACGTTCCAAGCTAGTTGCTGCCATGAGGTAGTCAAAACAATTGGTGCACGTAACCTGGTGAATGATATTATGCAGCATTTGTTCACGTTTGCTTCCATTCCGTTCAGACTGCACCAATCCATGAGCGTGTTGATATCCGATTGAAGTGCGCAACAATCTGTCAGCGTCGTAATTACTCGGTAGAATTTGAGGTCGTCAGCGTATAATAATTTTGGCGACTTTAATTTCCAACATAAATCGTTAATAAATAAAACAAATAGCAATGGCCCCAGGACGCTGCCCTGAGGTACACCGGACTGAATTTGGAATGGGGTAGAGCAGACACCGCAAACCTTCACTGTTGAGCTCCGATCCGTAAGATAAGATAGGATCCATTGTGTTATCCATTCGGGTAACCCTATTCTTTTGAACTTCTCAACCGCCTGAATATGTAGAACCTTGTCAAAAGCTTTGGCGAAATCGACATACACCGCGTCGATCTGTTGTCGTTTTTCCATTTTGTCCACAAGAGTCGAAACGTAACTTAGCAAGTTTGTTGTGGTCGAGCGTTTTTTCATAAAACCATGTTGATCTGTAGCAATTATGGATTTAACAGATTGGTACAGTTCATCGTGCACCATACTTTCAAACACTTTAGGTAAACAGCTAAGAATGGAAATCCCACGGTAGTTCTCCACCTCGTTAAGAGAACCAGATTTGTGAATCGGTGTGATTGAGGCAGATTTCCAAATGGTTGGAAAGTACCCCTCTGCGATCGAACGGTTAAATATGATACTGACAGGGTACGCTAGAGCACCAGCACAATTTTTTACGAAGAACGGTGGCAGCTCATCAGGACCGGGTCCTTTTGATCCATCGATGGATTGCAGCTTAAGCAGGACATCGTGGGGCGAAAAATTCATTCGAAGCATATTTACATCATACTGCGGAATACTGTCCAAGTACGCTTCAGACAAAGGTGGTGAGTTATTACTTGACACACTTTGAAAGAAAGACGAGAACATATTCACGGACTCCTGTAGCGTGGTCGCATCGATTCCCTGGTAACGCATGTTTTCCGGTATCCCTTTTGTAGATTGACGGTCTTTAACGTAGCTCCAGAACGATTTTGGGTCAGCTTTTACATTTCCTTCTATGCGACGAATGTAATCGCGAAAGCTTGAAGCGTTCAAAGAGTTGAATTGAGCCTCAATTTCACGCATTTCAATTTTTCGCGACTCACTCCGACACTTGAAGTAACGC
This sequence comes from Sabethes cyaneus, assembly GCF_943734655.1. Lineage (NCBI taxonomy): Eukaryota > Metazoa > Arthropoda > Insecta > Diptera > Culicidae > Sabethes > Sabethes cyaneus. Next base: position 167,169,629 of record NC_071355.1, read on the forward strand.
TTTCTGGCTTTCCGAAGACGATTTCGAAGATTCCGAAGGTTAGCATTCCACCACGGCAGATTTTTGCGAAATTCACGTTTCCTTTTTGTTAACGGTACATTTGTTCGAAAGATTCGAAAGAGCTCTTCGTAGAAACGGACAACTACATCATCAATGGATCCAATAGCTAATAATTGATCCCAGTTCACTTGTTGAATTAACTCCTTCAGCCGTGCCATATCACATCGATGGAAATCAAAACTTACAATTTCTTCTTCTTTGTGATTACGCTCAACATTTAATTTTAACACAATTGGCATGTGATGACGGTCAATTTTCAGCAGTGGTATCGGTGGTTCAAAAATATCTGCACAGGCTGTACTACTTGTAAAAACCAAATCAAGCAACCTGCCATTGTCATTTACAAAGTAATTCTGCTGTTGCAGACCCGTAATTAACATAGATTCAACTAGTGCTAACTCAGGCTCGGTAGATGCATTTATCGGTAAAATTAATAATTATTTAGGTTTAATCTGAAATCCATTCATACTGACTGCTGTGCTCCCTGCCGATGGTTTTATTACAAGTTTTGAGGAAGTCGATCTTGATGCCGGTTCATTGCTCTACAACATCTCCAACAGGCAGTTTCTCTGTGCTGTAGTTCTGTGGTTCGGGATGTTTAGGCTAACCTTCGCGTCGGTGTCGCATAGTTAAATGAATTGGATTACGCCTTTGGGTCTTTCTTAACCACATTATTCGGCTAGCTGTAAAAACTCTTTTGTTCCTACTTTTGCTCCTATCCTAGCAGACAAACATTTCAGTCACAGAACATGGACGTTTCAACAAGATTCGGCACCGTCCTACAGAGAGCGTTCGAGTGAACCACGAATGGCTGAAAAACAATATAATGAACTCCATTTCGCTCACACAATAGTTTTCGAAGTCACCAGACGCAAATCCAATGGATGAAGGGAAGGAGAGAGTAATATGCCCAATATACAAGAAGGGCGACAAGTTGAATTGTGAGAACTATCGAGCGATCACCATTCACAATGTCGCCTATTATGTGCTTTCTTAGTTTATTTTTCGCCCTCTATCGCCGCTAGCAAGTAGATTCGTGGGAAGTTGTCAAGCCGGTTTTGTGGACGGACGATCGACAACGGACCAAATCTTTGTGCTGCGACAGATCCGCCAAAAGTGTTCCGAATGCCATGCACCACCTATTGTGAAAAGCTATGGTAAATTATGGACCGAAACGTCTTTCCCTGGAAGCTGCAAACCACAGCAAAGCCTAGGTGCTACTTTCCATTACCGAAACTTTACCTTCTGTTTTTATACGGAAGCTGGAAGCTGACAGCACTGATGAAGGCCACTATGGATACTGTTGTGGGCGGATATCGGATGCGTTATCAAGCCCGTTTGACACACGCTGCGGAGTACGACAAGACGATGGTATTCTCTGTCTCCTGTTCAATCTTAGCGCTAGAAGGTGTTATGAACCGTGCATGTTTTAACATGCGGGGTACGATATTAAATATATCTAGCCAATAGATCTGTTTCGCTGACAATGTGGACGTTGTCAGAAGGGCGTTCCAGGTGGTTGCTGAGCAGTGTACTAAATTGAAATGTGAAGCAGGGAAGTTTGATTAGTGCTGAATACGTCTAAAAACAAGTACCTGTTGGCAGGAAGAAATCGAGATCGTATAGACAATAATGTGATAGTTGACGGGGACGAGTTCGAGGTGGTAAACGGATTTGCATACCTCGGGTCGTTGATGACGTCGGGTGACAACTGCAGCAGAGAAATACGCAGACGTATTCTTGCCAGAAGTCGTACTTACTAAGGACTCCACAAGACCCTAAGTTGTGGTAAGCTTCACCCCCTTTACCATAATAAGACCGGTAGTCCGCTATGGGTACGAAACTCAGGACCATCTTTGGCGCTGTATGTGAGAATGGTGTATGGAGAAGGATGAAGCACGAGCTGGCGCAGCTCTTCGGCGAACCCAGTATCCAGAAAGTTGCTATAGCTGGAAGGGTACAATGGGCAAGACATGTTGTGAGAATGCCGGACAACAACCCGGAAAAAATGTGTTTGTCTGGAATTCGGTTGGTGCCAGACGGAGAACCGCGCAGCTAAATATGATGGTTAAACCAAGTGAAGCAAGACCTGGAAAGTGTGGGACCTTCGAGAAATTTTGGCAGCTTGCGATTCGTTTTTTGGCCATCTCAAGACCATAGTTAAGGCAAAAGATGGTCATATCTAAAGGTGAGCAAAACGGGTCTTTTGTGTGAGTGGCTCTGAACCGTTCATTTGCTGTTGTGAGCTGATTCATGTGAGCGGCTCTTGAGTCATAGTTGTTTTGTTCGCCAGGTTTACAGTTCGGTAAATTACGATTCACGAAACAAACTTCGTGCTACCTTCGGGTACGTTTGAAGACCCGGTTTGATGGACATGATCTTACCTGATCCCACTAGGTCAACTTGGAGGCTAACATGGCATAATGTGGACGTGTCAGGTCGTAGTATGGGGAATAATATCTTTCTGATCTTTCAGCATTGATTTGCTAACATTGCATTATGTTGAAAATAGTATTAAAGAATTGCTAGTTTTACTTTCTAATAAAACAGACTCGGCACTTTTCGTTGATAACAATAAATTTTATGCCATACAAAGTATTAGGGGAAGACGGGGTAAGACGGCCCCCTTAAGCGAATAAATTGCTAGTATAAAATGTGTACGAAAATTCACCTTTTCTTGTTTCACACATGGAAAAGCATTCATTTATCTACCATTAAAAATTATGTAAAGAATTAATTAGTGTATTTTTCCGTGATTTTCGACAATTTTCGAAACGTCTAATAATTACTCGTTCACAACCAGGCGGGGTAAGAAGGACCACCAAAGGGGTAAGACGGACCATGGCGGAGTAAGACGGATTGTGGCAGATTTGAAGGTTTCTTTGAGTTGTAAACACAATTTCAATATTATTAACTAAGTAAGAACAAGTTCTCAAAGGATTTTAGGTACATGCTAAAAGAAGGTATAGTTTAATTTAGAGACCTGCTAAAAGAAGGAATTTTACTACTAGTTCAATTTTGAAAATAAGAGCAGACGTTATTTTACTCCACTGGTTTTTATTTACTCTTTTCTTGGCGTTATTTTGTTGATTTGTCAGCAGGACTTTTACTCTTTGAATACGCTTCACTTTAGGTGAAGACAAAGAAGGCAACACATTAAATAAGCCGTTAAATGAATTGGAATCACCGAATTTTGACTCCGTTAGATCCAAATTTACATTGATTGTGTTATTCGAATGGCACTTGTTGGCTTTTTTTGACGTGGGAGGCTCTGTGTTAGACAGGATGATCTCAGATTCAGGGATAATTTTTATTACAGATGTACTCTATTTCGAAAAAGACACTGATGAAGCCTGCAAGTCGTAAACGAAATGCGTATCTGTCAGAATAATAAAAAAGTTAGTCAAATTCAACAGGAAAAAAGTTGGTTTTTTCATTCAATATTTTTAAAATCTATTAAGATACTAAACAGAAGTACTTTAGGCAATTATGAGCACTATGACGTATGGCCCTTTTACCCCGTGAAAAATGGCCCGTCTTACCCCTAGTTAACAATTTACATTATTTTGCTTTTATCTCTCAATCCGTACTATTTCATATACCTTTTCCGCCACACACAGAACAAGAATTGCCCAAATTAAAGTTAGTGGTAAGAGAAACGACAAAATACATAGCTTTTTTGCTGAAAAACCTTAAATTTGTTGCTGCTGAAATTATATCGCATGAAGACACGGCGAACGAAAAGTTTGTTTTGATTCTAGTTTTGACGTTGGATACGGCCGAGTGCCACAGGTTGTCTCGAAAGTGTTTAGATAGGCTAATAAACAAAACATACTGGGGCATTTGTAGAAAATTTAAGGATTTCTTGACGAAATCGATGTGGCTCCTCTTACCCCGCCAGGCCTTCTTACCCCTTGTTCCCTACTTAAAAATAATTGTGGAAAGAATATCAGGTGTTTCTATATTGTGATTTTTATATATACATTTGACATACATTGTCATTTCTGTCAATAACAATATTTTAATTTGGCCTAATCGTTTTATCGTAAAGGGTTTTAGTATACTAAAAGACTGTACAACAGGGTTGCTTTGGTCAAATTGGTGATAATTTTACACCTGGCTTTCCAAAGGCAACATATCAACTTGTGAAAATGCACTGTGACGCTTGTGTGTCTTTTACGCATCGATCATAATGATTGTAGATTTGGCTGAACTTTCGAACTTTTGTGCAATTATTCGTTCCTCGTAAAGATTCTATTTTAGGCATATCATTCCAAATGATGACGACCGTCTTCGGTTGTGGTAACTGAGAATTTCAATGACTTCTTGTAGTTGCAACTGCAATTCCCGCAATATTTTCAAAAAAAAAAATTTAAAACTCAAAGCTGAAATAAATCTCACGAGATTAAATTTATGATTCTAAACTAAACCTGCACTGCACTAGAAATTAGAATGTTAATTTTAAACATTTGTAATGTTTTAATGATTTAGATTAAATTATTTAGCGGTCTCAAAATAAAAGTGGAATTAATCGTTATATTTCAATACAGCAATTACCGTTTTTTGCAGAGAAAATTCAAACTAACTCCGTTTATCGGTGAGTGCAGAATTATACATCAACAACCAACATTTTTGCCACTTCATAAAAGACAACCTTTAAGTAGCGCTGACCCTCAGTATCGACTAGTGTCGAAACATTCAGCAGCAAAATGAAGTTACCGGCGATGAACGATCCTTGGGATATCATACCGTTTGCCTTGCAGCTTTTGCGAGTGTTTGGACTTCTTACGAAGCGAGAATTCGTTTTACGGTTTCTTGGACCGCTGATATTCACGCTGGTCGCATTCGTCATTCCGAAAATATTTCTCACTCACAGTGACGATATCGGTTTATTTATACGGAATATGACGGAATTGGTGTTTTGGTGTCATATTCTCGACAGAATATCCTTTCTGCTCTTGAAAGGATCGCAGTTGAAACATTTGGTGGATAGACTAGGTGAAAGTCACAAGAAAAGTGAGATCAATATGGCTATGAAAAATTATGAATCGGTTTGATTGTTGAATTGATATTTCAGTGCGAGCAGAAGATTGCAACCCAAAATGGAGAAGAGAGCTCCTGGATTCCAATAGACTGATCGATAAACAATCGAAGGTGTACTTTATGTATGTTATAATAATGGTCAGTGTTTTCTTCATCGGTCCATTGCTTCTAACTCTGCTGGTTTACTTCCTAACAATGTTTAACGTAATGCACAAAATGGAATTCATAACTACTTTGGAATATGAGTAGAGTTTTTAAAATTTTTTCAACTATGATTGCTGGCTTAATTAAACGTCTATTTAAGGTTGTATGGCTTGGATACGAAACACAATCTCAGTCATTATATTCTGTTTGAGTGCTGTGCCTCAGTGATACATTACTGGACAGCAGCATTATTCGCAGTGGTCGATATTGTACTTTTCTCGTCTGTAAGCAGCATAATATTCCTTCTAAAGTTAGTGTCCGACAGGCTACAAAAGCTGCATGAGTTTTCTGGTTTAGAGTTGAAAAAAGAATTGGCGAATATTATTGATTTGCATGCGGATGCACTCGCGTATGGTAAAAGTTTTAAATATAATGAATGTGTTCTAACGAGCAGCTTATTTTCAGGTGCATTTCTTATTTGGAAAATTACGCAAACTTGGCAATGTTATTTCAAGTATTTAATTGTGTTATAATTTGGATCATGTTGGTTCTATGCTTGAGCAGTGTTAGTCACTGTATTTTTTATGCTTTATATGATTATGATTTCTATTATGCATGTTACCTTTTAGGGTATTGATATGAATACTGCAAGCTTATTGGTGTTATTGATTGTCACGACAAGTGAAACATTTGCTATGTGTTATTTAGGTTCAAAACTTAGTGCGGAGGTACGGAACTGAATTTATAAATTGAATGTTATTTTTTGTGAGTCTTATCAATTTTATTTAGAGTGCAGCAGTTGGGGAGTGTGCTTTTCATGTCGCATCATCGTACGAGGCTATGGATTGCTTCAAACCACTTTTGATGATTGTACAGCGAGCTCAAAAACCTGAAGGGATTACAGCAGCAAGATTCTTCTACTTGAGTGTTGAACGTTTTGGTGCGATTGTACAAATGTCATATTCCTTTTTTATGGTAGCCAAAGAAAGTTTGTAAAAAAGTAGTATTTTAGTAAAATTTTCAACATTGAATAATCTATTGGGTTGATATAATCGATGTAAAGCCTCTCTTGGCGAATGTAACCAGGGCAGAATTGATTTATTAGCTAATAGACTTTGCAAAAGCCAGAAAAATGGCCACTCTAGCACCTATTTTCCATGTTTCAACATTGAGAAGCACACATGAAGTCATCTAAATAAAGACGTATACTTGCATTGAATATACTCGATTATAGTCTAATTGCCTTTCGGCACTTTTCGGTGGTTGGTGTAAAGTCTTGTTGGAGACGAACATCGACTCTAGTCATAGTAATGGATAAAGAGTTGAATTCTTGTATACGAGACAGAGGAAAAGATAGACCAAAGGACAAGATAGACCGATGCATAACACAGACCAATGACTGGGCTACGAGATACGAGATAGGCCAATGGATAAGACAGACCGAAGAACAAGACAGACCGAAGAACAACGTAGATCGATGAACATGATAAAAGGGTTGACAAAGTATACCGACGAAAAAGAGGAATTGAAGATCCATGGGTGGGGGACCGATAGACAAGACAAAAAACAAAAACAAAAAAACCAATGGACGAGATGGTTAAGATAGACCGATGAACATGACAAACCGATGGACAAAACAGACGATGGATAAAACAGACCGATGGACAAGACTGATTGATAAGGTAGACCGATGAACCAAGCAAAGAAACAGTCAAACAGTGAACAAAACAGTCTGATTGGCAAAACAGGTCAGTGGACAAGGGAGACCGTTAGACAGGACGGACCGATGGAAAAGTTAGATCGATAAGTAAGACAGCTCAATGAACAGGACTGACCAATGGGTAAGACATGCTAACTAAAAAACCAGATTTATGGGTTACACATACCAGTGGATAAGGTTGACCGATGGACAAGAATGGTCAATGACAAACCAAGATAGACTGATGGACCAGACAGATCGATGGGTAAGACAGACCAGTGGACAAAACAGATTATTAGGCAAGACAGATCGATGAGGAAATCGGACCAGAGAGAGGGCAAAACAGGAAGAATGAACAAGACAGATCGATGGGCAAGACAGTGGACAAAACAGAGACATGACTAAAAAGACCAATGAACAAGAGAGATCGATGGACGAGACGGATCGATCCAAGATAGACCGACGAACATGACAAACCGATGGTCATAAAAACCAGAACGATGGACAAGAGGGGCTGATGAACCAAGCAGACAAACCGATGAACAAAACAGTCTGATTGACAAAACTGATCTGCGGACAAGTCAGATTGCTAGACAGGACGGATCGATGGACAAGATAGATTGTTGAATGATTCAAACGCACTGATAGATTAGACAGATCGGGTAAGACACATAAATTAACATGACAAGCTAACGGGGAAGACAGATCAATGAATAAGACAGACCGATAGACAAAGAAGTTCGATGGATAAGACAGATCAATGACCAGGATGTGCTACTGGACAAGAAGGAGCGATAGACAAGACAAATCGTTGGACAACACAAATACATGGACAGGACAGATTTATGGCCTAGACAGACGGATAGATAAAACGGACTGATAGGCAAAACAGACCAGACCGCTGGACAAAGCAAACCGATGGATAAAAGAGAGCGATAAACAAGGCAGACCGATGGTCATAACAGATCACTGAACAAGACAGTCCGCTGAACAAGACAGACCAATTGACAAGACAGATCGATGGAGAAGACTGATCGATAGGCAAAACAGACCGATGGCGATGGACATTTTTGTTCAATGAACATTTTTGTTTAAGAGTAGCTTGTTCAACTATTGTACAGCTAAAACCAACGGAACAAGCGATTGATAAGCTACTATACGACAAAAATGTTTCTTCACTATTCCAACGGATGTCCTGGAGTGGTACGAAGCCAGCGAGGTCACTTTCGTACCCAAGGTCATGAGCCCACCCAACGCACCGGAACTAAGGCTTCAGTTGCTTCAGTTCTCATCAAAAAATACTGGGCTATTATGAAACAGGCACTACAGAAGCATCCCAAGTAGTTCGAATCTGTGAAAGACATTAAGAAAAAGTGTACTTCTTCTTCTTCTTCTTCTTCTTCTTCTTCTTCTTCTTCAGCATAGAGCCGGGGTGGCTCGTGCTGCTTCAAACACTCGTCTCCATTCAACTCGGTCTTGGGCCACTCGTCACCAATTTCCTAGTCGTCTCAGAAGTCGCAAATCGCTTTCAACCAGGTCGAACCGTCGTGCACGTCTCCCCAAGCAGTGCCTGTAGCTCGTGATTCATACGCTTCCGTAACTCTCCGCTTTCAGTTTGTACTCCGCCAAATATAGTCCGCTCGAACACGGCAAGGGTGCGTATGTCCTGCGTGAGCAGCGTCACGGCTTCAAATCCATAAAGAACTACCGGTCTAATAAGGGTTTTGTACATTGTTAGCTTCGTGTGGCGGCGTATGCTTCCTGATCGTAGCGTTTTACGAAGGGCAAAGTAGGCCCGATTTCCCGCTTGAATACGCCGCTGGATCTCCTTACTAGTGTTGTTGTACGCGGTCACCAGCGATCCCAAATACACGGACTCCTCTATCATTTCTAGTTCGTCGCCGTCAACGGTTACCGTCCGAGGGAGACGCGCGTTTGTTTCCTTTGAACCTTTTCCTTCCATGTATTTGGTCTTCGACGCATTTATTTTTAGCCCAATTCTTCTAGACTGCGCTTTCAGTCTGGCCTCCGCCGTCGCAAAGTTCCTGGCTATGATATCGAAGTCATCTGCAAAGCCTAGAAGCTGGCTACCCTTTGGTAAAATCGTGCCTCTCGTTTCGATGCCCGCTCGTCGGATCACCCCCTCAAGAGCGATGTTGAACAGCATGCAGGTTAAACCGTCACCTTGTTTCAACTCTCGCCGCGTCTCGAAGAGACTCGAGTGTGTCCCAGAGATGCGTACGAAACACATCACTCGATCCAATGTAGCTCTGATCAGTCGCATCAGTTTGTCCGGAAAACCGTACTCGTGCATTAGCTTTCATAGCTTGACTCGATCGACTGTATCGTATGCTGCATTGAAATCAATAAAGATGTGATGCGGGGACACGTTTTACTCCTGACATTTCTTTTAGATCTGACAACCGTGCGTAACAGGATCTGGGAGAGTACCTTGTAGGCGGCGTTTACCAGCGTAATACCGCGATAGTTGCAGCAGTCTAGCCGATCACCTTTTTTGTAGATGGGACAAACCACTCCTTCCGGTAGCTTTTCCTCCTCCCAAATCCTCGAAATAACCCAGTGTAGAGCCTTTACTTGCGTTTTTTCGCCATGTTTATAAAGCTCTACCGGTAGGCGGTCCTTCCCAGTGGATTTTTGGTCTTCAGCAGCCCGATTTCTCGTTTGACTTCTTGGAGATCAGGTGCTAGGACATTATCTTCCATGGGCGCTCCAAGGTTAATTTTGTTCCGACTTCGCCATTGAGGTGTTCATTGAAGAACTGCTTCCATCTGTCGACCACCTCGCACTCGTTTGTGATTAGATTCCCTTCCTCGTCCCTACACACGCCAGGTTTCGGTGTGTAGCCCTTCCGAGTTTGGTTCACCTCTTCATAAAACTTGTGCGTGTCTTTAGCTCGGAATAGTTGTTCTAATTCTTCACGATCTCTGTCCTCCTTTTGGCGCTTTTTCCCCCTCAGAGTCGTGGTCAACTCATTCCATCGTGGTTCGTGGATCGTGGTTAACTGGTTCCTTGCTCGTCGGTATTTGGCCAGGTTCTCTCTAGTGGCAATACTTAGATATTTTTTCCAAGCAGTTTTTTCCCCTCCACCGCTTGTTGGCCTTCCCCATCAAGCCAATCATTTTGTGTACTCCGAGGCTCAATATCTAGTGCCAACACGATGCGTTGGTTGATAGATTAATTCCATTTACAAAGCGCTCTCCCGTATCTCGATTATAGAATTAAAACCGTCATTAACTTTTCATCGGAAAGCGCAACTTCGGAAGCAGTTTTTGGTTTCAAAATAGGAGTGTTTTTCAGAAATGTATTCACTACATTCCATCTACACTACAAGCCAATCAGAACACAGAGTATACAAATATAAAATTTTAGGTAGCTTAGTGCAAATATCTCAGGGGGTGCTGGAAGTCCACATTTGACGAAAAAAAATCCTTCTACGTTTTTAGTTTTCGATTCTGTTTGCCTTGCATCAGCTTTTGTACAAAAATTCAGTTCGATTCTGTTAATTTCGTTGGAAAGCTGAGAAAATTTGGTATTGAAGGAGACGAATCCTAAATTTATAGCAAACATTGTTGTTGTTTTTCATACGTGCAGATTGTGTTCGTCGCACGCAGTAATCTAGTGTGCTTTGCGTGATGTGTTCGTATGAATTCGTGCAGTTTTCAGATATTAATTCAATACCCGACTCGATACGTTTAAAATAAAATTGCAACGAAACTAAAAGAGATAAGCGTTTCACGTCAAAGAACGAATGGTAGAACGGTTCCAGAGTTTGGAATTGCTAAATAAAAACAATCAGATAAAAACACCTTGAGTATAGAAATGTATATTGGAAAGCTTTTTGCTTCTAAAATATTATAAAGTATTATTACAACCCATTGAGCGTTCTGGTAATGTATCAAGACCGTAAATGCGTCAAATAGCAATTCAATGCAATCTACCAAATTAGCCATTGTTTTAGGTAACATATCCTTTTTAAATAAATACGAAAAAAATCATGCCTAAAATTTCAAGTTTATTTGCAGTGCTTAATGGTGCAAATATTAGGTATATAGTAAAATTTCAGAGGGCAGTGTTATTAGTGTTTGTGTCATATCTACTATTTCAAACAATTAGTGATTTCTAGAATTACTACGAATTTTCATTATGATTTCATTAATTGAATTATCAATTGAATCTTCCAGTGTTCCTAGGTTTTCAGCTAGGTCATTTCCAGGTGTTTCTTACAATCTGTCGTATACTACCATAAAAAACGAATATGACATTTGCACAAGCGTAGCAAACCGTTCAATATCCAGGTAGAAAAACTTGGCAGCTGTTATTCCTTCGTGTCTTTGTACCCTCTGTACCGTCAACTGCAGAGCTTTTTGACACTGAATTGGCATTTCAGGCCACCTTGCGTGAAAGGCTGCATTTGCTACGTTCTCGCTCTAGAAATAGAAATACAAAGAACCAATGTAGGTTATTCATTTCAAATCCTGACAATGAGAACTGAAAACCTCTTCGCTAAGTTCTGTAGCTAAAGAACAGATAACGTAGGTTTCACCTGTCGTAACAAGAAGCAGTACCATCAAGCCAACTGCGTTGGAGTCAAAACTCTAGGGGAAAATATGCATATTAATGAATGAATGAAAAATATGGTTTTATGGAACACACAATGCTTAGACTGAGAACCATCATGATCCAAATAACAACACAATCGCACAATTTCAGCATCATTGCAGCATCATTGCAATATTTGTGTAGTTTTCCAAATGATTAATACACCTGTGGATGAAAGATTTGTCATTAGATTGCGAACATAAAGGCTTTTTCGTTATTAAGTAACTTCAAACTGACTACGTGAAGATCGACAATCTCGGACAGCTCTTGATGAAGTTCCATACCGGTGAATTCGTGCAAATTCTGCAGTCTTTCAGAAACTATTTTCAGCAAAGTAACAGTGCTGCGTTCGGCTGAATACATGACCACATCCGCCACACCGAATAGCACACTGTTCCAATAGTGCGTCACACTAAGACACAGTTCAAATACAAAATAGTGCAACAAATTACCCTTAACGTCCAGTCCGTAGAATCTGAAATATTTTATGAGTTAGTTATTTTAGAAAATTAAACTAAACATCGACATATATTTCATGAAGAATTGAATACATTTTAACTAGTTTACTATACTTACTCCTGTTCCTTACTGAGGATGAACTCTGCATTATCAGTAACTTCGAACATATTCAAGAAGTAGATAATCACAGTCTGTAGGATAGGCATTACTAATGACACATTGATGGTAATTAAGACATATACGAAATACCCCTTGGAACGTCTATCAATAACTTCATTTGATTCATGGTGTTCCATCGTCTATTGACCACATTAGCGCGTACTAAAATTCAAACAATTCACATTTTTATTACCGCTACATCATTACAGTTCAAAGCCACTCTCCCTCCTTTTGCCTTGAGCTTCAGATATGATATTCGCAATTTCCTCAAATTCGGATGCCCTCCAAGCGAAGATTACCACCCGGAACGTGTTGTGATACCAAAAGACCAGTTCTGACTGGTTGCGGATAATCAAACTAAGCTGGTCACTGTAACCGAAAAAGAGTTTCGGAATAACCATTGTCGCCAGGGAAAAGGAAGCCAGTGCTATAAAGCGACCCAGGTTTTTCCGATCCGCACGAACTCCGAATCCCTCCAGGAGCCGCCAAGCAAACGGAAAAACCACTTTCGGATTCTCGGCTCCCGAGAACCAGAATTTCATACTGTTTTGTTATTCACCGATGTGCCACCGACTGAGGAATGTGCCGCGAGCTCTGGTGCAGCCCAATAAATTATGTTGTTTCCCGGTCTATTATAATAAGTGTCGTGTGGTTATTGTGAAAGTCGAATGTGTTATGTGTGATTGCCAATAATTGCAACAATTTATTATTTTATTAATTTTAAATTTCATAATAGCGGGAAACGAGCTGAAAATAACTATTATTATAATCACTGCAATAACTTTCTGTGATTGTTAGGGAAAGCAGGGTTTTTTCCTTCCATATGCTATGCGATAAAATAATTCGTTATAGCCATCACTTAGTTTTTGAGATTTTTCCCACCATATGCTATCATTGTAATTATTTTGCAAAACTGGAATAAAACATAGGTATGAATACTATTTCGCTTATTTACCATCACCTTAAAACTACATAAATTTTCATGAATATCTTTTTTGACTTATGTTTCTTTTTTTTTTTTTTTTGAATCTGGATAAACCGATTTGCACGTTATTCGGACTAATTCTTATTTTTATATGCGATATATGCGCAGATTTTTTGCATTCTTTACTTCAATTTCTGTCACTATAAAACACAATTCAAATACTTCGCAATCTCACTATTCACTATTCAAATAATTCCCAAATTCGCATATTTCAATTGATGCTCAAAACTAAGAAAAAATAAGCAAAATAGTATACTTCTCGGAGATAAAGAGAAAAATGTGAGAATCACTGGACACTGTGCGTTGTCCAAACAAATAATAATAAAATTGTTTCATTTCCATTTAAAATCTGACAACTTACTTAACCAAACTAGTTAAAAGTCTTGCACAGTGCAAATGACATGCGGGAGTTAGAATTACCGCTGCTATAATAAACCTTTTCCGAATAAAAGACGGTATGAAGGTCTGTACCTCATTGAACCCTGAAACAACGTTTAAAAATTTAAAAATGTTCCACAGTTTGTTACGTGAATTTCTAACTTATCATATAGTAACGAAAACTTTGCGATATTTACATATATGGTAGTTAAAGTATCATTCATTTTGATATACCAGTTAAAAGCTCATCAATTAGCGAACGTTCTCTGCACCTTGTTAGTTTTCTCGCCACGCTGTTTTTCTGTTTTTTTATATTGATTTCTGCTCCGAATCTTACAGTTTATCCTCATTATCGGATTAAAGGAGGGGATGGTCGCGCACTTACCAATAATGGTTTACTTTCAGGACAAGTTTGATCAAGTTTGTCTAGGTTCATCGATCTAACGATGAGATCGTTTGAAGAGGAGGATGGTTTTACATTTATATAAGACTAGCTGTAACCCGCGCGCGTCGCCTCACGTCTAATTGAGAGCAAATTGGAGATACGCTATGTAGCGTTTACGCTATGAGACTCTATGAGGTGCAACTACGTTACTTGCTCGTCTTGAATGCAATTTGGTATGATTGGTTTGAGTCTTTGCTTAATATGGGCGATTATTACCACGAAAACACATATCGCGCCCCTCGTTTTGGCTACAGATAAGGCTCTTATATATATAGATAGACTAGCTGACCCGACAAACTTCGTATTGCCACAAATTAAACTGTGTTGTACATAAATCCTGAATCTCGGATGACCTTTATCACAATCTCGAGTTTTTGAGGAGTTTTGAGTGGGTGTTTTAACATATAAATTTTCCTTACAGTAAAATAGAAAACAACTCCCCCCATCGCTCAGCCTGATAAAATAAAGCCGATAGTATTCAAATTTTCGCCATCATTACACCATTTCGCCAAATACCATTTTGCGGAACACCAATTCTCGGTTGACCATAACGCGGAATATAGAGTTTTGCAGAATACCATTTCGCGAAAAACCTTACGCGGGATGTACCATTTCACGGAAAATCTTTTCGTAAAAAGTACCATTTCGCAGGGGTGACCCAACTGAAGGAAAGTAATAGAGGTCAGAAGATCTAGGAAATTAAATAAACCTCGATAGAGGTGATCTCTACGGGGGGCTGCCCCCGCAATGGCCGGCGCTTCCGACGGAGGTCCGACGGTTTGTGGCCGTCTCGCGCTGAATTATCTAATGTTACTATTGATAGTTTTTGGTGGTCTTGTTATTGATTAATGTTTTATGAAAGAGTCTAAAATTTCTCGAGTTCGATTAGTTTTTGAGTTGCGTAAAAATTTCTGTTTTATTTGTATGAGAGTCCTTATCCTCCTACCACAGGAATGAGGGGTCTCAAACCATTATTAAAAAAAATCCTGCCTTCAAAACCCCCCACATGCCAAATTTGGTTCCATTTGCTTGATTAGTTCTCGAGTTATGAGGAAATTTGCATTTCATTTGTATGGGAGCCCCCCCTCCTAAAAAGGGAGAGGGGTCCTAATTCATCACAGAAAAAAATCATGCCTCCAAAAACACCCACATGCCAAATATGGTTCCATTCTATTAATTAGTTCTCGAGTTATGAGGAAATTTGTATTTCATTTGTATAGGAGCCCCCCTCCTAAAGTGGGGAGAGGTTTCAATCCACCATAGAAAAAATTTTTGTCTCCAAAAACACTCACATGTCAAATTTTGTTCCATTTGCTTGATTAGTTCTTGAAGTGTGGGGAAATTTGTATTTCATATGTATGGAAGCCCCCCCTCTTAAAAGGAATAGGGGTCATTATTCCCCTTCTAAAGAGGGGAAGGGTCTCAATTCACAGTAGAAAAAAAATTGCCTGCAAAAACACCCACATGTTAAATTTGGTTCCATTTGCTTGATTAGTTCTGGAGTTATGATGAAATTTGTGTTTCATTTGTATGCAAGCCCCCCTCCTAAAGTGGGGAGGGATCTTAATTCACCATAGAAAAAATTCTTGTCTCCGAAAACTCCCACATGTAAAATTTTGTTCCATTTACTTGATTAGTTCTCGAGGTATGCAGAAATTTGTGTTTCATTTGTATGGAAACCCCCCTCTTAGTGGGAGGAGGGGTCTCTAACCATCATAAGAACTTTCCCTGGCCCCAAAAACCCTTATATGCAAATTTTCACGCCGATCGGTTCAGTAGTTTTCGTTCTATAAGGAACATACGGGCAGACAGACAGAAATCCATTTTTATAGGCGTAGATTTGTATGGGAGCTCCCCTTATTAGGGGGGATGGATCTTTAACCATCATAAGCACGTTTCCTGGCACCAAACCCCTACATGCAAATTTTCACCCCGATCGATTCAGTAGTTTTTGATTCTATAAGGAACATAGGGACAGACAGACAGACAGACAGAAATCCATGTTTATAGGTATAGACTACCCAAGTAACAATCCAAAGGCCAATTGGTATTATTAATTTCTTATAGTAGTTTTGTCAAAGCATTGCTAAGTGTATCAGATTTTATAAAGTTTTTCCCTAAGTGAATTTTATCTTATTTGATTAATATTTCTGAAGTATGACTGAAGGAGACTTGAAGAAACACGCATAAAACTATATTATCAATAAGTGTAATTCACCTTATAAGCAGTTTTAAGGAATACTTGATTTATGCTTAAAAACGACGCTCCTTAAAGTTTAGCAATAGATTTGACAATAATTTATGACATTCTTCTGCAAGATTGGTTTATCTCAACAATACTGCCATAAAACTCTCTTAAAACCGTGTATTCTTGAAAGAGAAATCATACTCTTAAGAAAGAACATTCTAGCGTAAACAACTGATCTGTCAAAACGGATGGCTGAACCTGGAGAAAATTGAAAAAATATGGATCTTTCAAACGGAAATTAAGCAAAAATCGGCCCAATATTTTGAAAACTCTTTCATATAAACAATCAGCGGAGTCACAAAATGAATGACGAGAGCAGCAGAGCTGGGGAATGACGGTGCCGGTGATGATTTATCAGTGGTAGATTTGTACGTAATTAGATAAATTTGGTTCGATTGTGTTTTGCCGGAGACGGTGCGGGTTTCCTTTAGAGTTGTTTGTATTTTTTAAACTGAATGACCTCTATATCACTAGTTAGTATCTTTGTTTGGAAAATGATTGAAGGGATCGACGCACTTGAAGCGTATTTTGTAAAAGCGATGATAACGATAAACTGTATAAAAAATTCTGTAGAATAAATTTTCCGCATGGAACTGTCGTGCAGTCCTCTTTTAATTTTGAAAATCAATTTATATTGACAATCAACATGTCTGCTGTACTTTGAAATTATCGCGCTAAGGGGAAGTATGAATCTCCAGCACAAACATCGACACGTCGTTGACGTTTCCTTTGTTTATACTAGAATGGTTGCGAAAAGCTTGGTTCCCTTAAGTAATTCTAACAATTCTTATGCAAGCGCAGCTTGTCTTCTTCAAGAATGCAATATGTATAGATGAACTTATTGCCCTCCGGGAAAAGTTTTCTTTGTCTTGTGCAAGAAATGTTAGTCTAAGAATCGCTTTCTGGTTGATTTAGATAAAACCATTGAAAAAATGACGAACAGGACTGTTTGGACAGCTTTTGAAATTGTAGCCAATTGCATATTGGCGTTAATAAATATAGTATTTTGCAATACCATAAGTGATCTTATCTTTTTGAATAAATGTTTGAACATATAAAAGGCTTTTCGCCGCAATTTGTTAAAAATTTGGTAGCTATCAACTTTTTAATGGAACTATTGAATTTTTTTTATTAATTATATTTTTCAATAATCTAGCAAAAATAACCGGCGCGTTAAAATTTTATGACTTTCATGTCACAAAACATCGACAAACTGAGCGTGGTATGAAATTTTTTTTATTTATGTGCAACAAAGCAGCTGCTTTTGTTACCATTTTTATTTTCAATTTTCATTTATATCCATTTTGGAAAAGTAATATGTGTGAATGCTTTTTTTTCTTATAGCTCTCAGTCAATTAAAAACTTTAAGGCTGCGAAAAGTGTATGTTGTCTTGCAAGCGTTCTTTGAGAAGACAACCATAAAATCAGCAACACTTGTGGTGGTTTTCTTTTAGTTTCAAGCGACTCTTGAAAGTCACTATAAATAGGTATCGATAAAAATTACAAGTTTTAAAAGGACCTTTGGCATTATTCTTGAGAACCTTCTTTAGTGTGGGCCTCCCTAGTTTTATAAGGGTTTTATGGCTGTTTTATCGCAATTTTGTAGAATTATAAGATTTATGATCGGTTTTAAGAAGAAAATACTGGAGACCTCTTCAAGTCCACCTTAAAATGAACTTTGTTACTTGGGTAGCTGACCCGACAAACTGCGTATTGCCACAAATTAAACTGTGTTAAACTGTGTTGTACATAAATCGTGAATCCCGGATGACTTTTGTCACAATCTCGAGTTTTGCAAGTTTCTGGGGAGTTCATGGGTGTTTTAATATACAAATTTTCCTCACAGTAAAGTAGAAAACAACTCCCCCCATTACTTAGCCTGATAAAATAAAGCGGATTGCATTTAAATATTCGCCATCATTACAAACCATTTCGCCGAATATCATTTTGCGGAACAGCAATTCTCGGTTGACTATAACGCGAAATATAGAGTTTCGCAGAATACCCTTTCGCAAAAAACCTTACGCGGGATGTACCATTTCACGGAAAATTTTTTTGTAGAAAGTACCCTTTCGCAGGGGTGACCCACTGAAGGAAAGTAATAGAGGTCAGTAGATCTAGGAAAATAAATAAACCTAGATAGAGATGATCTCTACGGGGGGCTGCCCCCGCAGTGGCCGGCGCTTCCGACGGCAGGTCGCCGGCAACACTCGCGGTGTGTGGCCGTCTCGCGCTGAATTATCTAATGTTACTATTGATAGTTTTTGGAGGTCTTGTTATTGATTAATGTTTTATGAAAGAGCCTAAAATTTTTCGAGTTCGATTAGTTTTTGAGTTACGCAAAAGTTCTGTTTTATTTGTATGAGAGTCCTTATCCCCCTACCACAGGAATGAGGGGTCTCAAACCATTTTTAAAAAAAATTCCTGCCTTCAAAACCCCCCACATGCCAAATTTGGTTCCATTTGCTTGATTAGTTCTCGAGTTATGAGGAAATTTGTATTTCATTTAAAAGAAGTCCCCCCTCTTAAAAGGGAGAGGGGTCATTATTCCCCTCCTAAAGAGGGGAGGGGTCTCAATTCACCATAGAAAAAAAATTGCCTGCAAAAACAGCCACATGTAAAATTTTATTCCATTTGCTTGATTAGTTCTCGAGTTATGCCGAAATTTGTATTTCATTTGTATGGGAGCCCCCCCCCCCCTCTTAGTAGGGAGAGGGGTCTCTAACCATCATAAGAACCTTCTCTGGCCCCAAAAATCTCTACATGCAAATTTTCACGCCGATCGGTTCAGTTGTTTTCAATTCTATAAGGAACATTTGGGCAGACAGACAGAAATTCATTTCTAAAGGTTTTTTTTTCATTTTTTATATTGTGTTGAGGAAGAATAAATGCTTAATGCGAGAAATGAAGATTCAGGCAAACTGAAAATTCTTGATATTAGGCCAAAAATATAAACTTAGCGAAGGTGAGAGTCGAACTCACAGCTCCCAATCTCTAGTTGAGCGTGTTGTTTAACCAATTACACCACTAAGCCATCTATACTCTGTGGTCTTATATCAAGGTTTTTTATATAGGTTTTTTTTATATTTGTATGGGAGCCCCCTCTCTTAGTAGGGGGAGGGATCTCTAACCATCATAAGAACCTTTCCTGGCACCAAAAACCCCTACATGCAAATTTTCACGCCGATCGGTTCAGTTGTTTTCGATTCTATAAGGAACATAGGGACAGACAGAAATCCATTTTTATAGGCATAGATTTTTATGGGAGCCCCCCTCTTAGCAGGGGGAGGAGTCTTTTGCCATCGAGAGAACTTTCCCTGGCCCCAAAAACCCAACGTAAACAAAATGGCGTTTATTGCATTCGAAGTACAGTTTAATTGTTCTGTAAACATGACTGAGGTGGATTTTTAAAACAACTATGACTTTTGAGGATACAAACAGATACAGTCAATTGACACTTGCTTTTACAGGTTTTTTGTTGCACTTTTAGGTAGGAGTTGTTTGATATGCCACCATTTGCCATCTTGGAAAATATTTAAGCTCAAAAAAGTACTATTTTTCACCAAAAAAGCTCAAAATCTCCGAAACTTTAGAAAATAACATATTATAATGGAAAGGAACGTTGATTTTAGCAATATAAACAACTTTCTAGAACACTATGAATACGTAAAAATTGACCAGAATAAGTTGGGGATTAAAAACAGTTTTAAAGGGTTTGTTCACGAATAACGTTTAATAGATAATTTCCAAGAAGAGATACAAGTACGGTGTCTTTGACAAAGTTCTTTGTATTAATATTTACTACATTTTTGCCGAGTACCACACCTGTATCTCGAATATACGAGAAAATAAACTTCGTATCTCACTTTTAAGGGAATTAATCACCCAAAGATTTCTCTCACAAGAAGGGGCCTGTTATACCAAGAAATGTTCCTTAACCGTTATGTGTGCGACAGGGTACCCGGGTACCTTTTCAGTTTTAAAATAGTTATAACTCATTCAATTTAAAACATACGTCATTGAAATTTTGCGACATCGTAAAACTCGTTGATCTTAAGTAATTGAGGTTTTTTTGGTGCATATCCATAAAGGGGTTTAGCAATGAGAGTCACTTGAATTTTTTTATTACGTAGGAGGGCGACAAGGGTACCCGGGTACCCATGATTTGCTATCTTCATAACTTTAGTTATGTTGAACCGATTTGGATGAAACCGGTGGCATTTGATTCGTACATTTATCTAGTTTTGATTAGATAAAGCGTTTGGCCATCAAATGACAAGTAGTTCCCGGGAATCGGTAGTTTCGGAGCAACATCCGGTAAAACGTGGGAAGCCGCATGTTTTAAAAGAATATCAGCTTTCAGTAAACCTATTAGCTTTGAACTTGACACTGTGGACCCTTTTTTCATCTAATTATATAAATTGGTGACTTTAGATCGCATTGGCCACTCCAGAATTTGGTTCCTGTAGGGATACAGATGGCGAGTTGGGTGCCTAATCCAATATTAGAATTGGTTTAGCGGATCTTTTAGATGTTTTGAACTGAAATGGTCAGTTTAGTACTGATTGATAATTTCGGAACTGGTTCCAAATGTATAACGGATGGTTCTACGTTTTGAACGGTTCTGATAATGCTAAGCATTATCTTGAATCCTGCGGTATCATCTGTGACCCCGTAGAAGCCATTTTCGAAATAACCAATCAAAATACACCGAATTGTAAAAAATATCACCTACCGAACTAATTCCAAGAACTTTGATACCCATATTGCTAGGTTTTACCTCCAATCCTGGACTGGCCACCCATGACCCCACAGGAACCTACTCCGGAATGGCCAACCTGATTCATCTCATTATATGAAATAGTACATTGTATGAATTTTTAGAGTTTTTATATCCGCATGACTGATTTTCCTGCAATACAATCATTTCTCTTCCTCACAGCGGACACTCTGTCGGAATTCCGGATTTTCGGGCCCCGTATGTCTTTTAGTGGCCAAATGGCCAAATGATTCAAAACTAGATAAATAAACGAATCAAATGACACCTATTTCGTCGAAATCGGTTTAAAATTGTTGATGTTATAACAATATCAATTTTGGGTACCCGGGTACCCTTGTCGCCCTGCTAAAGGTGTTTTTTTTGTCGCACACATAACGGTTAAGACACTACATGCGAAAAACTTCACATTTCGGCGCAATATCACACGATCACGTATTTCGGTTTTTGAACCACTGTGTATTGGCTCGAATTTAAATAAGGGATGAAAAACATATCAATACTTATCGACAATATCGATATTATCGAGGCATCGTCAACGCTAGTACAATTAGGGTAACCAACGTATTTTGGACCCCATCAGCAGCTATACATAATTTGGACACTTCCATTTGATTTTGCTGTAAGTGTCCAAATTATGTACAGGTGCTGATGGGGTCCAAAATACGTTGGTTACCCTATATGTCTGTCTAGGCTATAAGTGAATAATTCTTCCAGATCAAAACGCTCGCATTTGTTTCTTGGCATGACAACTAGAGGCTCTGCAGTAACTAGAAAGTTACGGTCAAATACTAACTGGAACAGACTGTATACCAAAAGAGCTTGTAGGCACTTCGTTAGACTCAAAAAGGAAAATTGACAAACAAGGACATTTGTGTTGAAGAAATGGTAAAATATGCTTAAAATTGATTCTAAATAGTTTGTATGCCAGCTCAAAATTAGAAGTACTTACTCCGACTGATTAAAACATAATCTTCATCATGTTCAAGACTTAGCTTAAAAAAAATAGTCATATTATTACATTATTTTTTGTCAATCTTGAAGAAATAATTCATAAATGTATATGATCAGTAATAGTTTAAACGCAATTGGCATCAAACTTGGGTTTAATGCTGTTTTTTCGTCTCTGTTAGAGGAACGTAGATGAAAACATGCACCACTCTAAATAAAGTTAATCTGTTTAATCACGCCACGAAAAAACTATGACCTAACTGTTTCAAGCTAGTCTATTCAGGAAACATCTATTGATGAATGGTTTTTGAGTTGGTTGTTTTAGTTCAAAGAGAAATGATTTAGTTTTATTGAAATGAACGATCTCTCCAACGTTCGCTTCAGTCGCTTTGATTTGTTCGGTGCCGGTGTACCGCAGGCTCTGTCGGTTGATAGTGAAATTCAGATTGACTAT
This sequence comes from Sabethes cyaneus, assembly GCF_943734655.1. NCBI lineage: Eukaryota > Metazoa > Arthropoda > Insecta > Diptera > Culicidae > Sabethes > Sabethes cyaneus. Next base: position 167,192,051 of record NC_071355.1, read on the forward strand.
GATTTTTGCAGCCACACTTGCTTTGGCAGCGAACGGTGGCAGCAAATCTTGTCAAAACAAAATTTGAATCTAAATCACATTTGATAAATAAAATTCAAAATGACAGGTGGACAATGGAAACACAGAACAAGAAAGACTAACAAATCACAAATCTACAGCTCTGCAGCTGCATGCAGAGCATCGTGGACTGGTGGCACACCACTTAATGAAGCATATCACTCATAGAACCGGTGCGGTGGGTGGTGTGACATCCATCCAACCGCGTTAGAAGCGATATGATTGCATTGGAAAACAAACTTCTCATGTTGGCTGGAAACATTAGCCACCAACTTCGTTCGTTTGAACGTTTCGTCGCTTGTTGGTCGGCTACTGGAGGATGATAACGACAAAGTTTAAGCCATTAACACGAAAGCGCCTTCCATTGTCTCTTCTTTCATGGCGGGACTATACCGGTCGTAGATTTTCCTGTCTCAGTTTGTCTGTATAGTCTTGGCCTCATAAAAAGCCTGCCGAAATCCTCGAATCTTATACATTATCTAACGTCAGCATGTGGTATTAGCGGTAATGATTTTTGGAAAACAGTTTCTTGTCATACACAAATCCTGGAAGATTTTAACATTGACGGCTATAGGTCCCAGCGTGATTCTTCTTGCATACTTTGAGCACAGCTACATCTCTAAGTTAGGCAAAATGAATATTAAATTTTTCAATTTAAAAGTCAGTAGATTTTATCAATGTTGCTTATTGTTTAAATTTTCTAGCCGGTTGGTTGGTAATCCCAACTACGTCCCAGTTCATGCCCTAGTGATGATACCGAAAACCAACAAGCGTGTAGAGAAGCACAGGTTTTCGTTATCGCCGACGGCCGGCTATACCGTTTGTACTGGTACAAGCAGCCGGGTCATGCATTGTGCAATATACGGACGTCTCCTCGAACCTTGTCGCAAGAACCATAACTAAAACACGGCCGTTTGTTTGGCTCAAGCTACTAGAGCTGGTTTGTTGTTGTTCCTCCCGAGTGTAGTTGCCCTGACACTGGACTCAGCTTGTATGTTTTTCTCAGCACTCGGCGTACGTAGACAGAACCGATCCTTTAGCACCGTATGTGGGATATCCTTCCCTTGGGGGCGGCTCCTAATGACACCCATCATCATCAACGGACCGTGTGGCACCAGCCGTAGATGTATCTTCGTATGTCGCCATTTGAATATTTCCCACAACAATGCAACGCAATATCTGCTGCTACAGTCTACACATGCTGTAACGAGGCCCGGACATAAATTTCATTAAATTTAAAATATTTATGTCAGGAACGACGCTCGAGCGGCCTTTATCATTACGTTTGGCAAATACTGGAAAATGCAATAACTTTCTTACGGTGGTCGCCAACCAACAGCTGGTATTTTTAACCATTTCCAATCATAGAAGAGACGCGGGAACGGCGTCTGACTGGCAATTGTATGTCCTAGATTGTCCAATAATATAAACATTGCATGACGATGCTTACATTTGCTAGAGTAATATAACCGCAGGAAATAGCAAGTGTCAAGGTCAATAAAATTTGAATTTTGCAACAATGTTGCATAACATATGTATTATATAATACTAACTGGATTTGAAGGAGTTTCTTCTCATCCCTTTTGCATTATTTTTGTCTGTTTTATGCCTTACTTTATCTTAATTATTGTTTAGTTTTTATCATATAAATGACAAATTGATGTAAACCTCGTTTCTTCATTGTGTACAACCTCATAGCTCTTCGTGAGTTTTGATTGATAATGGTCACGCTAACTGCAAATCCCAGCATCGCCAATGTTTACTCTAACATGATTTCTGGCCCTTTGCAACGTACTTACCTCAAATATATCTATCGTTCTTTAGAGCAACATTTCAACAAACTGCACAAACTTCCCACATTCAGCGAGAGAAAACTGATTTTTCGCTCGACGAATCTAATTCCGCAACATCTCATTTATTTTGCCGGCTCCGCTCCATCAATCATAACTTTCAATGCCCGCTATCTTTGAGGAAATCATCCGCCGATCAAAAACAAATTCATCAAATCGTAAAACTGTCCACCGCGCGCCGCAGGCCAGCTTAGAGCTTCAAAGCAAGGAAGAGATTTACTCCCCGTATGAAGAGAAAAAGAAAGCACTATTGACCACGTCATCAGAATTGATATATGAAGCGAGTGAACCTTTGCTTTCCTCATCACAAAACTGTTCGGGCTCCCATTCGCGAACAATTCTGCAGAAAACATACTACTACCTACTTTCCTCTTTTTACTTCTTTCCGGTGAGATTTTTCTTTACGGAGGGGGAAAAGTCCGTTATTTTTCAATGTTTTCCTGGCGTCATCTTTTTCATGCGGTCCATGCTCTCATCAGATTTTTTTTTTCTTTTTCGCCTCGGTTGGCAATCGACATATTGTACGGGATCACATCTCGTCCCTTGTCCAAGTCCGAGGGTTCGATTGATGATGTGCTGCTGCGTTGTAGTTGTTGTTGCTGTTGCTGCTATAGTGGGCAGAAGAGGCGGCGGCCTTTTAGTCCAGCAAAATAACTCGAAAGATTGTCACTGTCTTAAACGGGAGCAACCGAGGCGAGGATGCGTCAGGCTAAAACATAAAACACATTCTCCAACACAGCTGTCAGCATTTTTAACCTATCCATTTTCCCAGTCCCATTTCCGTCTTTTAAATATTCTTCGCTATTTAATCGAGGGTTCGGAGCTACTGTTGGAAAAAGAAACCAGTTTGGGTCAACTTGGGCAGCATCGGTCAACCCTGCGAGAAGTCATACATCATCCGCTAGTAATTTAAGTTCCTTATTTAACATTGCCGGAGACTTTGTCTTCAGCTGTCAAAGCCTTGCCGCAAGTTATGTGAGTTACTTCCTCGACCATCGGTCAGGATGCGTCTCAAAAGGAAAAGGGCAGTTGTTGTTAAATTACTTATTGCGAGCTCATTCATCACGCCGGGGCTTACAATTTAGGTGTCACACTAGACTATGGAATGCTATGGAGTGCTATGGAATGACATCTTAACCTCAATGAATTTGCAATTCATTGCAAAAAATTTAGATGCAAAAATAAAATAATTTAGTCGATTTTGCTGCTCCGTTACTAAATGTGTTTGAAGCTAGATGAATCTTTGTTTAGATGTTCACTTTTGAAAAAGGCGTCAATTTATGATATAGGGTATTTAACTGCTTTTTCAAAAGGACCTGTCCAACAACACACTTAATAAGGAGGTTGTAGAGTTTCCTTTTTATCTAGTTCGCTGTGGTTCAAAGGTATGTTTGTATGTATGGGGATAGCCAGCATCACCTCAAGGATTTCCCATTGTATGCAAGTAGAACTACTGCAGAATCGAATTTATCTACCTAGCAACTTTCATGTCAATGCTGTTCGTGAAGGACCAAAAGGGGTTGGGTGGATCTATAAGCAATGTCGCTTATATGAGTCCACGGGAATATAAGACAGTCCTTCCAGCATAGACTTAAAATAACTTATGTTAAGCTTACCTACTAACAAGGTCGTGTAGCTCAGGCGTCATCCAAACCCGCAGTTTTGAGATCAGGCAGCCGGGAACCACCCATCATCGCACCTCCTAGCTTGGCTAGTCAATAGACCATGTAACCGATGGTTACAAGTTTTTGTATTGTCTCCGCCAATTTACTATGCTATTTCAAACTGCTCGAAAACGCCCCTTCCTAAGTCCACCTCTGAGCAAACTGTCGACAGTTGGAGCGATAGCTCTCCAAGTCTTCGGACGGAGAGATGATTCCGAGAGGAAAGTTTGCTCCGATGTGGATAGCGAGTACCCATCGCTGGGCGAGCTGTCATCTGTGTAGGTGATAACGCTCCACGTCTTATAGACGGATCGGTAACTCAGGCGGGACGGCTCGACCAAATGGCACACAATGACCGTATGGGTTATAACACTCCATGTCTGCGGACGGAGCGGTAACTCACGGTGGTAAGCTACGTTAATACAATCACGAAGACTGTTGCGAACAGTATGGGTGATAACCATCCAAGCCTGCGGGCGGATGGATCACTCCTACATAGTCGCGTTCAGATGTTTCGAAAATACAACCAAGGTATTCAATACCACAGGGTGAGATTACCGGGAGATGTTTTACCAAAAGCGCTTATTGTTTAAAATCGGAAAATAACTAAATATTGTTCTAGTTCGAAAACTGAACGAGGTCAGAAGCGCGCGGTGATTAATTTTCAAATGTTTTGTAAAAATCGTATTATGTAAAGTTCAATAATGTTGTTTAATTGTGTAAAACTAAAAGTCATAATAGGTAATTGTGAATATTGTTACTAAAATATAAAAAGTGCATTGTTATAGAGACTTATTTAAATTGGTGTACCATTATAGTGCGATAAAAGGCATAAGCGAAGACAAAGCGAGATTTTGCACAGTGTATTGTTGGATTCAAAATATAACGAAACAAAAAGGTAAAATAGTTTAAGGAGTTAAACTAGTTATAGCTGGTGTACGTAAAGCTAGGTTCTAGACGATTGTGATACGATAGTTAATACCCTCGAAGGTCCTCGAGGGACCTTTTTTTGTTTGGTGCCGGAGTTTCCGGATATCTTCCACAGGTCATTTCCTGGTGGATCGCAAGGCCGATTGCGGTCGGTAGCAGCTTCCGTGGCAACAACGATGTAGGTGCTATCCGAACCAGCCATCTTCGGTATAGCATCCGCTACGGTGGCCATCGCCGAAAATCACCCTCTACGGTGGCTGTTGCCATTGTTGAATCATCCGCTACGGTGGCTGTTGCCATTGTTGAATCACCCGCTACGGTGGCCATCGCCGAAAAACATCCTTTACGGTGGCTGTTGCCATTGTCGAATCATCTGCAACGGTGGCCATTGCTGAAAGTTACAGTCTACGGTGATTATTGCCACTGTCAAGTCATCCGTTATGGTGGTCGTTGCTGAGCGTATCAGCCTAGCCGTTGCTGAATCATCTGTTACGGTGGCCGTGACCAGGCCTACCGTTCCTACACGAAAAGCCAACGTAGACGTCGACATCTGAATCCGGATTCTAGCCTAGTTGTACACCAGCCAAAAATGCATGCAAGTAACTTAGATTAAGCAGAAAATGTAGGGTTTGCGGAAATAAAAATTGTAATGTAGTTAGCCAAATACGCCTTTTCCGCATACAACAGCATTATCCTAAAATTTACATTCTATTGCTATTCGCGAACCGAACTCGAAAGGAGTTGTCAGCCCTCGTCGTTTGGTTTCCGCTTTGAATATGGATTTGTTATTTCGTGAGTTTATAACAGCATCCAGGTGAAAAGTAAGATTTTCTCATTGGTAAAATCGTCATCCGTGATAATTGGTTGGTTTCGACAGAGCTGTCCCCGAGTGAAGTTACGTGCTTGTATTAATTTAGCCCCGAGACACACACCCTATTTCCCATCTGCATTTCCCCTTCCCAACCGCTGAGCAGTTGTAGGCTAACAAGCATTACCGGGTAAGGCCACGTGGAGGCGCTAGGTAGGGGCTTGGGTTGGCTGGAGTTATGCTGGACGCTTCCTCATATGCCTTCCCCATTGCATACCCAGTCCGCTGTGGTTCAAAGGTTCACCAATAACTGGGACTCACACGGCCTGGAAGAAAAGTTGAGTTTGAATCTAGTTATAATTGGCTCCCAAAGAAGAACGTTATACAAATTTAATAACCGTTGCTTCAATGACCCTCTCTTACCATTCGTCTGCCAATTTCGTGATCTTTCGGTTGAAGTGGACGCTGAGATGGTAAAATGTAGCGTTTGGGAGCACTTCGAAAAGAGATTACTGTGATTATTAAGCATCTGGGCCATCGTTACATATGTAAATCGTGTGCTGCCAACCAAGGTACTCGCATGAAACAATCATAACTACTTGCAGTAGATTTTCAAGCCGCGCAACTTACAAGGACGAATTAGAAGAAAAGTCTGCGACAGCCAACCATCCATCCATCCAGCGCCAGCGGCAGCCATCTGTGGCTAGAGCAGTGATGTTAAAAACTCGAAATCTCAAAACTCATCAAAAATCAAAATCAACTGTGAATCATGTCAACTTGATCCTATGCAGAAAAAACTCACGCGTGAGTTTTTCTGTTTTCATAGCAAGAAGCACAAAACTCACACATATTTCCCCCTGCTTGATCATATTCTGCTTTGCTTCAACTGCTACCCGGAGCTACACACCTATACATATACAAATTCGTTGTTGAACAGCATAGGCACTCTCTTGTGCGATACGTAACTGTGGCTGAGCGTAAGAGAATGAATCTCTAAATAAATCGTAAAGTTAAACTAAAACACACATTTAAACTACATGTTTATCTAATTCTTATTAGGATTTTTACTTTCTAGTTAAGAAAATGCCGATTCCCGCGAAGGAAAAATGTAAATTCTGCCAATTTGTTTGCCATCTTCATTCATGAGCACACAGCTTTTTTCGCAGCTGATGTTTTCTCTGGCGGTTAATTCTCTTTCGCTCTCTGGTTCGTTGTATGAAATGCCAGCTGGGGAAGAAGTAAGCAAGATGCTCACAGCTGAATTTGGTTCACATCGCATAATATCATCCCATAATATCAAGTAAACTTCCGGAAAAAATACAAATTTATCTACGCCTGGATAGACGGTAGTTTTGTGCTACCGTTCTGGACGCTGAGATATCGTGAAGTTATTCGCATGGCCTTCCGATTAGCGACTACGAGCTGGTTCAACTGAAGTTGCTGAATGGGCTATAGAACCCCAGGCTCCACGTTCCGCTTAAATTACGCGAGTTGGACCTGACACCGACTATCGTTTGGGACGGGATAGTTGCGGGTGTATTCGAAGTCAAACATCGTCTTCATCGAGCTGTTGTCCAGTTTCACGGAGCGGCGGTGTCTGTCTATTATCAGGAGGAAATCGAACAAATGCACGATTACTTCACATTTGAGGAGTGAGCTCAGGAATAAGAGCACGAAGAAGACAATCGTGTTTCCAAACACACTTACAGGGTGTTCAATAAGTTCGATTACACTTTAAAAATGTGTTTAAAAAATGAAAATACAAGATATCCTTGTCTGAGTCAATTTTTATTGAGTTTGTTTGCAGTGTTTATTGAGAACTTTACGACATATTTGGTGGAAGCACCCCCCGTCCCCTTTGTGCTTTATGACGAACTAGGGACGTCCAAAATGGACGCACCTGGTCCATGGGCATCGCGTCCCAGATCTTGGAAATGAGCTTCTTAAACTGGTCTATATTGCTCTCTTTATGTTCGCTCTGTTTGACCAGCATGTACGACCATACATAAAAGTCCAGGGGATTAAGATCCGGGGAGCTGGGAGGCCACAAAGTCTTATCGAGAAAATCCGTCAAATTCTCCCGACACTACGCTTGGGACGATATTCGCCGTGCATCACGGACGTGGCGCTCTGGAACCGCGGGATGTTTATGTGGGACGGAGGATGCTGGTCAACGTCAGCGCCCACAACCGATCATTTTGGACATTGTGCGGCTGTTGCAAGATGAAGAGTTTCTCATCAGAAAACACGAACTCCTGACCAGCGTGCCGCGAAAGTATCAGTTTTGCTCTGTCTAGCCTCTTCTTCGTTGTAGCCTCCGTTACCCCATGAACCTTGCGTTTCTTGTACAGTTTACATCCCAGGTTCTTCGCCATGATAGTGTGAGCAGTCCCGATCGACACATCCACGTCAACAGCGGTCTTCGGGATCGAGCAATTCATTTTTCGACGAACCCGCTCTCACACCACCTTGATGGCCGCTGGCGTCGTCGCCGAACGCGGCCGCCCGGATCTAGTACGGTCCTTGCCCTAACCCGTGTCCTGGTACCGATGGATGGTGTTATAGATAAAATTCCGCTTCACCTCGAGGGATTTCAACCGCCGAAATATGTCGCCGGGTCGCTCACCTCTCGCAAACAACTTTACTACGACGTTGCGGTACTCCATCATCGCGCGCGGTAAACAAATAACAAATGACATCAAGTCGACACCTTGCGCGTCGATAAGCCTATATATAAGGCTAAAGGTGACACCAATACCAATACACAGAATGCACATGATGCGCACTTACACAATGATGAAAAGTTGTCTTCGAACTTATTGAACCTGTATAAGACGCTTGTTGTCCCGGACTGAGAGTACCAGTCCACGAATCATGGACGTTGAAAGAGAAAGACCGGCGAGTTTTTGGCATTTTTGAGCGTAAGATATTGCGATCAATTCTTGGCGGCATATTAGATGAAGGAGTGTAGCGCAGGCGCACGAATCATGAGATACACCAAGTATACAAAGATGCGGATATTGTGAAGTGACTAAAACACGGCAGGCTGTAAGGGGTTGGCCACGTAGCAAAGAGGCCGGATGAGAGTCCACCGAAAACAATATTTAGCAGAGAACCCCTCAGAGGCCGATGACTTCGCGGCAGACCCCGTCCCCGTTGGATGAGCGATGTTGACGTGGGTGTGAGAGCCGCGTGTGTTGGAGACGGCCGGAAAGTGGCACTCCATGACCGAGAAACGTGGAGATGACACCTGAATTCGGTACGAATTCAGTGGATTGTCGCCGAAAAAGTAAAGTAAGTATCTCCCGATTTAACTTATGGGTGAAGCAACATTGGACGGTTGCATATGTGTTTCGCTATGTGGATAACTATTATTAGGAGAAAAGGCATGAAAATCTAAAGTTGGGAGTTCTCACTGAAGACGAACTGGAGCGGGCAGAAGAATTTCTATGGAAGATCCCTTGAAAAGTGGCACCGAAGGTAAGTTTCCTGTGATCTTGCCCATAAACCTCCTATTTCTCGTTGTAGATGGGTGGTAATACCGATTCCTGTGCACCATCCGGGACACCATCGTCAACTATAGTTGCTATAATTTGAACTCTCAGCGTTGAGGAGGTTGGTCTGCAATACCTCGAACCATCGAGCCATTAGCAGAAATGCATTTCACTTTTATCGTTCCAGTGCAGTGTTCAGTTGTGTCGGACTTGACTATACTGGTTCTGTCTATGCTAGGATCAGCCGAAGTCTCGCCGGTGGATTGGTCTCATGCTTCGGAAAGTGCATCATGGCTGTTCGTCGCTTTGTGGTCTACCGTAGTCTTCCCAAAAGCATTTCACACGGACAACGAAGAAAACGATCAGCGAAATAAAGACCTAGGTCATGAGTGCAAAAATCAGTTGAAAGTTCATTCCAAAGCATTAGTTACGAGGACTGATCGATTAGGGGAAAGCCCTCTATGCTCGGAAACTTAAGGTTTTTCAGATTAAACTCAATAAATCCCGGTTTTATTACATCTATTTTCTCTTTATCATGGAGATAAACAATATTACAAGTAAAAAAATATAAAGTAACAAAAGTAGTACAGCGTGGTTAAATTTGAAATTAAAAAGTATTTTGTATATAAATTAGTTCAAATCGTAAGGTGTCCCCTATGCTCGGATGATTTTTTCTACCTTTTGCATTGCTTATCTAATTTTATTTTACATAAGAATCAAAGGTACAGCAATTCTAGATTAAGTAAATATATTTCGCTGATTACTTTACTGTCCGGTCATAGAGGACAAGTTAGTGTCCGGCTGTAGAGTACACGACAGTTTCAAAAAAATGAGCTTCAAAATTTTATATTTTCATGTCAAATTTAAACAGTTTCGAAAAAATAACTTTATCAAGCCAACGTTTAGAAATATTGCTCCTTTATTTATTAAAAACATTTGCAACTACACTTTCATGAAATTTGCTCGATTTTCTGCGCGTTTTAAATGGTTGAACTTTTATCAGTTATCATTTGTTTACCTTTTGAAACAAAGACATCATAGTTGAGACACCATGAAATCTTGTAATTTTCTATTGTTGACTTCTTTCCGAATATTTTTATCAGGCATTGTAAACTTAGTGTCCGGAAATAGAGGCTGTCCGGCCATAGAGGACTTCCCCCTAAGTGTTGTATGGTAGGGACAGAAAAGTACGCCGAGCACAGGGACTGATTTTAAATAATAGGAGTTCCGTTGCACAGTACCTATTGTGTGTTATCTAGATAGATACTTCTAGAACAGTCGGATTACTATAATTATAGCACAGAAAAACAGACATAACACACACTGTTCCATTCTACGCATGGTATAACTGAAAACTTTGTTTTGAATGAGAATGGCACTTTTTAACGAGAGGAAAGAAAGATCATGCTTAACCCAGGGATACGCCTGATGTAAGTTAATAACGGGTCGCAACTAAAATTTTGGAATTTTTTCCTCAAAAAAAGACAAAGATACACGAAGATCTGATTTACCGAAATTAAAGATACATTATCCATTGTTAAAAAAAATTAGTGTACATTTGAAAACGGTCCGTAATCGGCTGTTCGGCGAAGCTTTCGTTTGACGTCGAAACAGGAGCGTTGTACGGCCGTCATGTCAACTTTGCGAATGCATCTCTTGATTCTATCAATCAACTGTTTGCGATTCGTGGCTCTCCAGGTGTTTTTGTACACCAAGGAACTCAAAACTCCAAAGAAATCTTCGCTTGGGCGCGCTGAGACAGATTTTTCGGGTCGTGGTTTTTGGGTAAAAATGGGATCGAATTGGTATTCAGGAACGATTGTGTTTTTTTGGCGTAATGCGATGATACTCTATGCGGCCAAAACACGTATTGTCCATCTGCGTGATGTTTTTGTAGAAACGGGATCAAAATTTTCTTCAAACATTCGTCTGGTGTATCTTAATTGATAGCCAAACCAGAGGGCTTGTTGTTGAAGAAACGAGAAAGAGAACGATGTCCTTCTGCGTCCATAATTTTGGCTGGTCTTCCACTACCTTGCTTGCGAATAGTTGTTGGGCATCTTAAGATATGGTAAACAGTCGAAGGCGCAACATATTTGCTTTTTAAAAGTTGTACCGCATACTTTTTGCCAAGATTTCTGTTGCAGTTCCTAGCAGTGTACACCGCGCTCCCGAAATGCTTCTTGTTTCGACGCCATTTTTAGCAATACTGGGCAAGCATAAACAAAACAAAAAATATTTACAAAAAGAGGAGAGAAAGAGCTAACACATACATACTCTCATTTCCCTCTGAGCTCGTTTGTTGTTGAGCATAAGGGCTGCGAAATAATTCCAAATTTTAGTTGCCACCCGTTATTTGGGAACGTCGATCATAGAAGGCATCAAGTGAGCATCCAAAGTGTGCTGGACGATGTTTTTATTGGATTTTATTTAAAGAGCTATGTCTGATTGTCCGTGACTATAGACAGACTGTGTAAAAGTCTCTCATAAATTTCTTAGAAAACACGAAATTCACAGGCAGTAAACAGGCTTTTCGCGTTTGCCCTCGACGGTTGGAGGAATTCCACTAAAACGCACAATGTATTATTTCAAGATTTATTCCCGAGCAACAATGTGAGTTTTATTGTACTCTTATGGTGGTCTTCAAGACCAATTTTGGTCTTAAATGCCATCATAAGAGTATAATAAAACCCAAATAGTTACTTGGGTTTGTTGCTTGTGATTACTTTTCTCATTTTTCTGGCATCTAGAAAGATCTACGACGTAAAACTTCGTCATCTTTTGTGAGCAAGCACGAATGGAGTCATTTTTTCCGGCAGCTCTTTACGTTGTATAGCAGTGAAAACACGTTTCAGTGACGCCATTTTCCATCGATCAAAATACAATGGCAGTTCGATGCTGACAAGTCTGGTGAATATGGTGGATAGGGTGAAACTTCTCGACCACCATTCCTCAAATTTTGTTTGATCGGTATGCAACATGCATGCCAGGAACGTTGGCGAAACGAATCAATAGTTGTACTCATATGAAAGATTTGAAAGTTAGTTGGTAGAGTGCAGGACAATTGCGGGACGAGCCTAGTGATACGATCCTGCTGAAAACAATGTATCTTTTAAAAATGGTCTAAATTCAAGAATTGTCCACTATAAAATGGGACCATGAATTTTTTAAATATATTTGTTCGTTCCTTAGTCAATAAACCATAACCGTGTAGAAAATTCCCTTGAATTCTGGGCCCAAGTTGTATGATAGTCTTGAATGTTAAAAATGTCAATCCAATAGTTTCAAGAACGCAAATACAATACTTCGCATAAAACATTTTTATTTGATCAAAACATGTGCAAGGAAAATAACAGATTCACTTTTTTTACGCGAAACAAGCGATTGCACGGTTTCAGCAGCGAATGATAATGTTTCAATGGTTTTCTTTTTTTATTACGATACCTGTGTTGTATTTTTTGACGATACAGGTGCAAATTACTAGCATCATTTCCAAATGATTCTATAGGTTGGATTCGAATTCAGAAATCGACAGTTGCGTTTTCTGGCTGCCCACACGCGGGTATAGGTATGGAAAAAAGCATGTGCGTGGCAATGATAAATTATATTATTTATTTATCCGGCTGCAAGCACATCACGTTGAACGTCGGTACACAGCACCGGCTGGCAAGCGGTGCGAGAACCGAATTAAAATAACAATCGTCAGGATAAACGTTCGTACGGAAGTGGGAACACAAGGCAGGCTACCGCCTGCTGTAGATAGATCAATGGAAATAAAATGAGGCCAATTGAATGAATTTATTGCGGGTATTGTATTTGCATTTTTTTCACTTGTGCATTACACCGGCTCCATGCGTGACAACGCCATGAATAATGAGCATGTGTCAATTAATTATACTGGATGATATGAGCTCAAAGATTTAATTAGTTTACAACATAATACCAATATACAGAAATATTTATTAGTATTGTAAGGCAATCTTTGCTGTACGGGCACTTCTAAATCCGATGTTTTAATGCCCTTTTTAGATATCCAATATGTGATCAAACAGTTGATGATAATTTATGGGATGCCAAAGACCTGAAAAAAATTACTACTATGTACATTGCTTCGAATAAAAAAAAACATCTAGGTTAGATAAACATTTGAAAAAATTGCAAACTTTACGCTTATTCATAATAAATTATGCCCTGATATCTATTATAACTATTTTGTTTAAATAGAGAGTATAGCAATTTATTTATTTATTACTTATTAGTGCAATTACCGAAAAGCAAATAGAAAACGTCATGACATGAAACAGGAACACTCATCACAAATTGCTCTTTTTATTGACTGAAAACTTCCCGATTCCCATTTGGTTTGCTGAATGATGCAACAAATTTTCAATCCTTGTGCCATATAAAAGCATCTAAACGTGAAAGGCAACCAAATCTCACCTCTCGTTCGGATCAATTTCCATCTCGATGCTATCAGCAAACCCGGTTTGAGGAAGCTTTTGTCCGTCAGCCCAAGCCCACCCGTGTGTGAGTACGGTTTGCACCACACACCTGATGATTTACTTAACCCGGGAGCAGCTTTTGATTAGGGTCATGAAACGAGAGAGCTATATAGCAGGTTTACGCGAACAAAAGGAAGCCATTCCGGCGAACGGCACTGCTCAGCTATATTCTGTGGGTCGTTGCTAACCGGGGCTGATGAATTGCGTAAGCAATTCGCATATCATGAGAACGGACTATCAGAGCGTTGTGATCTAGAACCTATCCATTTTGGAATCCTCTTCGGTACACTTCCTTGCAAGCGAATGGCCTTTTTCAGGGACAGATAGGCATTCATTGCTGCTTGGGGTTTCAATGTTATCTTTTTCGCATTTTACTGGCCACGCGATTGGACGTGAAACCGGAGCGGTGCCAGGGCGTACAGCGAAAACTGAAAATCGAACGTAAACGAACGAAAAGCTAAATCATGGCTCTCTGGGGAGCGTTCTTTTAATTTTATTGCGTTCGATTTATTTAGGCACAGTGAGGATTGGATTGGAATTATTGTTGAAAAACGGTTGACCCAACCATGCGTCCGGGGAAGTCGGAAAGGCAGCACATTCCGTTGGTTGTTGATTTGAATGCCAATGCACGCTGGACGAGCAGTTTGCACGATATAAAACACGACGTAAAGAAATACCAGCAATTTGGAAGTGGTAAAACACAATTGGAGGACTAAACAATGAAATGGCAGATAAAAAAAAGAGATATCATTTGTGGTTTGTGTTTTTGGGTTAAGACTTTGCCTGATTTGTAATTCAAGCAACGATGGCTCCATTTATTATACTAGCAAGGATTCATCACATTTGGCCACTGATTTGGAATACGTCATAGAGACAAAAAAACAGCATTAAAATCAACTTTGAAAACTCGAAATAAAGCATGCATCGTGTTCAGTTATGATGAAGGGAGTCAGCTACCCTATCATAATTTAACTGTGCTGCACAGAACTTGACACGTATAAACAAAAAAATTAAAATGGTTGTTAAGAAGATACATTTTACATATTATAGATAAATTTAGTTTTAATTATGAGGTATTATTATATCAAAACATGCCATTATGTTTTTTGATCTATAACATATAGCATTTCAATGGAGGCGCACGGTATACAAAGTATAGTAGTCCCCCGAATAAGGCGGCGAGTGGTGCTGTACGCCCACGGCGATTTCATAATTGTTCATTTATCAATAAAGTTGATTTTTGGTACATTGTTAGTATCTGATATAACCTAGTCAACTACCAAAAATGGTGCCACAAAGAGTGCATTATTAACAAGTCTCTAGCAGCCTGAGGCCTTAAGAGGGGCTTTATTCAGTTTGTTCAAGTCAGTAGCGTGAGATTATTTTGTACCGAGCACCGGTATCGTATGTTGTTTATAGTTAGTTCTTAGCATATTTTACTATCACTGATGGTAGTGGTCTGGAGCTATGTTGGTCCTAATATTTTTGGACGTCGACAATGTCCTAGAAGTACTGACCATCTATTTACATGACGCAACTATGTTTGACTCGAAGGACTGTCGGTGAGATTGTTCTATTTTTTGCATGCACATGGGGACTGAGAAAGATCGGCCTGCATTGTCTAGTTACTAGCATTCGTAACGTAATGAACATTCATATAATACGTAACCACGTAACTCCCCTCCTAGGCGGGATTTTTTAATGGATTTACGACGTGCCTTAAGTGCCTTACGTAATATGTGAATGGCCTTAAAGAAGGCAGCTCTATCGGATTTAGACACGGAATATCAACTACATGAATATTAAAAAAAAGCTTAAATTCGTTCTTTCTGTTACGGAGTTCGTAATTTATTTTCACAAACGTACGTAGGACATTTATATGTATATTCATAGCATAAGAAGTAAAAATCGCAAATCGGTTTAACATTGGCAAATTCGACCTGAAACTATACAAATTATCAAATTTATTTAAGGGGGGACCCTACTCTGAAAGACCGAAAAATAATAGATTTTCGTAAAATTTTTTTTGGTGCTAGATTTATTGTTAAGTGTTGGGGTATTTTGGTTATTGGTTAAGGTATATTTGAAGATATATTTTGTATTTTTTGGGTACAAGAATAGTGATTATTATGCTGATGGCAGGTGGCGCGTGAATGCCCTCTAGAAATAATGATGAGAACTTTCTTCCCGCAGTAAACACTTGTATCTGATGAAGCTCCAATTTTATGGTACGTTTTTTGGAACGGTCTATGGAAGCACCGTGTACTACAGTTTACGCCGCATGGCATATGTGACTGGGCATCATATCTCGCTAACCGTCCGGTTGTGTGTGAAAATTGGCTTCTATGCAAATTAAAAACTTTTGGAAACCTTTCTTGTGTGCCACAAAGGAGCAATGTCGGACCACGAAAATTGCTTGAGCACCACGTTGGCCTCGAGGTATGTTACTGGTCTTACAAGCCAGACACTGCATGTTCAAATTTCGACTGGGCGAGGGTGTAACAGTCAATAGCATTGTTGCATCAGCCCCGCAATTGTCTTACAGCTGCGAAGTCTGTCGTACACAAAAAAAAACAAAAAATATCCGACGAATGCAGACTATTCTACGCAGATGACCCCAATTTTTTTGCCGGTCGTGTTGTCTGGGCCGAAATATTGTTTAAAATCTGGCCCAACTATGAAATATTTGACGGATCGGCATGAAATTTTCGATTATGAAATAAATAAAAAAATTGATTTTTCGAAAATTCTAACTGTATATAAGCCCTTAAACTGCTAAATATAAGCAATCATGTTTATCACGCTTTTTTAGGAGAAATTTGACGAAACCCCTATGAGAAACACTTATTTAAAATTAGCCATTGTATATTTGAGCGTCCTAGTAGAATACCTGAAACGATAGTAAAGAAAACAAATGATTAAAGGATAGCAATAATTTTGTTTTTTTGACGTAGGACTACCTCTTTGTTTACTATACTGGGACTGGGTAGCACTTTGTGAAAACGATAATAGAAGTATAACATTTTAATGAAAGATTTCAAATGTTTCAAATGTTCCATTTATATGTCGTTGGATAGATAAAATGACCAATTTTATGGGGGAATAAAGGAACAATTTTAAGGAGGGCGTAAGAAGGGGGGGGGGGGTCCTATACAAATGCGACACAAATTTCCTCATAATTCGAGAACTAATGGAGCAAATGGAACCAAATTTGGCATGTAGGGGTTTTTGGAGGTAAGAATTTTTTCTATGGTGTGCTGAGACCCCTTCCCTTTTTAAGAGGGGGCTGCCATACAAATAAAATACAAATTTCCTCATAACTCTAGAACTAATCAAGCAAATGGAACCAAATTTGGCACGTGGGAGTTTTAGTAGGCAGGATTTTTTCTATGGTGTACTGAGACCCATCCGTCTTTTAACAGGGGTGGGCCCTATACAAAAGAAACACACATTCCGGCATAACTCTAGAACTAAATAAGTAAATGGAACCATATTTGGCATGTGGGGGTTTTTGGAGGCAGGAATTTTTCTATGGTGAATTAGGACCTTTGCCTTTTTAAGAAGGGGGGATCCCATACAAATGTAATACAAAATTCCTCATAACTCGAGTACTAATCAGGTAAATGGAACCAAATTTAACATGTGAGGGTTTTGGAGGCATGAATTTATTTTATGATGGTTTGAGACCCCTCACCCCTGTGGTAGGAGAATATGTGTTCTCAACGGTACAAGTTATGTCTCAATGGTTGCAGGCGTTGTACTTATGAACCCCCGTCCACGTATTATCAAAGCCCCCATTGTATTCAATGAAGAATTGAATCTGAATATTTCGCTCTTCTCTTTTAACCATTCACCTAGACAATGGCACTCACATACTAGCTAGCATACTTTTTGTACCAGAGCTAATCTAGGGCAAACAGAAACGAAAATAAAAATGTTGGATAAGTCTGTAACGATTGAGATTCAACCATATGCGTAGAAAGATTTTTTTCCTCAAATGTAGTTCTCTGTCACACCCTGAAATATTTGCACCGAGCTACCTAACACCCTGTATATAGAAGTAAACGTAAGTATGTATGTTTGTATGTTCTGCCATAACTCAGGAACGCCTTGACCGTTCATCTCCAAACTTCGTATACATGTTCTTTGACGTAAGGGAATCAGCACTGGGGGGTTAACAAAGGGAAGTGGTCCGCTCCCAGTTGACCTCGAGGTAAGACGCTGGTCCACTAAGCCAGTCGTCGGATGTTCGAATCTCGGCTGGGAGAAGCTGTTAGTGTCAATAGGATCGCAGCACTGACCCCATGTTCGGCGCATATGTTCCTTGACAAAAGGGGGAACTGTCGCTAAAAAAGGGGAGACTCAAAATAAGGAAAAAAGGCTATGTTTCTCTTTCCTTCTAAAAATTTTCTACGAGAAAACAAATGTATAAGTGGTTGTGGGACAAAAGGTGGTAGCTGACCAGGAGAGGCGGGGGGGGGGGGGGGAGGGTGCGCTGACAAGGGAAACAGGGACGTTAAAAGGACAACAGAAAAAGCTTTGTTTGTTGCATTGTTGAAATTTCCGAAACTAAAACGGGGGAGTTGACAAAAGGAGTAGACCAATTCAAATGAAGAAAAAGGGTTTTGTTTCTTGCATTATCGCCCAGTTAACTGTGAGCTACGATGCTGGTCTACCATGCCAGTTTTGTTATGTTCGAATCTCGGTTGGGCGATACTGCTAGATAGAGCCAATAGTCCCGAGTTCAGTGAACTCGTCCCGTATTTGTTCTGTACTCATACACAATCGGCTGCGGAATCTGTCGATGAAGAAGGGACAAGTCTTAGAAAGACGTTTATTTTTTGTATTTTTTTTCTTGCATTGTAAGAATTTTCGTTACAATAACAGATGTACAAGTGATTGAGATTCAAAGGGGCCCGAGTAGGTTCGGGCAATCAGTTAGCAGTTTGCGCCCGGTGGATGTGCGCTCTGGAATTCCAGGGGCAGCCCAGAACTGATAGGACCATAATTTGTTCGGAGCAAAAAACGAAGCATAGCCTAGGTGCTACATTCCGTTAGCGAAACTTGACCTTCTGTTTTTAATACGACAGACTTCGCAGCCAACTGTTAGAATACAGGATAATTGCAGGGCCAGTTGCTACAATCCTGTTGATTCCAACAGCTTCTCCCAGCCGAGATTAGAACCTACGACAACTGGCTTATTAGGCCAGCATCATACCTCGAGGCCAACTTGGAGGTCACGCTGACTACGGAGTACTATTAAAAAAAGCCTTGGGCTTGAACGTCTTTCTAAGACTTGACCCTTTTTTATCGACAGACTTCCCGGCCGGCTGTTAGAGTACAGGACAGTTACGGGGCTAGTGCAAAAACCCTGCTGACTCTATCTAGCGGCACCGCCTGGCCAAGATTCTATCATACGACGACTGGCTTGTTAGACTAGCATCGTACCTGTCACCAACCGCGTAGCCAGATGAGGGGGCGAAATATTTTACCTCAAATTTTTTTATAAGTACGCACAGTTCTGTTGTTTAGATCTACAAATATTAAACTAAAACTGCACTTAGAAATATTTTTTACCACTGTAAGAATAACAATTTTGCCGGTCAATTCGTATCGGAGGGAAAAGAAGCCTTATGCCTTGGTTGAAACACCGTTACATCCTGAAAGTGTCAGCGTTTGGTGTACTTTTTGAGCCGGTGGAAAGAGCATTTGATAAACTGTTATTTAACAGAGATGTTCTTGCCAGCCATAACATAACAGTTAATGATGATCTTTAGAATTTCATACTCGCCGACTTTTCTGTCCAGCAAATGAGTGCCATTAATATGGAGTAGCTGTTGTTTCAACAAGATGGCGTAACATACCACATTGCGCTTCCAGCAGTTGATTCATTGAAACGTTCGGCGAATGTAAAATTTCGCGGAATGATCTTGTTAGTTGGTCTGCTTTGCGCCACAAAGACGCATACAATTTGTGCCTTGGAAGAAATTATTCATCATTATCATATCATTATCTTTAATATACGGTCTTGATTGCTGCAAAAAGTGTTCGAACATTGGACTTTCTCCAGGCCAGCAGAGCTGGCCAGCTAGTTATCAAATACCAATAAAGGCAAAATCTTATGTTTCTGTAGAAAAATCCCTTCTTAGCTTAGACACTATTCGCATTGATAAAGAAATTTCAAGTATGCTTGGACTCCTGTAAGGAACTAACAGGAAAGCCGCCGTGGTTTTCGGTTATCAGCTTGTGTCAGTATCGTACCTTGAGATAGGTAAGATAATGTAGTATAATGTGCCCCCCTTAAGAATAAATGGATATATTTCAAAAGGGCTTCCCAAGATTAACGTTATAACTACGAATATATGTTGATTTTTGAGTTGAAAACCAATTGCAACTGTTTATATAGTAGAATAAAAATGCTACGAATTATTTAAAAACGGCGTCTAAAATTTGGGTTTCTCATCTATGCGGGCAATATGCCCCAGCTGCAGTATATTACGCTCCACGTTGTGTTTCGAGTATTTGTGCAATTGATATGCCCACTCTATTTTGTAGAAAGTTAAATTTTCTTAGATATTGTCAAAATGTTGTATTTTCATATAAATTAAACCTTGTATCGGTCTACAGGGATAGCTTTTCTTTTCTGCTTGGGGCATATTATTAGGGCATATTGCCCCACATAGTTAAGTAATCAGCAATTTACTTGGAATTTAGACGTTGTTGATAAATTATTCCTAGCACTTTTATTTTACAATACTAACTGAGGCTAATAGTGGCAATAGACTGTCACTTATATCTATTTATCTGTATTTATAGTCACATCTGCAATGGGGCATATTGCACCGTCGAAAGTGGGGCATATTGGCCGCATACGACATGGTGGGAAAAATATTAAATAATTAAGCAAACTAAGCGTTTCTCACAGGTTTTTTGCCTGAGATATTGCTTTAGAGCTTCACTTTACGCAATCGAATCGCAACAACAGGATAATTGCAGATTTTAGCCACAAAAAAGCTTACGGAAACGACGCAAAAAAACATCGGAAGCTGGTAAAAACCAATTTATTTTTCTCTGGGTTGACATCCAGTGACAACTGTCAAACTTGCATAGTAGGCTGTTTTCATCGAATTTTAAGGTTTCTCATTAGTTTTGCATTTTAATTTGTGCTAGTTTGGGAATAATCGAACTGGGGCGTATTGCCCACCTGTGCCACATTATACACATGTCCCCTACAAACAAAACGCATGTAACGCGTTGTAAAAATGAAAGCCCTGTAAATGAAAGTTCAAATAGGGTAGATGCTCCAGAAATGGAGGGATTATGTCGGGGGGTAGTGTGTAAAGACAATTTAAACGCTCAATTTATCAGTTTTCAATTGAACTACATGATAATATGGTGCACCATAGTGTTGGCTTTAAATACATACCAAAATTATACCATTCTGCTGGTTAATATATCTAAAATATTGATTTTCCTGACATTAGTATGTGCTCCTAAAGTAGTGGTAATGTTCCTATAATAGTGGAAAATTTGCCTATAATAGTGGAATGTTGTTTACCGCCTTAGCAACGCTTGCAATGAGCATGGCAACATGTGGATAACAACGTAGGCTTGTTAAAATGCTATGGATTGTTACGAATTTCTTAAGCAAATGCACTCTATTGGACTGCTGAAAAGAAATTTGTAATTTTTGTACCAGGCTCTTGAATTTTAACTGTGTATCTTAGATAAAACTGTTAACAAATAAATATTTAATAATAAAAAACTGAAATTATCTCGAAATCCGCCAGAATTATGATATATTTCGAGTTTCCACCACTACTGGTACTACCACAACTACTGGAGCATCTACCCTACTCTTCTCAAATAATCGGTTTAATGCATAGCTTCTTGTCCACCTCCAAGGCGGTTTTTCCATGGATTTTGACACAAAATCCCCGAAAAAACTGCCAAATTTCCGCAACGTATTAAAATCTGTATGCATGTGCCTGTATGTGCCTGGGCATTTACATAGAGTCAATAAGATCGTAGCACTAACCCCACCTAACCCTGCAATTGCTCTATACTCTAACAGCAGACCAATGCCACCGAAAAAAAAACCGATGGTCAGGTTCCAACAACGGAATCTACCGCCCAAGCTTGGATTTGTTGTAGAAACTGTTCAAGCAATTCAACTTGCATGTCCTTACCCAATTTTCCCAAACATCTGATCTAGGTTAAACTGTATGTAGGTACCATGCGGTATCGAATTCCGTACAGCTTCGAAATCCGTTAAATAAACATAAAATAACTTCGCAATACACTTTTAAAACTTTCCTAGATTAAACGTACACGGACTTAGCTTCATAACTGTGCGGAGTTTGGTTAATTCTAAACATGGTGTATGGTTTTTGATGCAAAGGTGTTGTACATTTTCTACTCAATTTTTTTATAACTAAAATGTCTAAATAATGTTAAAATAAGCAACATACTGCCAAGATAAAATGTGACGAATTGCATATTACACTAACTATCATAATTTTATATTGACTTTTTAAAATTGTCTAGCTCTTAAGTGTGTTTAGATTGGCAACATGTGGAATGCAACTTTTTCCAAACTGTTGCCCAGCAACAACTAGCAACATGTCGGGTACAACGTGTTGCATCGCAAAAAATTGCCCAGTTTAAACGCATCTTTAGGTGTACGGATTCCGATATCGCACGGTAGGTATAGGTTAAAAAAACAACAGCAATCCATGACTGCAACTTACTGTTTGACAGCTGCAGCTGTGCTCGCTACTCGAAGAAAGCGAAAATTGCTCGCGTGACCATGTGAATGTGCGCGTTGTTTTTCACGTAGCTTCCTGATTTTTCGTATGCATAGTTGCTTTTTCTTTTAGTCTTCCGAACAACGCTTTTCCCACTGGTGGCAACTGTGAGTGGTTAGTTGCTAGCAAGATTAGGTAGGTATGGGTATCGTAATTCATGCTACATACACTTTGTTTTTTTTTTCGCACGGGAAGCACGGGAAAAAAATCCTCATGCAATAAATGTCATATTGACATATCAATATATTGGATTTCGCTACCCCCTGTTTCTCGGGGTTTTGGTGGTTGGTCGGTGGCGACCGTGGCGACTTGCAATTGCAGCGCACTCTGTATCGGCCAGCAGTTCAGCACTGCCGGTTGGTTGTAATTCAGTATTTTATTTTTCACGCGTATGAAGCCTTTTTTATCGGATTGTAAATTCGAGTGAGTATATTTCGTGACGTTTATGCTTCCCAAGCGCGAACGAGGGAACAAATCCAAAACCATACGGAGCATAAATTAAGCTCTCACTTCCGGTTCCGAATTCATTTCGTCCCCCGCTGACCGGCGTTGTGGATGGGGTGTTGGGCGGTCGGTCGGTCAGTCACGCAAACAATTGAGTAAGTGGCCAGGCCGTGCATTATTGTTTCGAGGTATTCGATCGGCAAGTGGAAACCAATTTCACGGATGCAATATAAATTAACGTTTCGTTTCGTTTTAACCATCGATTGCAGATACGGCAAAATTAAGATAAATCCGTGTTTGGCACCTCGTAAAAAACGGCAAAATGATGGACCATAGAATTATCTCCAAGTATAGCGACGTACGGGTGAAAATATCCGGCTGGGACGAACGGGTGCAGCAGTTTCCGAAGGATTGTCCCTGCTGTTCCGTCGGGGTAAGTCGGCATAATAAATCAAATGTTCGCATTGTTTAACGCACTTCCATCGACCTATTGTATTGTGTGTTTTATTGTGTTGGTTAAGGACCATTGAGAGGTATACTTGAACACTCAATTAATTATGGGAATTGAAATTGCTTTTCACTATAATTTTTTCATTGATAACCAGCCAGCCAGAGCAGTGGTAACCCAACCAGAGATTGTAATCAGCTTTAAATGCATTCCATTATTTAGACAGTTTAGATAAAACTTAATAGTTTTAGGTCTTTGCTATTAAATGAAGGAATCTTTTCACATAATTGAACCAAATTTAAAGTAATGAAAGATTATATGTAGCCTTTTCGGTATTGAATGAAATCGGTTGAGCAATTACAACATGCTTCCAATTCTTATTTCAGCGGGCTACTTATCGTACTTTTGGGTATACTACAAAGCATTTCATACCAAGGACAACAACTCAGGCAATGTACGACGATGTTTGGAAGCACTGGAATCGGATAAACGGCTACCAACACAACGTTTGTAACGATTTTATAGCCTACCGTACCACATATCAACAGGCTTTCGGTAATCATTCACCTCCGGCGTGCTATTAGGCCGAAATTTACTATAGTCCAACTTAATAGAGGTAATATTTATCTCAAACTGTCTATTTTTCTCCGAAAATAATGCATCAATTTTCCCTCCCAGTGCTTCCAGGGATAATGGAGATTAATGAAGCGAATGGCTGACTCATTTGCAGCGAACGCCCGAGAAGCATCACGTCAGAAATTCGCACGGATACCTTAAGGAGAACATAATCGCGCAGAAAAACCACCAACTTGCTAGCTTCCGCCAACAGTATTAAACCCTAAGCGTTCAGTCAGTTCGGATCGGTGGTTTTGCCATCGGTTTTGTCTCGGATTGGGCGGTCACCCGAAAAAGCGAGCTCCGCCGCTAAATCTAGAGATGATGACTATTTACGGCGGCGGCGGAACACAACCGGACTGTCTGCACTAGCAGCCGCAGCAGTGTAGTAGTAGCAGAGCAGTAGCGCTAGTACCACCCGTTCACTATAGTGGAAAGCTTGTTCCTGGATGGAGCGAATTTATCGGCAGGATTAGGCCACCGAAAGACTGAGCGCTAAGTTCCTAAATTCCAAATAAAACCAAATTGAGCAGAGTGATTCTTTAGACTTCGTCGGTGGGTTAATGGGCGTCGTTTCGTTTGGATTAGAAGAACTAAATTAAAAGTTATCAGAGCATGAAATTGTTCGTAGTAGTACATTTTCGTTGTCGTTTCTCTCTCTCGTATTTAGCGCCATAAATCCTTTTCAATTCGATAGAGTGATTAAATCGTTTGCACGATGCTAAATGACAACAGGCATCACAGATGTCCAGTAAATTTAGCAGTGTTGTTCAGAACCAATTTATATTCTGAAACGCAACTTTCAACCTAGCTGGAAAGCGAGTCGCTTGATTGAAAAGCTCTCAGAACGGTTCCATTTTTTTATTCATCACTATTTAGCTGTGCAAAGCACTTACAGGTGAACAAGGTGCACCGGAAGCAATTTATTGCGCAGTAAGCTGTAAACTGGAACAAACTTTCCGAACCCACAGGAGGACGAGGTGCACTGGATTCACTGGATTTTCCCCTGGATGGTAAAAAGGTGTGAAACTTAAAGTCATGATAAATTTTCGCAACTTTTTCGCTTTACGCAAGATGGTTTTACAAAGTACATTACGCTAGAAAGGTTTTTGTTGATAGAATACGGATAGAGAGCTTCCAACGGTGGTCGGTGTTGCAACTCAGCTTCAAGTTATTTATATTTTCAACGTATTTGATGGAATAATATTCGTATTAAAATATTTATTTTGAGTTTTGGTGTGATATCGATATAGATTAAATTTTTTTTTGCAATGTAATAATACAGAGATTCAGATAAGATTGTAAGATAAAGTTTACTTTCATACTTTTGGTTATATTTCAAGTAGATAGAAAGTGCAGCTTAAGTAGATACAGTATACACAGATCTCAAAGCTGCTTTTGGCCGCATTGACCACTGAATTCTGGTTCGGAAACTGAGTCGCTGAGGAGCTCCTGATAGCTTCGTCTGCTGGCTACAGACTTACCCAACAAAGCGGTTACTCTCAATTAAATTACGCTCAACTGAATCGTACTGTTTTTGCAATTAATCTGGAGTTCCGAAGGGAAGCAACCTGGGACCATTGCTGTTCATCATATATTTCAATGACGATTACTTTGTGACCCCATCGGGCTGCAAGCTAGTATACGCTGATGACCCTGATGGCTGGGGACTGTAAGCTATTGCAAGCCTTTATCAAGTAATTTACAAAATGGTGTCGCTTAAACTTCAGTACTTCCAAATGCTTAGTCGTTACATTCACACGATGCAAAACACCCATTGTATACAATTATGAAATCGACGTCTCATGTCTTGAGCAGGTCGAAGTTATTAGTTGTTACGGGGTCAGAAGGAAAAAGCTCCTATTATGCCTCGTTGCGTGCGTCCTGGCAAACCAGTAGTTTTTTCTACATCCATGCTCGGAAACCTGGGAGCTGATGGAGTTGTCGTTCCAGGGGATTCTGCTAAGATAGACTGACCACCCTCGGTAAGTTTCTTACAAGATTGTCTTCGAATTGCCGAAACCGGATATGTTCGGGTCATGGGTCGCACTTTTTCTTTGAATCGTTCGCTTAATCCAATTTTAAGAGAGAAGTAATTAAGCGTATTGCAGCCCTTTCCTCTAGGGACCAGCTTGAACACTTCGAGTTTTACGTTTGCTGCCAGTTCCAGGCACTCAGAGACAAATGAAGCAATTTGCCTCTCTGTCGTGTTCGGATGGATAGCTGATAAATAGATCCATGCTAGGTCATCTTCGGACCGAGGATCCAGGCGAATTGAAAAAATTGCACTAATCCACATAGGAGTATTTGAGCCGAAACGTTGGCCAAAAGTATTGTTAATCATTTTTATTAGATTAAACAAGCGGCAATGAGTGAAAAATAGTATCATTAGTTTTATGAAGTATTTTTTTATGGAATTAAGTTTGTTTCTACCTAGTAGTGTAGCACAACTTTTCTGCTATTGCTTTTACTGATAGTTGAAGAATGGAAACTTTTATAAAAAAATGCGGTACACGGGTACCAGCGAGCCACATACCCTGGTGGGTGTTGTAGGTTCGAATCCGGTTATAATCTCAGATTATAGCTTGGTTCGACCCATGTACCTTCCAGCATTGGACAAAAGGTAGGAGTCATAACGACAACTTGTTAAGCGTAGCTACCTATTCCCCCTTCCTTTCCACTCTTTCCCCTCCATTTCCAAAAAAATCCTTCTTCATTACTTTCCCTTGTACAATTGTACATTTTGATGTATTGTAAAGCCTTCGATATAAACGTCTTTGGGACGTGACTCTTCCTTGTCGACACAGACTTCGCAAGCAGATATTAGAGTACAGGACAATTAACCAGAAGCACCCCCAGCCGAGATTTGAAAATCCGGCGACTCCCTAATAGCAAAGTTGTTATAAACAAGTTGTGATAACCGATCAATGAGTAAATTCAGTCATAAATAGGTTGCAGCAACTAGAAATGACAAAAGTGTGCTACTTGGGCTGGGTTGCTGGGCCAGCATCGTACCTTGCAACTAATCGGGTGAATTTTGGTCTATTGTTCAATGGTGAAGTAGATGAAGCTGCCGACAGAAACAGAATAATGATTGAGAAGGATGTTCAAGCCGTGTATCCACCATATTTGGACAAGTTAAAAAAGCAACTAGACAGGACGGTATTTTTGACAAACTTATAAAGCTGAGAGCATTATCCATGCAATCCATCAAGTTATATTAAAGGTATGGGGACTGAGGAGAAATCACCTACGAACTACTTGGATGGTCTCACAGGCCCTATTTGCAAACTCGACTCGAATGCAGCAATTATCGAGGTGTTACTGTTCACAATTCTGCATACAACATATTCTCCCGCATCCTGTTTCTTAGACAAAGGCCATTTTAGGGAACCTTTGTTAGTGACGGAGCAAATGTTCAGCTTGAAATTGATGCTCGATAAATTCGGAGAATTCAACTTACAGTCTCAATCTGGTATTTGTGAGAGTTACTCTACATCGAATCAGATGTTTGCGTTGCGTGATTTACTGGACAAGTTCCGAGAGTAAAACTTGCAGATTCATCGTCTGTTTGTGAATTTTAAGGTGGTGTACGATTTACTCAATCGAAAAGAGCTGTGGCAGATAGCGGCAGAACATGGTTTTATGACGAAAGTAATTAGGCTGATTGTTGCGACGATTGATGGGCCAAAATCTTGTGTTAGATTAGCATCTCAGCCGCTTTCGTGACGTTAAAAGAACAGAAGCAAGGGGATGCACTCTCTAACCTGCTATATAACATTGCCTTGGAAACGCAGTACGAAAGCCTAACGTGGAAAGGAACGGGACTATCTTCACGAAATCGCACATTCTTCTTGGTTTTGTAGAAGACGCCATTTCTATCGGAACTAATCGTAGAGCAGTGGAAGGGGGTCTCAGGCCCTATGAAATTGTATGGTTTTTGACAGAAAATTTAGGGGTCTAAATGGTGTTGGTACCGAGGCGGAACTGAATGGGTAACGACAATTCATTGTATCATGGTGGCACGTGTAATGGAAGCCGCCAAGTAAAGCGAAAAATTGCAGTCATAAACCGAGATTTCTACGGGTTATGTAGCCATCTGAAGTCCCGTAGATTGTAAATTCGCTCAAAACTGGCGCTTTTCAGAACACTAATTCTCCCGATAGCTCTTTATGGGCATGAATCATGGACACTAAAGGAAACTGAGTGACGAGTGCTTGAGATTTTTGAGCGGAAAATGGAATATGGTACCGACGCGTGAACTAATGAGCAGTATCAAGTATTTAAATATGCTGATATAGTTCAGGCAGCGCAATATGGTAGGCTGTAGTGGGCTAGGCATGTCACCAGTATGCCCAATGAAAAAAATTCCAAAAATAAAAAGAGGCCGTAGACTCCGGGCTAGACCTTGCACTTCATGGATGTGCTCTGTCGAGGATGATGCACGTTCAGCTGATGTCAGAGTGAATTGTAGAACGGCAGGTCACTATCCAAGTCGCACACTATTGGCCCTTCTAGTTGTAGCAACTTAATTATGATTGAAATTGGTCATATCTACACTACAGATTTGGGAAGAGGAGTAATGGATAGAAGAAGCTGCTGGTTCCATCTAGAAAAAGGGTGATCGACTGCTGCAACTATCATTGCGTAATGCTGGTAAAGGCCGCTTTCAGGGTACTCTCCGAGATCCTGTTATGCCAAATGTCACCGAGCACAGCACACGGTTTCGTAGGGAATTGTGAAGAGGACGCCATGGGGGCTGTGCAACTGCGAACCAAATTTTTACCATCCGACATCCGACCATCTTGCAGAAATGTCGGGAGAACAACGTACCCACGCATCACATTTTTATTGATTTTGAAGCAGCACACGATACAGTCGATCGAGACCGGCTGTGGCAGATGCACAAACACGGTTTTCCGGACAAACTGACGCTGATTTACATTTGTAAAAAAAAATACAATTTACAAGACCCTTATTAGGCCGGTAATTCTTTATGGATATGGTACTGCTTAGAGACATTACCATCGTACAACGTTCAACGTTCAACGTTCAGATTATTTAGAGTATGGTTTTTGCATAAATTTTTAATTTGCTCAGTCTAAGTGCTCAGTGCAAAGCCTTGAATTCTGTACCACACTTTCTATACGGAAGTTAAAGGAAACTCATTTTGCAATTATTGCCTAACGTGCTTCGCTTTGGGTGTAAAGTTTTTATTCCATCATTCATCCTGTCCGCTCTGTCTCCTCGGTCCAGAGAAAACTTTCAATCCCCTGATAATCCAGTATGTCGCTAAGTTATCTATCACTCGCCACTCTTCCCACCGAAAGCGTTTTCCTCCATTCTCGCAAATTATCTTAATTGCAACAGTATGGAAAATTGAATTATGCGTTAGCGAAGGTTTTAGCTTACTTATTGCGCTGCAGTCAACTGGCTTTCGTTCACAAACAACATGCGCGGGTGAAGAGGAAAGAAAATTACGAGAAAGTTTCGGCTTTTTTTCATCTCCCTTAACGGTAACTTCGAGACGGCTGCCGTTGAAGGGAAGGTAGGTAAGTTCGCAGCCGGAAAAACAACTTGCAAATAAAGTTTTCCCTGGGAATACAGCCTGAGCCAATCTGCACTGTACAGTACAGAAACGAAAGATTCAAGAGCTCTGTGAGGGTCCTAAAATTTGCACAACTTGTCAACATGAATTGCAGATGATCAACCGTGAATTCACACTGCCGTATTTCCAGATGGGCTGGGTGTGGACCACAAGAAGAGGAAAAACTTCCCTAGAGTTGAAAATAAACTACAATGATGCCATTTCGCTTAACCAACAGTGCCGTAGGGGGTTTTCCAGGAGTGAAGCGCAATATTTTCTCAGCTGCTTCATTCAATGGACACCGCCGCCGCGCTGCTGTGGCTCATGCCTGTCGGCCTTCGGACACGCCGGCTGATTATAGGAATAATTTCTTGCGAAGCATTTTCCGGTTCTGTTATGCTTTTCTTCATTTGCTGATGAAATTTGCGACCAATTTTTCCGAGCAGTAAAGTTTGCTCTAGTAAATTGCTGTTTGTGCAATTTGTTCCCTCGACCTGCGATAATTGGGAAGACGCGACAAATTGAAAAACTTTGGTGTCGAAAGCAATATGTCTTTCAGGGCGCGCACAAACATTAAGTGTGACAGCAGCACTTTCGGAAGTGGGAAGACTGCCTCTCTATTTTCGGTAAACGTTAATGACAGCGAGCTAGCTCAGCTGGTTTGGACCGAAGGGTTTTTTTTGCTTTTGAAGCTGATTTTTGCCTTCCTCATCGAGGAAAGTCTATCATATCGTTTCAAAGTGTAGTTTTATTTTAATTTTTTTCACGGATATTTTGTTCGTAAAATATTTACCGCGTAAGTATGCGCGGTGGGGTATGAAAAACATTTTAAAATCAATAGTTCATTTATATATCGTACAACTAAATTTCCAAGATATTCGAACTGAATTGTAGAGCAGTCATAAAAGCTTACTGTATGTTACAAACATGCAGTACATTATAACTGAAAATAATTAGGATTTTTATCACTTTTGCATTTAATTAAAAAAAATCAGTACTATCGCTACCAATGTTATTTCGCATTTGATTAATTCAATAACCATTATGATGCAAACTTGAAAAATAATTATTTCATCCAATTTTCAACGTGCCCTTCGGAAATGTAACCTCCGGGTTAGAGTCGACGAGTTTTGCTACAATCTAATCAGATAATGGAATTCAAATACCCCTTCATTTACAAAAAAAGGTTGCGCATTCAAAAATAGAACTCTTCACGTTTAGTGCCAGGCAAGTGTACTTGCCTTGCCTACAACTGTGTTCAAAAGAAATCAACTTTATATGCTACAGGTATGCATATGTAGATTTCTTTGATGTGGTTTTCATTCAATTCAATGTATATTTTTTTTCTCGTTGACGTCGGCGGAAATCTCCCACTTCCAACTGATTCTATTTACTCCACCGGCAAATACCGTACCGTCCCGGAATCGGGATTTCAACGAAGATTCATTTGTACATTTGTGTTTGGAAGTTATTTTGGCGAAACTGGTGAAAATGTCATTGTAAAACAATCAACAAAATAAGTCGGACAAAAAATCGAAGCAGGATCCGATATTTTAGAAACTTTATTCATACTTCAATCTCTGGAGGCTGATGAAAAGGCTCGTAGCCTTGGCGGAAAAAAACCGCAATTCAATTTCGTCATGCAGCAAACAGAGCATTCGGGGTCGGTGGAAGCCAGTATTCATATTTCTACGTTGGTCAGTATTATTACTTAGCGTGCTCAAAAAAAAAGATCACATGTGTTATTCGATTGGACTGCAATATGATACGATGTGATACGAAAACTTGCAAAGCTTTTATTTTGGAACGAATTACTAATGGTTAGTGAAATTCAAAGGATAGATTTGGACATTTTGCGTAAGCTACTTATGTCATCCTGAATTGTTACAAAAAAGTATCAAAGGTTCCGTTTGGATTTTTTTGGAAAACAAGACTAGAGGTACGCTGATTTTATAAAGACATGAACGTGATAAATAATATTGTTGGAAATACAGAGTTGTTTCATAATCAATAGTTGGTCAATAATTGGTTATTTACAATGAAAAATATTGTAATTGCATTTTCATGGATAATAATACCATCATTATTAAAAAGTGCACCGATTTTGTTAAAATTTGGTGTATCTGTTCTTTTCCGAAAAATTTTAGGCCCGTATTTTCTTTTATTTGTTTCTGTGTTTCTGTGTTAGGGTAGCCTAAAAGGTTGTCATTTTTCCAACATTTCTTTAAAAATTCATAACTTTTGAACCACTATTAGCTATAACCACTATAAAAAAGGCAAGCTAGCCGCAGGCTGAAAACTTCTGCAACAAAGAAAGCAGATATTTCAGGCAAAGAAACGTATGTTGGTAGTTCGTTGCTGCCCTGTGATACAGCTAATGCCCAGTAAACATTTTCATATGCATATCACAGTAATAAATGAGTTATATGTACTTATATATACCCTGAAAAATCGTATCTGATGCACAAAACTAGCATATGCCATATACGTACTACAAAATATACGTTAACAATTCAACTTTATAAGTCTTTGTATGCGATATGGTCCGACTCAAAGCGATTAGTATCATTATGCTATACAATTCTGCACTGAAAGTCGTAGGTCAATCACTTGCTATCGTCAAATACGATAGAATATAAACTTATGTGCGTTTCATTAGACTATATTTACGATACTGAATTTATTAAAAGTCAATAACGATAATTTTCGTACATTGATATACGAGTTGGTGTTTGCTGGGTGTTGCTGAGTGCATCGGAAAAAGACGGACCCGATCTTTACAATCAAATGTATGGGCTTCTGTGAACTGGTCACAGTGAAGATTCAACGATCAATCTCCAACCTGCTGTGACCGGGATGCACGTCTGTAGGCATCTTGGAAGCACCTGATCCCCACGGCAAGTCAATTTTTCTTGTGAACTATAACGCAGCATAGTCCACTCCACTTGATTTACATAGTTGTATCTCCCGCCTTATTATTCGACCACCAAAATTAGAGATGCTACATAGTGTTGTGTTTTTCGGGTGGATTGTCAAGTTCATTCGAATCACACAGAGGGTTTCGTCAAGATGTTATGAATCGAGCAGATATCAACACGCGGGGCATGATCATCAACAAATCTACCCAAGTAACAATCCAATAGCAAATTGGTCTTATGCATTTCTTATAGTAGTTTTATCAGAGCATTGCAAAATCTATCAGGTTTTATAATGTTTTTCCTCAAGTGATTGTTATCTTATTTGACTAACATTTCTGAAGTATGATTGAAGGAGACTTGAAGAAACACGTATAAAACTGAAATATCAATAAGTGTAATTCACCTTATAAGTGGTTTTAAAGGATACTTGATTTCTGCTCAAAAACGGCGCTCCTTAAAATCTAGCAATAGTTTTGACAAAAATTTATGACATTCTTCTGCAAGATTGGTTTGTCTTAATAATGCTACCATAAAACCGTCTTAAAACCGTATATTTTTGTAAGAGAAATCATACTCTGACGAAAGAACATTCGAGCGTAAACAACTGATCTGTCAAAATGGGCATCTGAACCAGGAGAAAATTGAACAAATACTTTAACGCGAAACTTTAGCAAGATTTCATATGAAAAATCAGCGAAATCAAAAAACAATGAAGATTTCCAAATGAGCTGAGGAAGGACTATGCCGGTGATGATGCATCAATGGTAGATTTGAATGTTATTAGAAAATTTGGTTCGATTGTATTTTGGCGGAGGCGGTGCCGGTGCCGGTTTGTAGAGTTGTTTGTATTTTTTAAATTGAATATAGAGGTCATTAGCCGGTGTTGGGAAAATGTTCGAAGGGGTTGAAGCAGTTGAAGCATATTTTTTTTAAAGACGGTTGTAACGACAAAGTATATAAAAAATTTTGTAGATTAAACTTTACGCATGGAACAGCCGTGCAGCCCACTTTTAATTTTTAAAATCAATTTATATGGGTAAGCATAATGACTGCTGTACTTAAAAAATAATAAACTCAATATAAGTAGATGAACCTCCAGCACAAAAAACAACTTACATTGACACTTTGTTGACGTTTTCTTTGTTTATACTAGAATGATTATCTTGCAAAAAACTTGGTCCCCTTAAGTAATTCAAACAATTCTTGTTCAAGCACAAATTGTCTTCTTCAAGAATACAATAAGTATAGATGAACTTATCGACCTCTTGGAAAATTTTTCTTTGTCTTGTGCAAGACATGTTAGTCTAATAAGCGCTTTCAGGTTGATTTAGATAAAACCATTGAAAAAATGGCGAACAGAACTGTTTGGATTACTTTTGAAATTCTAGCCAATTGCATATGGGCGTTTATAAATGTGTTGTTATGCAATACCATAAGTGATCTTATATTTTCAAATAAATGTTCGGACACTTAAAAGACTTTTTGCCGCAATTTGTTAAAAATTTGGTAGCTATCAACTTCTTCATGAAATTATTGAATCTTTTTTATTAATTAAATTTTTTAATAATTTAACGAAAATAACCGGCGCGTTAAAATTTTCTAACTTTCATGTCACAAAACATCGACAAACTGAGCGTGACATGAAAAATTTCTCATTGATTGACAACAAAGCAGCTGCTTTTATTTTCATTTATATCCATTTTGGAAAAGCAATATCTGTGAATGCTTTTTCTCTTATAGCTTTCAGTCAATTTAAAAAAATAAAGACTGTGAAAAGTGTATGATGTCTTGCAAGTGTTCTTTGAGACGACAACCATAAAATCATCAACACTTGTGGTGGTTTTCTTTTAGTTTCAACCGACTCTTGGATACATATCGATAAGAATTATAAGTTTTAAAAGGACCTTTAGAAATATTCTTGAGAACCTTCTTTAGTGTGGGCCTCCCCAGATTTATAAGGGTTTTATGGCTGTTTTATCGAAGATTTGTAGAATTGCAAGTTTTATATTCGGTTTTACGGAGCAAATGCTGGAAACCTCTTCAAGTGCATCTTAAAATTAAATTTGTTACTTGGGTAGTCAAACCGTCTGCTTTGCCGATGACATGGATATTATCGGCAGAACATCTGTGGCTGAACAGTACACTAGACTAAAACGCGAAGCAGAAAAGATTGAGTTAAAGGTAAATATGTCTAAAACAAACTAGATGCTGCACAGAAGAGTAACTAGGGCAAAAAGCTGGCCAAAATAAGAAAAACATTTTTTTCGGTCTTCTAATATAATATATATATTTTTGTATGCTTAAATAGATGCTGCACAAAGTACTCTTAGTCAAAACACATGGAAACATACCTGTAAGTTTTGGCAGGTGTACAAACATTGACAATATTTGAAACATTTTTTTGAAAAATCATCAAGCATCAGGAAACGGATTCCATCAGAAGTAAACAAAAAGATTAACAAAGGATATTTATCAAAACATAGGTTCATCATAAGTAATTCTAACTGGTTTGTAGGAAGAAAATTTAAAATTTTGAAAATATGACTTGTTTTAAATAGTTTTGTCAAACAACTATTTTTTTGCAATTTTGTGCTTTTTCAACGGTAAAAAAGTTATCTAATCTTGCAGAATCTGGTCATACATTCTATGAAGGAATGAATCTTTGTGGTATTCTGAACAAATCGGTATCTGAAGCTCATCCGGAAACGTCCGGACTGGCATTTGCGACCCTTTTGAAAATTGTATGTTTCACATTGTTTTGAAGGAAATATCGACCATTCGCATCTAGTTGCGTACTATCTTCGGTGTAAGATAATTCACCTTCAATGCCCATTGTCACACTAGCAATACTACATGTCTAGGGATTATGATGTCTGTTGTTCTCCAAATATGTCACTATTTGAATCTACATTCCCATTCAACAAAATTCGCTGACAAAAATAGTAGGAAAAATGTTAGTTGGGTGACGGTAAAGTATGTAATAGTATGTGTGGCGCGATTGTTATTTGATAAATTGCATAACAGAAGTTATATATCACAGAGAAGACATCTGCGTTGATTTAGTGTCGAAGAATCAGTCTACTCCAGTATCAACAATTTGGTATTAACCAATGTCATTTTTTTATATGAATCAGAGACAAACAAGATACTCATTGATTTACTCATGCATTTGTAAGTTTTGGAGAAGGCTAAATAGTGAATAGTGAATAGAAGAAAAGCATAATTTGCACTATTAAGTGAATTGAAATGACTTGTAATGGCACCAGTTTGTTACAAAATTAACTATTTTTACGTTTCATTTCATATTCGAGCGAAATATTACTTAATACGTAAGAAAATGATTTTGGCCAGCTTTTTGCCCTAGTTACTCTTCTGTGTGCTGGTCAGCGGAACCGAGGCCGACCGTCGCCGCTTGGGTAGTAGGCAACGAGTCTAAGGCTTGGGCAGTAGGCAATGAGTTTGAGGTAGTCGACGAATTTATCTACCTTGGCTCACTGGTAACCATGAGATTCAGAAGCGTATTATCAATGATGGTCGTGTTTACTATGGACTTCACAAGCAATTGTGGTCAAGTAGCTTTTACCCCCGTACAAAGCGTACCATGTACAAGACGCTTATTAGACCGATTGTTTTCTACAGATATGAAACATGGACAATGCTCGAGAAAGTCCTGCGAATGCTCAGAGTTTTCGAACGACGAGTGCTAAGAACGATCGTCGGAGGCGTACAGGAGAACGGAGTATGGAGGCGGAGGATGAACCATCAATCCGCACAGCTCTATGGCGAATCCAGACGGATATGATGGGCAGAGCATGTTGCAAGAATGCCGGACAACTACACTGCAAAGATGGTGTTTGCCTCAAATCCGATTGGAACAAGACGACCAGAAACACAGTAAGTTAGACCAGGTGGAGCGAGATCTCACGGGGAGTACTCGGTGTCCAAGAAATTGGAGAGCGGTAGCCCACAACCGAGTTAACTGGAGAAACATGTTCAACAGACTTTGTCTTAGGACGGCAAACCACTTAAGTAATTAAGTACGTTAGAGCGGTATAATATGCTGCCGATCATCTCTCGGTGTCTTCTTTGGAATTCAATTGGTAATTGGTGATGACTGGAGGCATATCGACGATAACATTAACGGATACTTTCCGTCTTAACTAAAATTGAGCAACACTTTACAGATCCAATGATTACCAGTGGCTTGAGATAGTTCGATCATTTTGCCAATACAAATCGTAGTCTCTTAGATATTGCAACCACTAACTTCTCGAGTGTCTTGACATAATCGAAGCATGTTTTTTCCGTTGTTGCCTCTCGATTATCACCACCATCTTTCCAATATTGGCTCAGTTGACCAGATGCTTTTAGACAAATATTAGTCTCAAGCTCAAGTAGTTTCAACTAGTCGTGATAAACTCCTAGGCTTCAAAACTTACGTGACAGCGTTCGTAAAATGCGCAAACAATACTTCTCTGTCAATATTTCTACTTCTACCAGCACAGAGCCAGGGGGGCCCTAGCTGTATCAAGGATTTCTGTCCACTGTACTCGGTCTTGGGCTGCTCGTCGCCAATTCGTTGAGCGTCTCGACACTACCTTCACTAATCACCAAATTTAAATGCTTGCTACATATCGTGGTTCATGCGTCTGCGCCACACTTCATTTTCTATTTCGACACTTACTGAGGTGTCACTCGCTATTTTGAAGCACAATTTAGACCCATCCAGCGTCGCACGAATCGCCGTAACTGGTTTAGTCGAAGACCCACGTCCTAGCATTATCTGCTGCAGCTTATTTTGTTTGACTGAATCGTATACCGCCTCAAAGTCCACAAACAGTTGATGAGTCCTCCGGAGTCATTCACTTCAAATCGTTCTCTCTGCGGTTTTGCTTGCTGGTGCTAATTCAGGGCTTTCAATCGGGATGCGATACTGGGAGTTGAAATCCCTTCAATTCCATCGTTCTTTACCCCTATCATTCTCTTCCTACTAACGGGTGACAACTAAAATTTTGGAATTTTTTCGAAGCCCCTGTACTGGACAACAAACGAGCTCAGGGAGAAAGGAGAGTGAGAGTGTGTGTATGCCCAACAACTATTTGCAAGCAAGGTAGTGGAAGAGCAGCCAAAATTATGGACGCAGAAGGACATGGTTCTCTTTCTCGTGCATTCAACAACAAGCCCTTTGGTTGGGCTATAAGTAAGATGTGCACCAGACGAATGTTTGAAGAAAATTTTGACCCCGTTTCTACAAAAACATCATGCAGATGGACAATACGTGTTTTGGCCGGATAACGCATTAGGGGCCGTGCAATAATTACGTAAGGGCTTTTTCCTCATTTTTGAACCCCCCCTCCCCCCTATATAAGATTTTGTAAGATTTTGGCTAATCCCCCCTCCCCCCTAATAAAATCTTAGTAAGATTTTTTAAAACATCAAAACTCTTTTATTTAAAAAGTTACACTTTGAAAGAATATTGAAACAGTCAACAAAGTTTAAACAAGTTTATAAAAACCAAAGTTCAAAAAAATGTATAAAAAAAACAATATCCATTATCTGTTATAAATCCCTTTATGGCCCACTTACGAACAGAACGTATTTCAGCATTGAGGTTGTCAATAAATGTTGGTGTATGCTCAGAAACTCACTAGCGTTCACTTAATTCGCATTGATCCACTCTAAATCATCTAAACACGTGTCCTCGTCAAGTAGCGTACAAAGAACTTCTTTGCCTCTTCTAGATGACACGCGACATGGTTATGTTGGAATTGGCATTCCGTTGCGTTTAATGTACAGATCTGTAATGATCACCCGCGGTTTCCTTTGAAGCAAAATACTGACCCCACTCTGGTCACATGCGGCACTCAAGATCTTTAGGAACAGAAGAACAATACATCCCAAAAAACATTTTTGTTATATAGTAGCTTAGCACTAGTTCCATTGGTCCAGCTATACATTAGTTGAATAAGCTACTTTTAAGCAAAAATGTTTCTGCGGCTGCCTTGCGGGATTGAGATGAGCAATTGCAACGAAATATGTTGGAATAATCCAGCTTACCACGAGCGAAGATGGCGGCTGATGGGTACAACTTTCTGAAGGGCGCAGTTAGGTTATGACATTCAATGCAGAAGCGGTTACTGCGGTTACTATGGAAGCCACTATGGTTTTTTGGTGGTTGGTAAACATTGTTTAGTTTTCGCAGACCAGCCGAAGAATAATTTAGTTGAAGAGAATCGAATTTTTGTGCTTTCTTAGCTATCATTTTGTGAAATAGTCTTTGCATTGGGTCAATGTGACAATATTTCAACAAAGAATAGCTACAAAAACTAAACAATGTTTACATTTTTCCACTCAACCAGCAAACAACCGTAGTGGTTTCCATAGTAACCACAGTAACCGCTCCTGCATTGAATGTCAAAATCGAGCTGTGCCCTTCAGAAAGTTGTACCCATCAGACACCCTCATCGCTCGTTGAAAGCTGGATAGCATAAACCGATGACATCAGATGGAGAACAAGTAGCCCAACTGTTGTTTCCCTGAGTGGGCTAGGCTAAAATACTTAGCAGGTTGCTACGCCTTTCCTTGCAGTATGAAGGATTTCGACACTTCACATTTTATCAATTTGAAATTTTTGGTAACAAGTAATATGAGTTGCTATTAAAAATGTGAATTTTTCATAATTTTTTCGTGTGTGAAAATCTTACGTAAGAAATGATTAAACCCCCCCCCCCCAAATAAGATTTTGTAAGATTTCGTAGAACACCCCCTCCCCCCATTATGCCTTACGTAATTAGTGCACGGCCCCTTACGCCAAAAAACACAATCGTTTCTGAATACCCATTCGACCCCATTTTTATCCAAAAACCACGACCCGTAAAATCTGTCTCAGTGCACCCAATCGAAGATTGGATTTGGTGTACAAAAATAACTGGAGAGCCACGAATTGCAAACAGTTGATTGGTCGAATCAATAGATGCATTCGCAAAGTTGACATGACGGCCATACTGCCCATAAATGAAAAATTGGCTAATATGCCATTTTTTCCAAAATTGAGATCATAATATCACATGATAGCATACACTCCAACCAATGTTCCCACGGAAGCCGATTGTAAAAAAATGTATTTTTGGAGGCACAGGACGTGAAACAATTTTGGCTAATATCCAAAATAAATGAGAAGTTGGCTAATATCCATAATGATTTCAAACCGCATGCGCAGCAACCGATGTGTTCTTATTTCGCATTTTTCCATCACACATTAAAACTGATCATGTGGTGTGGTGGTTTCAGACATAAGGTTAGCAATCGCAAGGTTTTTGGATCGAATCTTGTTATTTTTCACATTTTATCTTTTTTTTACAATCAAGACGGCAGGATTCGCAGCTTCCATTAATGACGGCATGGAGTAGCTGCTTCTTCCTTCTGGCTTCAAGCGCTTGAAGCACACGCTTCGTTGGCAACTTGTCCGGGGTGCACGGATTACTTGTTTCGTTGTCCACTTCGTCTTCACTTGTGCTTCCGTACTGTTTTAGGTAGTTCAAAGCCATTTTGTAGACTCACTAACACGAGATAATTCACAACGTATGGACGTTAGCCAAATTTGCTCCCGAGTTGTAAACTCTACTTGTGTTTATAAATGAAAAACTGGCTACTGCGTTAAAAGCGTCCGGCGGAGGGAATTTGGCCACATCTATCGCTGTTTGAACTCAACGGTGTGGCTTCGGCGTGTATGAGGGGTAATATGCACATTAAACAGGTTGCCATTACCGCGTAAAACATCTTTTACAGACAAAAGTAATAAAATTGCATTTTTCTCAAGTTCATGTCGGTGGCATATTAGCCAATTTGTCATTTAGGGGCAGCATACAACGCTTCTGTTTCGACGTCAAACGAAAGCTTCGTCCTGTTAATTAGTTTCGGCACCGTAAGATTTTAATCAACAGATCTTTGTTTACA
Organism: Sabethes cyaneus; assembly: GCF_943734655.1. NCBI lineage: Eukaryota > Metazoa > Arthropoda > Insecta > Diptera > Culicidae > Sabethes > Sabethes cyaneus. The sequence goes on from NC_071355.1 coordinate 167,232,131, forward strand.
ATTTAAGAATTTTTAAGTATTTTCGATGAAATGAATGATAATGAATAATTCTCGCTGAAACGGGGTCACAATCTCACAACTGACACGAGCTTTTCGAATATTGGAACTTTTGCACTAGATTGGGTGAAAATGGTTAAAAAATAAAAATTACACTTTTAATTCCTCGAAACAGTGGCCCCTCGTTCGTCAAGAGAACCGAAAGTTTAAAAAAAGTTAAATTTTAAGCAAACTTTGAGATTTGTATATTGTACTATTCCCTATATTTGCAATGAAACAACAAACAAATGGTTCTGTAAAGAAGAAGAACAGTGCATTCAAAAGAAGTAAAAATTTTTTGGCGGCCATCTTGGATTTGACCGCCTTTGGATTTTATCAAAAAACCGCCGTTCTCGTTTTCTTTTTTTATTATTCTATATTTGAGAGGTTTTCAGACTGCGGCTGGTTCACCTCTGTTCTCGTTTTCGCTCAGCTTTCCAATGGTGATCTCAAAATAAAAATTAGTTGAGGGGTTCATGGCCAAAACGCCTAGGATTTGCTTAAAATTCAACTTTTTTGAAACTTTGGGGCCTCTTGGCGAACGAGGGGTCCATTGTTTCGCGGTATTAAAAGTGCAATTTTTATTTTTTAACCATTTCAGGCTTCATTGTGCTCATCTTAGCATGCAAAGACAGAGCATATTGCTTCTCACAACGACCAAGGGCGTTCGTTTTCTGTTCAAACGTTTGCTCTCCCTGCGAATTATGCCTGAATACCGTTTTCTCATCTTGCGCAGAAGCAGCACAAGTACAAGCAGAGCTAATCTTTTCTTCGCACACTGGAGACAAAATATTATTTGCTCCGTATCCCAAAGAGAATACGGGAGAGGCAATTATATGGACTGAAACGACACGCTCTGTGACCTTGAGAGCAGGCATTCGGTAGTGCTCCGGCAGTAAAAGATGAAACAAAACTGACGCTCACCCGGGGACAGAGCAAAGCAGAAAAGCACTGCAAAAGCAAAGTCTCGTCACATATCGGAGAAGGTAACATCCGATAGCGAGGGAGCATTTCGATTCGCTTTCTGCGCTTTGCCAGTAAAACACCGAGAATTGAGAAAAATTTCAAAGCACGGCAGAAGCCTACTTTCAACCAATCAAGTGTAAAAGTTCCGATATTTGAAGACGTCGTTTCAGTAGGCATCCCGTTTCAGTGAGAATTACTCTAATACAATGTTTGCTGTTACGTGACGCGTTTCAGCCTACTGTATTCTTTAGGTCATCTTCGGACCAGCGATCCCAAATATATGATCATCATCTCTGGAGCCTATTTCTACCATATAATTGGTTTTTTACATATTGATTTGTAACCTAAGCCTCCTAGCCTCCGTTTTTAGTATGGCGTAGATTACCTCCACCATCCCAAGCTTACTGGTAATGTTGTCAAGGTCGTCTGCAAAGGCTAGGGGTTGAATACTTTTGCCAGAGATTATTCCTTTTGTTTCGTTACCCGCGCGCTGGATCACACCTTCATTAGCAATGTGAAATAACATACAGGATAGCCCATTCCCTTGCCCCAACCCTAACGCGATTCGAAGAGACTCGAGAGTGCCCCGAAATACGCACATAGCACTCCCCACGTTCCAGGGCAGCTATGATCAGCCACTTCAGTTTGTCCGGAAAATTGTTCTAGTGCATTATCTGTTATAGCTGTTGGTGCTCGACTGTATCGTATGTTGCCCTGAAATCCACGAAAATATAATGCGTGGGAATGTTGTATTCTCGATGTTTCTGAAGGATTTGTTGGAGAGTGAAAATTTGATCCGTAGTAGTATGGGCCCCCATAAAGCCTACCTGATACTCGGCTACGAATTTTTTTGCTGGTTGGGATAGACGATGATGCAAGATCTGGGAGGGCATTTTGTAGGCGGTGGTGATCAGCGTAATACCGTGGTAATTATAGCAATTGTGTCGATCGCCCTTTTTGTAGGTGGGAAAAACCATCCATTCCTCCGGTAGTTTCTCCACCTTCCAAATCTTTGATTTTATCCAGTGAAATACCGTTGCTAGTGGTTCTTTACCATTTTAATAAATTTTTCTGAAGAACTGTATAACATTTTTCTGAAGAACTGTATAACATAACCAATTGTTGCCGTTTCAAACACGCAACACGCAAGCTTGTAAAGACCAGTTGCACCGATCATCATTTCTGACATCGTGTACTAAATAGCTCTACTCATACTCATCCGGCCACAAAACCTTCGTTACAGTGAACTTTGTTCGTTCCAGAATATTGCACATATCGTCTGGTGTACCTCAAGGCAGTATGCTTGGTCTTCTCATCTTTGTAATTTGTATTAATGACTTATTGAAGCTGCTTTCATCATCTAAACTTTTTTTTATCAAGGTTCTAAACATTATTCGAGTGATTGCTACTCCTGTCGATTGTGCCGCACTATAGGAAGTTATTAATCCTCAGCTAATCTCGTACAATGTCAACGGCGTGCGTGTTAACAGTAAAAAGTGCAAAGTAATATCCTACAGTTACTTACTCAGCACAGAAATGTGTTAGAATCCGAAGTTAAGCCTTATAGATTAAGTAAATAATCCGAATGACGTAGTCGAAAATGATGAATGAATCAATAACTATAAAGCTTTGTGCTTTAGTCCAATGTCTATTTGGTACAAAAATTACTAAAATCGGTGTAGTGGTTCAAAAGTAATTAGTTTTGAAAACCTTTGTTATATACTATAACAAAGGTAAAAAAATGTTAGCAAAAAATGAAAATTTTTGGGATTCTCCTAAACTCAGACATGGGTACCCTAAGTGTCAAATAAAAAATATAGTTTTGAAATTTTTCGAAAAGGAATAAGAACAAAAAATTTAAACGAAATCGGAACCCTAGTAAACAAATGACTTTTTTTCTTGGAAGTACTAAGATGTAGGTATAACAAACGTCGTTAACATTCATCTGAATTAGTACTTACCTTGAAATGCCATGACTACAGTATGTTAGGTAGTATGCGCAAATATTTCAAATGTTTCGTCGGTCTATAAACAGAATAACTTAATTGGTGGAAGCAACTGCACATTAGGAACGCTGGGCAAGAAGGTGTAGCATTCCATTCCGCTAACAAACGCGTACCAAATAAACCTCATTTTCTTACCGTCATCGCTTCGGTCGGTAGATAGCTTTTTTGCACTCTAACTAACTCTCTATACGAATCTATCTGCACCTGTGAAGATGCATATCAGATAGCAATCAGCATCGTCAGCAAATTTGTGCTATCTCTCTCTCTCTCTTGCTCTCTCTGACTTTCACGTTCTTCGCTTCACGACTGTCTGCCGTGCAACTGCGCCAAATCCTTGCCGGAGTGATTTGCAGTGTTTGCATGCAAACCGTTCTTCACAAACGAAGAAGCAACTTCAAGCGGATTTCATCGCATATCGCTGACGAGGTGGCTATTTGGAAGCCATAATTGGATAGCTAAGCTCTGGCATGTGTGCTGGAGAACATGCATCGTTAGGCACGATAATAGGTTAACCATTTCATGCTAGCTTTGGATTTGCCCAGTAGCTGATGGAATTGGATTGTATCTTACAGTTAGATATCATTAGCATAAGTGCGATCATATGCTCAGCAGAAAGTGAGCTCAGGAATCCAGCAGATTGCCGAGCTCACATAAATATAATAAACTTTTCAATCCGTTTGCACAGAATCATCATCCATTTTCAAATCATAAAGTCTATTTACAAAACATTCACTGCTGTTTCCCAATCATGTAACGGTGTTTCGTAAAAGTATTAAATCATTCACAAAAGAACGAAAAAAGTTTTGCTTGCATCCATAAACATATTTCCCCAAAAGTCGGCACTGGAGCCGCATTCGCTTAATCGCAAGCATTCATCGAAGGGTTATAGGAAAAGTTTTGCGTCACAAAATTTACAATTTATCTGCATGCGATTATTCCCATCTGCACCATAACTGCATTCGGTCTGCATGACATCATAGCATTGCAAGCGTGATTAAAGTTCCGAACGTGAGTTCATTCTGACTTTGTCTTAAATGATGGGCGCTTGAATGCGTGGGTGGTCGCTTCTTCCTCCAGTCCGACAAACGACAGTGCATTGAAGTAAATCGTTTCGCGATTTAGCTCTCATTACGTGCACGTTTGTTTCCATCTACCAACAGTGAAGATTAAAACTTCACTCTGCGCCTTTAGCAAAAGAAAGATAGGCTCCGATAGTATTCGGAATGTAAGGCTGTAACCAAGACAGCATGCCCACCCCACCGACCGGTTCCAAGAAGCGGAGAAAATCTCCTACAGTAATTATCTTCACTAGGCGAGTGCGCCAAAGGAACCGACTAGATCGGATCGCATCCCCGTAGTACCCTACACACATTCTTCGTGCGAGTTTGCCACGACTCACTGGCTTTATCTGCTGGAATGTGTATTGAATCGGATTTTCTTAATTATGTCGTTTATTTCCAAGAAATGCTGCAGCCCGCTTTGTGTGTGTTCATACCAAAACTCAGTGCTCCAGCCAGCCAGCGTCGAGACAAAGCCAGACGGCAAAATGTATGCAAGAAAGAAACCGATCTTGAAGATGAAATTTCCTAATTTCGTTCAACCTCGTAAACCCTTTCGCCTTGTGAAAGGAAACAAACACGAAAAGACGACGAGAACGTCCTCTGGCAGAATGGACGGAATGCACTTTAGTTTCGTGATTGGTTCCAACCGAGGATTATAGTCTCTTCCAGGGTCTTATTCAATGTAATTAGAAATCTCTTTATCTGTTAGTACCATTTGGACTAAATTGTTCGACATGAACAATGCCAGTATGTTACATTTCGTCAGTCCGGTGGATTTTTTCGTTTTCATTCTCTTATTTATTGTTCCTTTTTCTGTTTGAGATTCCAATATCGCAGTTCCATTTCATTTCTGCTTTCATTTCGTTTTGTTTCATTTTACATTCCTTTTTACACCTTTTTCTGTTTCAACTTTCCCAGGAGGAGGTGTTACGTTTTCCATTTTCCATTTTCCAATTTTTTTCTTTTTTCTTTGTTTCCTTTGTCCAATTTCTATTTTATACTTCCATGATTTTATTTGTTTCATTTCTTTCCTCTTTAATTTCTCTTTTCAATTTTGGGTTACACTTTCACTTTCACTTTTACATTTACATTTACATTTCCACTTTCCATTTTAAATTTTTTACTACTTCAATTGGCTGGTGAACGACTGGTTAACACGTGACATCGGTTCTTCGCGTACCTGCAGTTATAAAAAAGACCCCACAGCGGCCATTGCCCCCATATCTCTGCCTCCTCGTGGTTCCAGCCGGAATACGAGCAACCTTAGTGGAGATCGGGGGTCTTATTCTCACAGACACCTCACTTACCTCACTTCTCTCACGGGCCCTATTCTGACAGTAACCCTCACCTCACCTAACTGCCCCCATTTGAATTGTACAGTCACCCGGCTGAGCAGAGTCAGCTAGATCACTCTCAGAATCGCAAATTGTCCTCTCATCTAGCAGCCCTCACCTAGCAGCCCTCACCTAGTAGCCCTAGTAAGGCAATATGCTTAATAGAATTAGGATAACGATTGAGGATGATGGACAAGCATCCACCAACTTTTGACAAGGTTAGCAAAGCAGCTGGAAAGGACGGCATCCTCGCCAAACGTTTGAAAGTCGGGAGCGAACGGCTGTATTGTGCAATCCATCAGGTTATACTAAAGCTATGGACTGAGGAGGAACTACCTGCAGACTGGTTGGAAGTTCCCATATGTTCTATTTACAAAAGGGGCCTTCTTCTCAATTCTGATTACAAGATTTTCTCCCGCATCCTGCTTCTCAGACTGAGGCCGTTGCAGGAAACCTTTGTTGGTGAATACCAGTGCGGTTTTCGAGAGGGACGCTCTACGACGAACCAAATTTTCACCTTGCGACAGATCCTCGATAAATTTCGGGAATTCAACTTGCAGACTTATCATTTGTTCATAGACTTCAAGGCGGCGTACGATTCAGTCAAACGAAATTAACTGTGGCAGATTATGCTTGAACGTGGTTTTCCAACAAAACTGATTAGGCTGATACGTGCGACCCTTGATGGTTCAAAATCAAGCGTCAGGATAGCGGGTGAGACTTCGGACTCGTTTGTGACGTTAGATGGTTTGAAGCCAGGTGACGGACTATCGAATTTGCTGTTCATCATCGCATTGGAAGGTACTATTCGAAGGGCAGATGTGCAGGGAAGCGGATGTGCGTGTGCGCTGTTGACGTGGATGCTAAAGCAGCCGGCATTAGGGGCGACTAGAGAGCGGTAGCCCTGAAAAATTATTCCTTCAAATTAAAAACAGAATTACAGAAATGCACGTCGGTTTCTTTAAAGGATGCTCGACTACGACAAATTTACTGGAATTATTAGACTATTCATTGAATGCAATGGATAATGGAAAACATGTAGAAGCACTTTATACGGACTTTAGCAAGGCATTTGATCGCATTGGCATACCAATGCTGCTTTTAAAATTGCAAAAATTGGAATCCAATGGCTTGAATCGTATTTATCTAATCGCCAACAAATATTTAAATTTAACAGAAAGAACTCCAATCCAATTCAATTCACTTCTGGGGTCCCTCAAGGCTCTCATTTGGGACTTCTTCTTTTTATAATGTATGTAAACGATATTTCCTTCATTCTCAAGGAACTTAAAATGCCAATATATGCCGACGACATGAAGCACTTTTTGGAATAAGAAATGAAGAAGATATAAATGAATTCCAGAATGAAATACACATACACACAAGTCGCTTTTTACGCGAAGGATACATCCCTCGTAAATCAAAACCGCGTAAATTCTAAAATTCACGTAAAAAAACCGCGTGAATTCCGAAATTCGCGTAAAAAACCGCGTAAATTCCAAAATTCGCGTAAAAAAAAACTTTGTGGATTTCAACACTACGCGAAAAAATAGACGTTTTGAGCACATCCGCGTAAATTCCGAAAATCGCGTAAAAAACCGCGTAAATTCCGAAATTCGCGTATAAAACCGCGTAAATTCCGAAATTCGCGTATAAAACCGCGTAAATTCCTAAATTCGCGTAAAAATAGTCGCGTAAAAAACAAACCGCGTAAAAAGCGACTTCAGTGTATGATATGTGTAAAAAAGCCTATAAGAACTAAATGTAAAAAAATGCAATCTAACATCATTTAGCATAAAAAGAATTACACCAGAAGAGTCTGTCAGATTAGGAAATCTAACAGTAGAAAAATGTGAAAAAGTTAGGGATTTAGGAATTATCTTTGACCGCAAGTTAACTTTTATCGATCATTATAACGCAATAATACACAAGGCAAATAACGTGCTGGGTTTTATTAAACACTTTAGCTATGATTTTTTGGATCCATACACCATCAAAATGTTATATATTACCTATGTGAGGTCAATATTGGAATACTGTAGCATTGTATGGTCACTTTTTTCCATCACGCACGAAGAGAGAACGGATTCAGTACAAAAACAATTTCTCTTATATGCCCTTTGTAAATTAGGTTGGACAACCTTTCCTCTTCCATCATATGATGCACGCTGCATGCTTATAAATATACAATCATTAAAAGAGCGTCGTAAATATGCAATGGTTTTATTTGAAAACGATATCGTTTCGCATCATTTTGACTCAGCAACATTATATTAAAACTGAACTTTTATACACCTACTCGGCAACTACGTAATCGAAATTTATTTGCCATAGGCCAATATCGCACAAAATTTGGTCCATTAAATCGTGTGATGGCCTCGTACAATCAGTACTGCGACACTATTGACTTTACAATGTCTCAAAAACAAACAAAAGAATAAGTACACTTTTTAATCTTCATTCAATTATACGAATTTTATATTAGAAAATTGTATATATTATACTAGTCTACATCGGTTGATGAAATAAATAAATAAATGAACAAACTAGATAAACTTAGAGTCTACTTAGAGTCCTTGTTCACCTGGTTCAGATCTTATTCGACAAATCGATCGCTTTGCGTTAAGATCGGAGCTTCTCGTTTTGAAGTGTTTACGACTGTTTCAGGCGTTCCTCAGGGGAATAATCTAGGACCCCTTTAGTTTTCGCTATTTATCAACGAGCATTCTATGAACGAGTCATACTATCATCTTTTTAAAGTTTTTGCAACTTCAATTTCACTATTCCTGTTTTTGTTTTTGTGTTGTAGTTTTCTTATTTTTTTTTTGCTGCTCGCATTTAAGTTTGACATTTTTTGTTTTTTATGTTCCATTTTAATTATTTTATTTTATTTCTTTCATATTCAACTCCATTTCCTTTATCTATTTGCTTTTTTGCCTATTTTATTATCCTAATTTTCTTCCTAAATATCTTTCATAGATATTTTTGTTGTCCCTTGTTAATTCACTTATATTTCAACTTCATTTCAGCTCTTTAGCTGTATTAATTTATTTTTTACTTTTTATTTCATGTTTATTATTTTATTGTTTGACCACCGTATCGTATCTGGATTTTACGAGAAACCTCATCCTCATCTAAAAAGACGGATGCAATATTATTCACCCACACAGTGGATTCGCGTGGAACTAGCTTATGTTTTGCTTACGGAAATAAATGTCCAAGGCATAATATTCATATCATCGAAACGAATTCAGGCCCAAATACGTCGCACGCGCTTTCTAAACGACTATTTATTTTCAATGGTGATCGCGAAAAGTTGAGATGAAATGTAATCGCTGACGCGTTGTTTAGTTGGATTATATCATCTACCAAGATGAACCCTGATCTGTACCTTCCCTTAGTAATATAAATCCTACCCCGTGATACTTGTGGAGATGCAATGATACCCGCGGTCTCTGGCAACTACAAGTATCGGACTAATATTCCTTCCTTTACCATGAGTACAGCTTTTTGGTCATGGCGGGTGTCGTTATTGGTCAATTTTCAAAGTATTGAATCAGTAGAAGTTGCACAATGAGAATGACGTGTTACTCTCAAGCACCATTCAGTTGGTTCATTGTACAATCTTACTGGTTCGGCCAATCACGGAGTGCAACTACGGGCATTCTACCTAAGCTAAGCTACGCATATTTATTATTTTACTAGCTGTAGCCCGCGTGCGTCGCCTCGCGTGTGATTGAGAGCAAATCGGAGGTACGCTACGTAACGCTAACGCTATGTAACTCAATAAGGTGCAACCACGATACTTTTGCTCGTCTTGAATGCAATCTGGTATGATTGGTTTGAGTCTTTGCTAATTGTGGGCGATTGTTACCACTAAAATATGTTGCGCCCCTCGTTTTGGCTACATTTATTTATTTTTTTTTATTATTATTAATCAACGGGCACGATTTGGCCCCAATGATTGTCAGGTTAACATAAAAATAGTCAAGTCGAATTGAGTAAGATTCTATCAAACGTATACAAACAGATCTTAAAATAACTGTATCTTCGAGGTTTACCTCTCCCGAAAAAAGCGAGTGAATCTGCCGTGTAGTATCCGTCGTGGCAGATGAAAGTCAAATAACGACGATACTTGATTAAAGGCCCGCTGTAGACCGCCGATAGCGCCGTTCATACTGTAGTTAGTGCGACGAGGTGGCAATCTCAACATTGCATTGTTCCGCAACGTTCGTGGTTGAACATTTATGTTAATCTGTCCCAGCAACGCGGGGCAGTCAATTCTCCCTTGTAAGCTATCCGCGATAAACAGTGCTCTGGAGCTAGCCCGACGAACACGGAGAGGTTCTAGATCGATCAGTTGACATCGGCTTTCATAGCTGGGAAGACGGAACGGGTTTCTCCATGGCAATTTTCGCAAGGCGAATCTAAGAAATCGACGTTGAACGGACTCGATTCTTTCAGCGCTGTTGTTGTGGTTAGGGTTCCAAACAGACGAACAGTATTCCAGAACTGACCGCACCAGCGAACAGTATAGCGATTTGAGGCAGTATATGTCAGAAAAATTTTTCGCGATCCTAAAGATAAAGCCTAAGGGCCTTGAGGCTTTAGCGACAACATACGAGATATGATGCTTGTACGTTAACTGCGAATCTAAGATAACGCCCAAGTCTTTAATATGCGAAACACGTTCAATTACTGTGTCCTCGAGTGTATAACGAAACAGGATAGGATCTTTCTGACGGGAAAATGGGATTGCTGAGCACTTCTCCGGGTTCACTATCATACAGTTCACGTTGCATCAAGTGGCAAAGGCCTCGACTTGATTTTGAAGAAAGTGACAGTCGTCAGTCGAGCGGATCCGGATGTATATTTTAAGATCATCTGCAGACGAGAGTCGTGGGCCCTTAATGACCAAATTAACGTCGTTGAAATAGAGCAGAAAAATCAGAGGACCTAGATGGCTTCCTTGAGGTATACCTGATGAGGCTGGATAGCTATCGGATCGACAATCTCCAACGGCAACCACCAGCTGTCGATCAGTGAGATACGACCGAGACCATTGCAAAAGGTTACCGCTAACACCCAGTCTATGTAGTTTGGCAATTGCGATGGCGTAGTTTATCTTGTCAAAGGCTGCTGACAGGTCTGTGTACAAAACATCTGTTTGCGCTCGTTGTGCCATACCCTCCGTTATGTATGATGTAAGACACAGCAGATTAGTAGTGGTAGAACGCTGGAACGTGAAGCCATGTTGATTAGCACTTAGATATTGCTTACAGTGGGAAAGCAGAGGTTCCATGACCACCAGCTCGAATAGTTTCGAGACTGCGCTCAACGATGTGATGCCTCCATAGTTGTCTACATCTCGTTTACTTCCTTTTTTGTGTACAGGGAACATATGTGCAAATTTCCAACACGACGGGAAAATCCCACTGGAAATGGACATTTGAAATAAACGAAGCAACGGTGTCAGTAAGCAGTCTATGTGTCTCTTCAGGAATACGGAAGGTAGTCCATCGGGTACTACAGACAAGGCTCTTATATATATAGATTGTTCTATCTATTTTGATTCTGGGCGGTGCTACTGGAGTCAGCAGGATCATTGTTAGCTGCATAGTCTGTCGATAAGGAATGGTCAAGTCTGGAAGACGTTTATACAAAGGGTTTTGCTACGGATACAAGGCTTTTAATCTATTAAATAGTTGAGTTTCAGTGTTGGTTTCTATTAAAAGTTGGCAGCGTGGCTCTAACGTAATTTTCGTTTTATCCAGCGCTTTTTCCTTCCTTTTATCCAGTTTTATTCTCATTTAATCATTATTTCATATTCCAATTTTTTTTTCTTTACTCCATTTCCTATTTCTATTTTCATTTTTTCATCACCACGTTGTTGTAGAATTAAATAAACATTTTCCCGCTCTTAATTGTACTGGGACATAACTTATAATTTTTTTTATTCTCTTCATTTTCCTTTTGATTATTAGTTCCTACTTACACTTTTCTGCTTTCTGCTTTCAATCTTTTGTGTTACTACAAGCATATGACTACATCCCTGTCGCAGTATAAAACGTCTGATCATGATCGTGGTGATGAAGAAATGAATTTTCCTGTGAAGCCATGTGCTACCCCAGCTGACAAACCAGCCAGGTACAGCGTTAGATAATACATGTAAATGCATGTGCATCGCTAGCTGGTAGCTACAAACACTCACTGTAATGGATGATAACACGAACCGGTCCGTGAACGGTGCCAACCAGCCAGCCAGCCAGCCAGCGTCATTGTTTCGAAACTTCAACCGCTTATACGGTTTACGGCATGATATGCTTATCACGCATTAGTCGGGGGTCCTGTATACATAGTTACACCCTCGGAAAAACCAAGCACATCTGGCACATTAGGAGGGCGATGTTGCTATTTAGATTTAGATTAAGATTAAAGTCTACAAGACTGCAACGAAATCTTCGTATCGTGTGCAGATGAATAAAACGCTTTTACCCTTTTGTTGTAATCGAGAAATCAGTTAATTAACCGGAATTGGTCCGAACGTGTTCAATGAAATTCATAAAATTATTAGCAGTAATAATGAAACTAATACGCAAAACGCAACGTTATCTTCTAGATAAGATATTCTCTATGGGAACTTAACAACAGCAAGGCTGAATGATCTAATCGTATTATGTATTACAGCATGTTCGAATTAAAAGTTTTATGTGAAGTTTGATTACACTTTTAACAGTTTCACTTGCAGTGCTGCACAGCATAACATGCTGACCATTTAGTATTTTTTATTCAGTTTCTTTAATTAGGTTCTCGAATTTACGCTTTACTTTTCTGTATTTTGTCGGTGTCGCCTGTTTCGGTGTCGGTCAAAAAAAAAGCAGCATTAAACCCGTAGTGATATAATCTGCTTGATAGGAAACAATTCAAAAGCGGGGAAAGCATTTTCGCAATCTTAGTGTCCTCTCTCCCCGGCCCCATATATTAGCAACGTAATTTCCGCAATGTGCGACTCATCTAAACTTAGCCGATTTTGACGATTCCACTTCAAAACAAGCATCAAAGCAAGTGCTCGCCATTCAGTATGAGACGTTTCGTTTACTCACCATAACGATCAGAAAACTTGATTTCTGGAAATATATTTTCCTTTCGTCAAACACAAATGCGACCCGGTAGAATAACATGATCGGTGCTAATTGCCGTTCTGGCGCGCGTCCATTCGGTGGTCTAATAGAAATCAGGAAACCAGATGGGTAGAAAAATTATTCCTCTGTGAGTTGCAACTTTGCTTGGTTCGTAAAAAAAAAAAGGGACGACCACCGTCTGCTTGGCAACGGCGATGGCAACAGAGGGCAATCCGAAAACCAACAACTGACATCATTAGTGCAACGAGAAAATGGAAAAGTTTCGATTGGTTGTTTTAGCAACCATAGCATCGCACTGTGGCCCTCACGAGTCGTTGCCGCGTGGAGCTTCAATAAAAGGAAAGCACAAAACCAACTCTACATGTTTAAGGATTTCATCCTTCGTTCCGATACAATCAGTGGCAGTGGAATTTGTTTCCGGCGGTAGCAAATAAGTTTTGTCCGCCGAACGCTGATCGGAAAACAGAATGTAACAGAAATCGGGAAAGTTTTTTTTTGCTTGAAATTTTCCAAATGCGAGACCAGCAAACTAAATAGGAATTGGCCTTTATAAAGGGATGAATGGATGAGGCGTCATCTCGGCCATTTCAATAGGTCAATGAAAATATCATCGTAGATTTTGTTTGTAGGAACCTGATTAGCAGTTACTATAAAATGTCGTAAAGATAGATTCTTTGATTAAATATTTATGATGCTCCTAAGAAAAATGACTTGCTCTTAAATGGCTCTTAAAAGGTAGCTCTTACATGGAAACCTAAATTCTTAAACACTTAAAAAGCTCTTACAAGGAAACTTAAAGCTTTGTGAGTCTAACGTTTTAACAAAAATTAGTCAAGGTTTTTAATTTTTTATAGAAAAAAACTCATTTGACCCAACAAAAACTGTAAATTATCGTACCAATTATCGGCCTTCATAACAGCTATAAGTTGAAAAATTTTTGTTGTTTTACACATACATTTTAAATTGCACTTACCTACATGTTTGACTGATACCTAAGCTTTGTTTGTCTCTGCGGAAGAATAGACAAATTTACTTGCAGAAGGAGAGAGAGAGAGACTGAGTATTGTTGGTTAAATTCCCTTAACAATTGAAAGTTTTCAGTTGGTAATCAACGGTTCTTTAGAAATATTTGCACAATCAGTGCATCGTCCTGTTCGAAGTTCGTGTTCGGGAAAGTTCCGAGAGCATTCCAGTTGCCTGGCAGTGCAACTGCACACAAGCCAACCGTTCTGCCAATCTGCAGCAGGAAACCGGAATGAAAAGTGGTTGCACATTGCAAACGAGCGTTGCGCCGTTTTCTGTCGGCAGGAATGTGTTGCATAAAAGTAAGACGAAGATCCACCGTAGAGTGGCTCACATTGTAGCGGAGAACATTGTTTTCAAAGGCAGTTTTTGAAGGCATTTTTTCAACATCGTTTAAATAAATAGAAAAAAATATCTACTAAAACTTTTGCTGGTTGAAAAAGACCCCCCTAAAAGTGTATACGCGAGCAGCAACTACGACAGAACAGACAAGCGCTTGTTGCAATATGTTACCACTAAGAGTAAGTAGGGTAAGGAACGAGTTAAGCAGTGTTACCTATTTTAATCAGTTGAACATAAATGATCCGAAAATGCACTTTTTTATTCATATTTTCAAAATCTTTTGATAGGATCATCTTCACAAATCACTTAACCATACATTTGATTCACACAAACACAATTTACTGGGTTTCCGACAAGAAATATGATGAATTAAAAATTGTTGTCCAAAAACGTACATTTTTCAGCTGCTCTTCAGCAATCGCCACCTCGCTACTAACGAATTCATCAAATTTTCAGCACTGATTACAACCACTCTGAAAGTCAAGCACTCAATTGTCACATACCATATTATTCAGTCTCTTTTTTTCTATTATCTAAGGCTTTGTCACTAGCCGAAAGTTTTATTATTTTCTAACAAAACTGAAAACAAATTCTGAATCGATGGAACCTGTTCATCAGTAGCAGCAGCTGCAGCACAACTGATGAACTATCGTGTTGCCAAGATACTGTTTCGGTTCTGGAAATAAGAATTTTAAGTTTGAAATTAACTGAAACCTCCTATGGTGAAAACGTGGTTCAATACTTTTAAGAGAAATGTATGTTCATAATTAATATTTCTGTATTAAAAACAACACAAAAGACAGCTTTTTCAATAATTTTCGGAAAATTTCTCAGTGATTTAATGAAGCAACGATGTGTTTCAATGTTATTTGCTTTGACAACACTGTTCTAAAGTTAGATCGTGTGCACTTCTATGTTTGCCTCTTTTGTTCTCCCACCATTCTTATGAACAGCGAGTGAGACGTCAAACTCGCAGTTTCCCATAAGAACACCAGAGAATAAAAGAGACGACGAATACCGTTTGCCGAACGGTGCGGTGAGTGTATGCCCCGATAAACAATTTAGACAGATGGCATTTTACGCATATGCCGATACGCTATGCCGATTACGCATCAGATGCCGATTAGTAGGTCGCGGATAGGAACGCGAACTTACTGAATAGGGGGAAAAGTTCGAGGGATTTTTTAACGGGACGTAAAAAAATTCAGATTTCAGGATTGCTGAAAACAGCACCTTGCGGGTGAAAATGGGTTCGGTGTGTTCAAAATTAGTTCCACCGCTCCAACTTTTAAAGCGAAAAATCAAAAGTTTAGCTCAACAATAGTGTCTTCCAATGGTAACAGCTTGAAGAACTAAAGATAGCAAGAAGATTGGTATGCTGATATCCCCCACTTAGTCAACCCATTGCTTGTAATAAGGTAAAACAATCAGTGACCCGCTTAGACTGCTTAAAACTAGTTCTTTACCCTATATCGTTTGCTTTTTCCGACCTGTGAGTATCCTGCTTTTCTTTCCTCTGTATGAACCGTTTGGAATGGAATACGCTGGGAGGAAACGAGGAAAAAATTCTTTGATGTTATTCATCGTTGTCCGCACATCGTGTGTGTGTGCCTTTCATACGAAATTTATGAAAGCAGTAAGCTAAGAGGATCATAGTTTTTCCCAAGTAGCCAACAACGGCAGGACGAAATGCGAAATGAGTGAGAGCTAACTGCACGAAGTGAATTCGACAGGCTAGTTAATAACTAACGATGCACTGCGGCACAGAAAGAAAGCGAAACGGGATGAATGAAATGTCTCAGTGAAAATGCGATAGAAGTAATCTTAGTATTATAAGTAAAGGAAGTATTCATACTTCCAGTGATACGATAAAGCCAAGACAAATGGCAAAATAAATCTAAATACCGGAAAAGTTCTCCGGTTTGGTTGAGAATTTATAAACGTACGGATATTTTAATCGCTAAGCAGATTAACAATGGACTAATAAAATAATTGTTTGATTTTGATACAACTTCAGAGAAGTGAGTTAATTGGATTCAAACCTTAACAGGCCGAAAATTGATCAATAATGGATATAAGTGTTTAGACTCAAATTGAATGAAGATATACAAAATAAAAAATTTATTTAAAAATACTTATTTATAACAAAATTAAGGTTCTTAAACCATGAACATTGATCAATTTTTCCTTATTATTTTTAGTGTTAACTAGCTGATTACCCGATCTTACTCGGGCCCCTTTGTCTCTCAGTCTCTTGTTCATCTGTTATTGTAACAAAAATTCTCATAATGCAAGAAATAAAACCCTTTTCCTTCATTTAAATGTGTTCACTCCCTTTGTCAGTTCCTCTCCTGTTGTCCCCCAGCCACTTGTAAAAATCTCTTTGATCGGAAAACTCTACGGTCTACGGCGACCGCCTAGACTGCTGTAACTACGCTGGTCAACGCTGCCTACACGGTGCTCTCCCAGATTTTGTTGCGTTGTCTATCCCCAATAGCAAAAGAATTCGTACGGCAGTATCAGGCAGGCTTTATGGGGGCCCGTGCTACTAAGGATCAAATTTTTACTCTCCTACAAATCCTCCAGAAACGTTGGGAGTACAACGTGCCCACGCATCATATTTTCGTGGATTTCTGAGCAGCATATGATACCGTTGAACGCGAACAGCTATGGCAGATAATGCACGAGTACGGTTTTCCGGACAAACTGACGCAGCTGATCAAAGCTACTCTGGAACGAGTGATGTGCTACGTGCGCGTTTCGACGACACACTGAAGTCCTTTCGAATAGCGCAGAGGGTTAGAGGGTATGTTATTCATTATCGCTATTAAAGGTGTGATCCGGCGAGCGGGCATCGAAACGAGAGGAACGATCTTCAGCAAGAGTAGCCAACTCTTAGCCTTTGCAGACGACCTTGACATGATTACTAGAAACCGTGGGACGGCGGAGGCAATCTACGCCAGACTAAAAACGGAGGCTAGGAGGATAGGGTAAAAAATTAATGCGTCGAAAACCAAATATATGGTAGGAAGAGACTCCCGAGAAGATAACGTTTGCCTCCCACGGACAGTAACTATTGACGGCGATGAACTGGAAGTGATTGATGAGTTCGTATATTTGGGATCTCTGGTCACCGCCGACATTAGTACGAGTAAGGAGATCCAACGACGCATTCAAGCTGGAAATCGAGCCTACTTTTCCCTCCGCAAGACGCTTCGGTCAAGGAGCATACGCCGCCGCACAAAGCCGACGATGTACAAGACGCTAATCTGACCGGTAGTCCTCTACGGACTTGAGGCAGTAACTTTGCTTACGGAAGACATACGTGCACTTGCTGTTTTTTGAACAAAAGGTGTTGCGGACTATTTTTGGCGGAGTACAAACTGAAAACGGAGAGTGACGGAGACGTATGAATCACGAGCTACAAGCACTGCTTGAAGAGATTCCCGTCGTACACCTGGCGAAAGTTGGGAGGCTACGGTGGGCCGGCCACGCCGCTAGGATGCCGGACTACTGTGCAATGAAATCCGTTCTCTACAAGAACCCCACCGGCATCAGGAATAGAGGGTCTCAACGTGCTAGATGGCTCGCCCAGGTTGAAGCCGACTTGCGTGTGTCGAGACGCGCAAGAAATTGGCGACGAGTAGCCCAGGACCGAGTACAATGGAGAGGAATTCTTAATACGGCAAGAGCCACCCCGGCTTTCGGCTGAATAAGTCTAAGTCGGTAAACTCTATTAATCGATATAAAGTCTTTTTACGTTTTTGAACCTGCGCTGTGCCAACCTATTCCCACTTTTAGAAATCTGGCCACTTGCACAACTGCTACTGTTACAAATGCAAGACAAACGCACCCCTTTACGCATTTGAACGTTCCTCCATACTTGAAAGAGACCGCCTCCCTCTTTTATCAACTCCTCTGCGTTGATTCTTTTATATCTAAAAACACGTGTTTGGGAAACGACATTTGATGAAAAACCGTCCGGATGTTCCGGAGTAATGGCGGAACATACATTCATACTCACGTTACTCGTCCCTCGTCCCTCCTTGCGGTTCCTTCCCAGTTAGCTTCCCTTCTGTCTCGTAGCTAATTATGCTTTGGTTTGCTCTATGAAAATCTCTATAACGGAAAAGAAACAAAGGTTTTCTTTTCCACATATTCCTCCTCGATGGAACGCCCCTGTTTTCTCACAGTCACTTGAATTGAGATCGATTGTATAAGATGAACGCAACTTTTTTAATTATTTGGATCTCCCCTCCTTGTTGGGGATCGGCTTTATTTTGTCTACTTCCCTGCACTGATTCGCTGATTTCCCCAAGGAGCATGTGTGCCTAGTTTGATGTAAAACTGTCCAGGCGTTTCTGAGTTATGGCCTCCCTCTGTTAGGGACCCGCCCCTTTTGTCAACCCCTTAGTGCTGTTATGCAACATTTGTGCCAAGTTTGATAAAAAATTGTCCGGACGTTTTGGAGTTATGGCCTCCCTCCCCTGTTAGAGACAACCTTTTGTCAACCCCTCGGCCCTGATTTCCTTACATCGAGGAACATGTTTAAGAGGTTTGGTGGAGAACGGTCAACGGAACATATAAACTCACGCTCACTCACACATGTGCACTTAAGTCTTTTTTAGACGTTTTTTTACGACGAGTTTTAAATTAATGTTTTTTCACATCATTTTTTGCGTTAACGCAGGTTGTTTTACAGCATTTACATCAAAAAAGACTTGAGTGATATAAATTAAAATCAGGGATTCAAGGATAAAACAGATCAACAGATAAGATAGATTGGAGGACAAACTCACGACAGATTGATGAATAAAATAAATCGATTGTCAAAACAGACCGACGAATGAGACCGACAAATGCAGATGACAAAGCGATGTACAAGCAGTGTTGCCACATATTCATCTGTACTGGAAGGGGCAAAAATCTTTTTCATCTGTACTTTTTCTTCCAAAAATCTGTACCATTAAAAACATTTACTTACTTACTTAATTGGCCTAACGTCTTATGACAAGGCCTGCGCAGTATAATTTCTCCATCTGTTTCGGTCCATGGCAACTGATCTCCAGTTCCGCGGGCACCCAGTGCTCGCCAGATCTTGCTCCACCTGGTCTTGCCACCTCGCTCGCTGTGCCCCTCTTCGTCTTGTTCCTACCGGATTTGATGCGAAAACCAGCGAGCCAAGGTATACGAACTCGTCGACTACCTCGAACTCATCCCCGTCGATTACCACGGTGCTGCCCAAGCGAGCCCTGTCGCGCTCGGTCCCGCCCGCCAGCATATACTTCGTTTTAGACGTATTTATCTGCAATCCAATCTTCTCGTCCAAGCTTCGCGTTTCAGTCTAGTGTACTGATCTTCCACCGCCTCAAATGTTCTGCCGACAGCATCCACGTCGTCAGCAAAGCAGATAAATTGACTGGATTTATTGAAAATCGTGCCCCGCATTTCGTTCGCCGCTCGCCTTATAACACCTTCAAGCGCAATGTTGAATAGCAGGCAGGAAAGACCATCTCCTTGTCGAAGTCCCCTGCGAGATTCGAATTGGTCCGACAATCCACCCGAGATTCTCACACAGCACTGGATCCCATCCATCGTAGCCATGATAAGTCTAGTAAGCTTACCCGGAAAGCCGTTTTCGTCCAAAATTTTCCATAGCTCTTGTCGGTTTACGCTATCATATGCGGCTTTGAAATCGATGAACAGGTGGTGCGTGGGGACTCGGAATTCGCGGCACTTCTGGAGGATCTGCCGCAGGGTGAAGATTTGGTCTGTTGTAGACCGACCCTCCATGAAGCCGGCCTGGTAACTTCCCACAAATCTATTGGCTATTGGCGATAGTCGATGAAAGAGGACTTGGGACAGCACTTTGTAGGCGGCATTCAGGATAGTGATGGCTCGGTAGTTCTCACAAAACATTTATTGTATAGAAAAATTTGGTTTGTTAGCATTAAAAAAATGCACGAGTCTCAAATCATTTATTTGTTTGATGATGTTTGCACATATCTCTGGTAAACTTAGACATAAATACGTTTTATTTTGTTTTCATTCATACTAAGAATTGCTTCTCTATTGATTTCAAGAAACAGCACTGAGAAAAAAGTATGAGCTTTTGACACTCAGAAAAATCTGTACCTATCTGTACTTTTTGGCAAAAATGTGTAATCTGTACCGTACAGAATCTGTACCCAAAAAATTCGAAAAAATCTGTACTTTTCCAGATGAATCTGTACATGTGGCAACGATGAAATGAATTGACCAATGGTCAAGACAGACGATAGACAGAACTGATTTATGGACAAGATAGACAGTTGGAGAGGACAGACCGTTTGGCAAGACAGACCGATGGATACAACAGACCGATAAAGAAGATAAACCGATGGACATGACAGACTGTTCGGCTAGACAGACAGGTACAGAAGACAGACCGATGGAGAAGATAGACCGATGAACTAGACAAAATGGTGGAGAAAGTTTACCGATGGACAAGACAGACCGATGTATAAGACAGACTGATAGAAGAGACAGACCGATCGGCAAGACAGACCGATGGAGAAGACGAACTGATGGATAAAAAAAAATGAATGAAGAAGACATATCGATGGACAAGCCAGAACGATGAATAAAACAGATCGTAAGACACGACAGACCGATAAACAAGCCAGACTGATGGAGAAGTCACACTGGTAGAGGAGACAGAAAGATGGATAAGACAAACCAATAGACATGACAGATCGATCGGTAAAACAGACTGGTGAAGAAGACAAACCAATGAACTTCCCTGCAGCATGTTTCTGGCAGACGAAACTTCAAGTACATCAAGTGCTACCTGCAACCTAGTTGCTAAGCACATTTCGAGTGTGTTCTTAACAGTGATACCTAATCTGACTCAAATCGAGCATGCCATCCGCGACGTACCAAATGACGTGTTCAACATCGCAAATATCAGTTTTCGGACGAAGACATTCTAATTGCATTGAAGAAGTTAAAGTCCTCAACATCAGTAGGACTAGACGGAATCCCCTCGATTGTGTTAAAAAATGTGCAACTGCCTTATGTGTTTCACTAAAGTTAATCTTCAATCAATCGCTATCTCTGGCGATATTTCCATCGCGCATCATATTACTGGAGGCAAAATCCTACATTTTGACGGATCAACATGTTTTTTTTTCAGGCAGATCGACAACAACAAACTTAGCACAGTTTACTTCCCGTTGCATTAAGGGTATGGAAGGAGGAGCCCAAGTCGACACCGTGTATATTAAGGCGGCATTTGATCGCGTTGATCACTCTATCTTATTGGCGAAATTGAACGCCATGAGGTGTCGCCCAACATGGAAGAATGGTTCAAATCATATCTTGTTGGTCGAACTCTTTCTGTAAAAATAGGAAGTCATGAATCGCAATGTTTCACAAACTGCTCGGGTGTACCTCAAGGGAGTAACCTGGGGCCATTACTTTTTTCGTTATTCTTCAACGACGTCTTCCAAGTTATACCATCAGGCCGATTTCTTATTTATGCCGACGACCTCAAGCTCTTCCTTATCGTACGTTCGACAGCAGATTGCATTGAACTACAGCAGCATTTGAATGATTTTCATGACATATCAATCAAAACATATCATTATAATCTTCATTATGGACTGGAATTGAAGTACGAACTTTCTTCAATGCCATGCGACTTTCTCAAAGATACCCTGATTGATAGGTATAGAATTTACGTTAATCCATCGAAAAGAAGTCTGTTAAAATTAAGAATTAGGCAGGCTTAATTTTACTCATTTTATGTGGACTGTAACGTTTTGCACCGTGACCTTGAGAGCATGCGTTCGGTAGTGCTCCGACAGAAAAAGAACTGACGCTCATTCGGAGGAAGAGCACTGCAATAGCAAACAAACTCGTCGCTTGTCCTGTAAGGTAGCATTTGACTCTGAGAGAGAGAGAGAGAGACGGAAACCTGGAATTAGGTAATTGAAGAGTTACACAATTAAAAAACTGAACTCATAGAGTCCATGTAGCTGTAAAGTTTTGGTTTTCACATTGTAAAGCTCGAAATACTTTATATTATATATTAAATATATAATAAATATTATATAATTAAAAGTCAAAATTTTGTTGTAACTCACCTTAATTAATTAAGCTTTTTAAGAATGACAGATTATGAATTTCCAATATTTTGAATGTTCGTCGCCGCAAGTCGAGGGATAATCATGTGTTCCCTTTGTTGTTTAAATAGATGGAGGTGCCTTGTTTTAAATTTCAATTATATGAATTATACACTCTGTTGGTGTATTAAAATGTATTATTTTAAATTAGACTCCAACTGTGAGTACCTTCACGTTAACCTTGATTTGGGAATAGACCCGTTCACAATGCAGTGTCTATATAAGTATTGATTTAACCAAAAGTATTTATATGGTATTTTCGTACTATACCAGCGTCCCATGGTTTTAGTTAACCTATGCATTGCAGGTATATAAAAAATAATGCAATAAGTTGAAAATATTTGTTTGTACCAGCTTTAAAAGCCATTGCTTTAGGTTTAAATCTTAAGAAGCTTATTGCTTTATTCTTGCAGTTAATGGACAGTAATGGAATCAGCAGAAAATTCTATTTTATCCGCGTTCTGTTAAGAACATAGAAACTTTTTGCATTATTTTTTTAAACAGTGGAACTTAACGTGAACTGTTATGAGTTTTGACTCATACAATCAAATTTGCGTTGCGTGGAGTTCAGGATGTTATTGCTTGATTTGCATTCAGAGACAGATAAACACAAATGCTCGGTAGTCACGGCATTTCAGCGAAACATAAACAAACAATAATAAAGATTTGAAAATATTTTTAGCCCTCTTTTGGCTTAAAATGCTACTCTGTGCGCTACAGTATACCGAAAAGTGTTTGTTATTCTTGCGACGAGCGTCCAAATGCACCGCAAGACAACTTTCCTGTTTACATGATACAGCATCAGCAAATGTGCCAGTATGTAACTCGAAGTAATTTCGAATTCAAAGCACAACAGACTTCAGCTTTGCCTCGAAGTTTTCTTCAAAATAAATAGACGCTTCGCCTAAAAGTTTTACCCCGCACCGGGTCGGCCGCTCGACGATGCTCAGTAGGTAGTTGAGTAGGGACCGGTCCACAGTGGGAGCATTGTGAAAAGATGCAAAAGAGTATTTTAAGTAACTTCTCCGAAGACACCTAATCTTGAAAACGTCAGGAAAGGCAAGAAAACACTTTTGACCGTATTGTTCCAGAATGGTCCCACTGTGCGCTCCCAGGCCCCGACTGATCGTATGCCGTTCCTGTCCGGAAGCCAACGAGATTGGATTTCGGACAGAGTTTAAATTTATGACATGAGGATGGGGCCTCTAGATGGGTCAGTGGTTTATATTATCCAAGTTTGATGGACTTAAATAGCTGTTTGAATTGCTCTTGAAATTGTTTGATTTTTAACATTTGAAATGAACGTTCTAAAAAATTCTTGAACAGAATAATCAGCAGTTTTATAACTGCATAGTCTAAATCGAGACAAGTAATATAATTCTTCAACTTATCGTTCAATTGTTTAAAGCAAACGGTAAATCACTGATATATAATTGTGTAAACTGTAAAAAACACTTTTTATTTAAGAAAAATGCAAATGAGCTGTATGCTGGAAGTGCGAAAGTTGTCCAGCTACCGAAACAACAATGGGATATACTCCATTAATGCAAACATGTCTCCTGGGTTACATGAAGGAAAATGCTATTCCTCGCATCCTAGAACCTGCTGCAAGCTCTGGATTTCGAAAGCGGAACGGTCCCGCTTGTGGCGTGCGTCGTTACAGCAGAACTTGCGGCTATACACGACAGACGGGACACGGGCTAACCAACAGCCAACGTGAAGGATCGTAAAACATGACGAGGGTACACAAAAACCGGCATCCGCCAGTCACTCGGTGAGTGTGTAGTTGCGGTAGTGCTGTTATTATAATGTTAGCTTCCTGTCATTAGTGGTATCACGCTTCGCCAAGACGAGCCACACGCCCCGACAACGTCTCTTCCACGGCTGCTGTTGCTGCTGCTGCTGCTGCTGTTGCGGCTGTCCTGGCTGTCCTTTATCGGCGCGGTGCTGGGATTTGAGTTTTGATGTGCAAAGAGACAGCGAAACTACTTTCGGGAAATCGCGGCTGCCCAAGTTTCATCAGCATAATCATTTTTGCAGCGTGCAGTGGAATTCAAATGCTGGAAAGCTTCACGAAATGCGAGTGTGGATGCCTGTTATCCCTTGCATTTCGGAAACGGACCATTTTTGTGCAATCAGCATTAAGGGACTCGAGTTTTTCTCTTTTTGTTCGTTTTCAGTCGCTGGTACGCTGAGTGCGAATGTTCAAAAGTCAATTATTTTTTTGCAAATGGTGCTTGGATTTACTTCGAAGTAAGCACGAGTGCATTCGACTGAATGGATCCTATTGGCCACAGGTGGATACGAATATTTCTGTAAATGCTTTAATTGAGTTAATTAGAATCTAAAATATCCTGCTGCCATCAACAACGGAGGAATAAGGTCTGTGCTTAATATTTTTTATTTCTTTATTTCTGTTTATTTCCATTATAGGTAGGGTACTTGATCCAATAGTTGTGGTAGTACCAATAGTTGCGCTACTATTCATTATTAATGCATATTTTCGTCACCGTAGCATTTTAGATAAAACAATTACATTCATTATATAAAACAGATTTTTAGAAGTATTGGTAGTTAGACTACACCATTTAAAATTAAAGCATTATTTGATAAAATGGCAATTTTCCAAAATCCAACGCATAGTTGGAGCGCACAACTATAGGCGCTCATCTATAGTTTTGCTACGATGTTTTTTCACTTAGCAACCTAGCAATGTATATGGAATAACACAATTAAAGGAACATCAAACTTAATTAAGGAAACATTAGCGCAACTGTTAGTACTATATAATTGAATCGGAAAATTCATTTTTTCTATATAAAGCTTCTCGTACAACGAAAGCAATTGTCTTGCCTTGTGACAAATACCTTGCATTTGATAAATTTATATCCCACAAGCATTAATTGAAGCATATATCTCAATAAACAAGCAAAATGAAGTTATATTGTGCTTAGTAGCGCAACTAATGGATCATCTACCCTAGTGGAATTTGCTTTTGAACAAAGCTTCGACTTTACTTCATTCAAATTTCGTCGTCTACTAAGACGCTACAAAACCGATTTTCAAAATAAATAATACAAATCAAGTATTTTTAATATAAATAACATGTACGTAGAACTTATTAAAGTAAATACGACAAAAATGCCTTACAAGATATTATAAAATAACTTAATAGTTAATAACAGAGTTAATAGCGTAACAATAACAGTGATTGCCTTTTTAAATCAGCGAACTGAAAAACAGTAAGGCTGCTGGGAAGGACAGTATCCTGGCTGCACTTCTAAAAGTGAGTACCGAGCGGCAGTACGAAGCAAACCCTTCGGATCATTGTTAGCCACTAGCATGTAGGAGGAGTTATAAGATAAGTTCCGGGAGTACTACTTGCAAACTCATCATTTATCTGTGGACTTTAAGGCGTCGTACGATTCAGTCAAACGAAATGAGATGCGTCAGAATAGTGGATGGACTGAAGCAAGGGGATGCACTCTTTAACCTGCCTTTCAACCTGCAAGTCGTAGGCGAAATACGTATCTGTCCAGTGTTGAAAAATTCATAGCAGCAAAAAACTCAATGAGATTTCAAGCACAAGAAATTTCAACTTTGTTCAGAAGCGCCGAACTCACATATGAATTTCTCTCGCTATTATATGCGATGTGAACCAAATTCAGCTGTGAGCATTTTCTTACTTCTTCCACAGATGGCATTTCATACAACGAACCAGAGAGCGAAAGAGAATTTACCGCCAGA
This sequence comes from Sabethes cyaneus, assembly GCF_943734655.1. Classification (NCBI taxonomy): domain Eukaryota; kingdom Metazoa; phylum Arthropoda; class Insecta; order Diptera; family Culicidae; genus Sabethes; species Sabethes cyaneus. The sequence continues at coordinate 167,257,953 of NC_071355.1, forward strand.
GAAAACATCAGCTGCGAAAAAAGCTAGCACACATTCATGAATGAAGATGGCAAACAAATTGGCAGAATTTACATTTTTCCATCGCGGGAATCGACATTTTCCTAACTAGAAAGTAAAAAGCCTAATAATAATTAGATTAACATGTAGTTTAAATGTGTGTTTTAGTTTAACTTTACGATTTATTTAGAGATTCATTCTCTTACGCTCAGTCACAGTTACGTATCGCACGAGAGAATGCCTATGCTGTTCAACAACGAATTTGTATGTATAGGTGTATAGCTCCGGGTAGTAGCTGAAGCAAAGCAGAATATGATCAAGTGAGAGAAATATGTGTGAGTTTTGTGCTTCTTGCTATGAAAACAGAAAACCTCACGCGTGAGTTTTTTCTGCATAGGATCAAGTTGACATGATTCACAGTTGATTTTGATTTTTGATGAGTTTTGAGATATCGAGTTTTTAACATCACTGTAATCTGTCAAGAATAAATATACATACAGGGATACCTCGATATAAGACAACCTCGTTATAAAACAACCTCGATATAAGACAATTCGATATAAGACAATTTTTACCTCGATATAAGACAAATCTCTTTGACATAGTTGGTAACGACACCAGAGCACATTTTCCACTCCAAAAGCGGCGCCATGAATTTGTTCATTATTTCAAAATAATCCTAAAAATTGTAAACAGCTAATAGCTCAAATAATATTAAATAGTTCAAAAAACATAAACACACAACACAGAGCAAAATTGGTGACGGCTAATGCGAAATTTTTGTGAAAAAATCATGTTTCGATATAAGACAATTTCGATATAAGACAACTTTTTGAAATTATAAATTGTCTTATATCGAGGTATCCCTGTAGTATAACTTAATAGGAAAGCTTTCTTCTCAGTTGATTTCAGGTTTCATATTCTACTAAGACGCTACAAAAACTTCCGTTTGATGTCATAGCTCGGAGCTTTGCGATGGCGGAGGCAATCTACGCCAGATTAAAAGCGGAGTCTAACAGGATTGGGCTAGAAATTAATGCATCGAAGGCCACATACATGAAAGGAGGAGGCTCCGCGCACCTCCTACGAACGGTAACCGTTAACTGTTATGTGTACGGGAAACTTAACACCCATAAGTGTTCGGATGGGTACCTAGAGAAATGAAATGCCTCTATCTTTTTCATTTATTGACTGATTTTGGAACTTGAACCCTCAAAAGATTGGAAAACTTGTCTATTTTTAGCATGTAGGACAGGAAGGACCTGACGTCTTTGTATGGTTCCTGTAATTCCGGATCTCCGGGACCATATTCCAAACCCTAGATAAATTTGTACAATTGTCAATAAAACCACACAATCTTCAGGTTTAGTTGAAAATTTTCGGTGAAATAATGAAACTGATGAATATATCGCGTAACGTTTCAGCCTCCTACTCTTCAGCTATCGTCTGACGCATTCTTCTAGTATCTACGCCACACTCATATCAATTATTCAGCCTTCACCAGTGGGCAGGTTTTCATTACGTTCAACTGGCTTGTTGTTATTACTCTGACCAATGTGGCGTAGATACTAGAAGAATGCGTCAGACGATAGCTGAAGAGTAGTAGGCTGAAACGTTACTCGATATATTCATCAGTTTCATTATTTCACCGAAAATTTTCAACTAAACCTGAAGATAGTGATTTTGCGGTGACTTAAAATCAAAGAAAAACCACACAATATTGGTATCAAACTTCATGAATTCACTCCTGCAGTTGATTTTTATGCATTTTAAGTCGATTTGATGAGTTGTCTCCGGAATGGCCACTCCGGAGTAGATCCCCGTGGGGCCCTATGAGGCCACTAACATGTTTGGATAGAAATCCTAGCAACATGTATGCCAAAACTCATGAAATCCGTCCAGGAATAGATTTTTATCCGTTTTAGGTACATTTAATGGGTTGTTCGCGAAATGGCCACTCCGGAGCAGGTTTCTGTAGGGCCCTGTGAAGCCGCTAACATATTTGGATTGAAACCCTAGCAATATGTATGTCAAAGTTCATGAAATCACTCCAGGAGTTCATTTTTATCCATTTTGAGTCCATTTATTGACTTGTCCCCGGAATGGCCACTTCGGGGCAGATTCCCGTGGGGTCTATTATGACCACAAACATGTTCGGATAGATACCATAGCAATATGCATGTCAAAATTCATGAAATCCGTCCATGAATTGATTATTATCTATTTTGAGTACATTTGATGGGTTGTCCCAGGAATGGCCATTCCGGAGTAAGTTCCCGAGAAAAAAGAAAAAAAGAAACTTCGGCAATATATGTGTCAAAATTCATGAAATCACTTCCGTAGTTGATTTTTACCCATTTCAAGTCCATTGGTTGAGTTGTCCTCAGAATGACCACTCCGGGGACAACTCATCAGTTGGATTCAAAATGGATAAAAATCAACTTCTGGAATGGTTTTATGAATTTTGACATACATTTTGCTGGAGTTTCTATCCAAACATGTTAGTGCCCTCATATGGCCCCACGGAAAACTACTCCGGAGTGGCCATTCCGGGACAACCCATCAAATGTACTCAAAATGAATAATAATCAATTCCTGGGCGGATTTCATGAATTTTGGCATACATATTGCTAGGGTTTCTATCCAAATATGCTTGTGGTCATACAGGGCCCACGGGAATCTGCCCCGAAGTGGCCATTGCCGGGACAAGTCATCAAATGGACTCAAAATTGATAAAACTCAACTCCTGGAGAGATTTCATGACCTTTGACGTACATATTACTAGGGTTTCTATCCAAATACGTTAGCGGCCTCATAGGGCCCCACAGGAACCTGTTCCGGAGTGGCCATTTCGTGGACAACCCATTAAATGTACGTGGTCCCGGAGATCCAGATTTACGGCAACTAGACGTATTTTCAGGTCTTATATGTGTCGTATTCTAAAAATAGACAAATTTTCCAATCTTTTGACGGTTCAAGATCCAAAATCGGTCAAGGATTGATAAAGTTAGAAGCATTTCATTTCGGTGGGTACTCGTGTACCCATCCGCACACTTATGGGGTAAAAAAATTCAAATCCCCTCCATTTGACCCCCCCCCCCCTGATGTTACAGGCAGTCTAATCATGGCAAATGGTTTATTCCCACTAGTTAGGAGCATGAGCTATGTGTTTTAGCTGGCTGAGTTGAGGTAAACCTTGTTTTTCTAGGCAATAAAGTCTGAAAAGGTACCTGGGTACCCAGCCGAACATATAACGGTTACAAACGACGAACTATAAGCGTTAGATGAGTTCGTGTATTAAGGATCGTTGGTGATTGCGGACAAAAATACTAGTAAGGAGATTCAGCAGCGCATTCAAGCTGGCAATTGGGACTACTTTGTCTTTCGCATAACGGTACGATCAACAAACATACCACACTGTACGAAGCTGACAATGTCCTAAACCCTTATAAGACTGATAGTGTTTACGCACTTGAAGCTGTGACGCTGCTCATAGAGGATATACGCGCTCTTGCTGTGCACGAGCAGAAGCTGCTACGGACGATATTTTGCGGAGTACAAACTGAAAGCACAGAGTGGCGAATGCGTACGAATCACTAGCGAAAGTTGGTAGACTGCGGTGGATCGGACATGTCGTAAGGATGCCAGTCGATAGTGTGATGAAAACTGCTGTGAAGAGCAACACAACCTAACTGGCACCAGGAATAGAGGAACTCTACGTACAAGATGGCTCGACCAGGTGGAAAGTGATTTGCAACTTCTGAGACGCCTGGGAAATTGCCGACGGGTGGCCCAAGTTCGAGTTCAGACCAGCGCATCGAATGTGATAGATTTGGTCACAAGCATCCACACATTACAACGGATTTTTCTCCTTTTTTATCGTTTTCGTAGAGCGGTCACAAGCAGTACACCAAGCCATAAAAAAATTGATTTTTTTTAGAATTCGGAACTGTATTAATCCTATTGTCAAGTCTTGGTAACTCAAAACTCAAAACATAATTAAATTAGTTAACATGATTTTAATTTGATGGTTGCATTTTCGAATATTTGGCTTTGGGCGTTCAGACCTGCGGTCATAATTTATATAATTTACAAACAAATTAATGTCGTACTGAATAAGTAATTTTGAATTAAACTTGCCCTGATTTGTTCAGATGAGTTTACTAATTTTTCAATTACACGTTGTAACCGCCTGGTACCATCCGTAGCAAAGCAGAACGCGTTGTTCTATACACAGTTGTACCAGATCCAGCACCCAATTGATCCCGAAAACATTCGGTATCTTGTTCGGGTAATCCGCTCTGCTGCTGGAGTCTAGCGTAGTGGCGCACTAATTTGCTTGACTCGACCGAGAAAGTTTCATGCCACCTCATCCGCTTGCTTTCAGCTGGTGATATTTACAGATTCTGCTGAAAATTAAATTCAAATCACCATAAATTTGCTGCTACGTTTCGGAAGCAAATTTCTGAAGAAAACGGCGCTGTCTTTGTTGGCGAGTTGCCGGCCGACTAGCCCGCCCAAGTGATTGTTATTCTTGGTGTTGTTGTTATTGTTGGATGATGGTGCTGCTGCTGCTGATGATGATAATGATGATGATGGAAAATGGCTTTCGTTTGCTGGTTCGTTTCAGGCGGAAGTGACAAGAAGAAGACAAAAAGCTGCCCATGGATCCCACGATGGCTGGCTAGAGTCGAAAAAACAATTTACAGATGTCAGTTCTGTTTCAGTCGCTGGCTGCGCACAAAAGAGGCTGTTGGCCCACGACGGAATAGAGAAAACCGGTCTCCCGGTCGCTACGGGAGTCAATATTTCAGTAAGGGCAGCACTGGGCTGGTGTGCCGGCTGTGTTACAAAACGCCGCCAGGGCGATGGTTTCGGTTCAAGGCGATGTCTCTGGTTTATGTAACTAAACAGGACCATGAACGCAAAGGAAATTTGGACAAAAACGAAACCAAATGCCAACGAGTTGTGCCAAGGGGCCATAAAACACGGATGAGCGACAAAATGGGACGGCAAAAAGCTCCGATATGGCCACGTAACTACACCGGACAGGTTGGTGCGGGCTTTTTCGTTCTAAGCTAAGCTGGGCGGGAACATCGGAGCCCGACCGGCCGACAAGGGGGGAGAAAAAGTGAAAAGATTCCAAATGTGATTACGAGAAAAAATAGATTTATTTCAGATAAAATTTATTTTGGAGAATTTATGACTGGCGATATCTTTTTTTCACGACTTCTTGCTTTCGTTTGCCACCCATTGTATAGTTTTATGGGTGCGACCTGATGTCATCCAGATTGGATAGGTTATTCCCGTTTTCCGATTGGTTTCTCGACTCAGGCAGCTCAGTTAGGCTCAAGCTCCGCGGCGGAAAAATGCAACTAGATTTTGCCGATTGGTTGCAGAAAATTACATTAGTTTATGCAATTAGTTGTTTCCATGCGCTTTTTAATCTATGCAATATACAAGTGAACAGTGTTTGTATAGTGCTATGATAACTTATGAGATATAGGTACTATTGTGACTGAAAAAAAAAAACAACTGATAAACTTATTGTACTCTCTATGATTTTTTGCTCAAAGATATTATTATTATTTTATAAGCATGAAAGGCGCTATATCTCTGCATATTAGCGTTGGTAATAAGAAATGCTTTTCAACTTAGGGGCTATATAGGGTCGTTTCATTATACTTAATTTTCCTTTTCAGGTGCAATAAATTCAAGTTTGTCATGTGGTTCTACCTGAACAACATGTGCATGGTATTTTTCTATATAAATTAACAAATTGTTTTTCAGGGAAGAGCAAACCAATGCATGTGACGAATGAAAAATTGGATGAACTGAAAATTTGATCTAAGACCAAAAATGTCGACTAAGGGAAAGTGAGAGTCGAACTCACGGCTTTCAATCTCTAGTCGTGACGGCTTATAGCGGTGTAATTGGTTAAACTAACACGCTCAACTGCCTTTTCGCATTAATAAAAAGCTTTTAAATTTGAGTTATAGTCGCGATAAATGATGAGGTTGCGGCAGCTATTTTAGGCCTGTGGTGTTTTATTTCCAGCGCGCCTGTATGGTACAAACCACAACGCTTATCCCAAGGGCCATAACCATAACCACCCAAGGGCCTATTCGGTAGATTGCTGTACTTCAACAGCAAGGGAGTTAGATGGTTTATATGTTGGTGTTTTTCAAGTGCTGGCCGGCAATATAATTAATTTAGTATGCATTTTTACTCAATATGCTAGAAGCGTTTTTGGTGCCTCTGTCGTGCGCATTTGTAGTAGTGTGAATGATGCTCCTCCACGGGAATGACACTTTCAATACCAACCTGTTCAAAAAAAAAAACGTAGCCAACATAGAGCGGGCCCAAGCTGACAGCTTCATAGATGGGCTCAAGCTGACAACCGAGTCGGATGTGTAAATTGTTAAATTTTGTTAGTTTTAGTTTGATTTTAGCCAAGGTTTTAGCATCACATAGCTAATGCCAGGCAGGCAATTGATGCAAAATACATGAAACTGTGAAAATGGTTAGTTAATATCTTTTTGTGAAATCGATTTGCGTTTGCCGCCTTTTTCATGTGAGCAACGAAAATGTGACGGCATATCAGCCCCCTGTGCTCCTCAGTTTGTTTGAGCTGGATTTAAAATTAAGATGAATTTTCAACTAGTAAATGAAAATTGATACATTACTTCATATCAGAGTGGAGTTTTTTGTGTTCCTCGTTGATTCAAAGAAGTGAAGAAGATTTGTTCTATGATACTGTATTACTAGTTGTTTAATTTCTCGATTAAGCAAATGTGAACAAAACTGTGTATTTTTCAAACCAGCGGTTACACGGAAGTGAGCTGGATGCAACCCCTCTTGAGGACTGTTAGAATGCCGTGAAAACAGCCATTAACAGCGTAGCGGAGAACGTTCTAGGCTGTGTGGCACCGAATAGACGTAACGAATAAACCATACGAGGCTGGCTGAGAAGAACGCCACGCGGATGCAAACGTTGCGTAAAGCCACCCATTAGAATGTGGAGAGATACAAACAGAAACGGAGTCAGCAAACCCGTCTCTTCCAGGAAAAGAAGCGACACCAGGAGGAAAAGGCGTGCGAAGAACTCGAGTAGCTGTACGGCTTTTACGACACACAGAAGTTTACAGACTCAACGAATCTCGCAAAGGCTTTGTGCCGCCGGCCGAATTGTGCAGAGATAAAGATGGAGGTATGTTGACTGACGACTGTGCGGTGATCGAAAGGTGGAAGCAGCACTACGATGAGCACCTGAATGGCGTGCAGGCGAAAGACCATGATAGCGGAGGAAGTGACTAAATTGTTGTAGCAAGCAACGAAGATGTGCCACCCCCATCGATAAGGGAAGTTAAAGAAGCCATCCAGCGGCTGAAGAACAACAAAGCAGCGGGAAAGGATGTCATTGGAGCGGAACTTATTAAAATGGGCCTAGACAAGTTGGCCGGCTGTCTGCATCAACTGATTGTCAAGATTTGGGATACGGAACGACTACCGGAGGAGCGGAAAGACGGGGTTATCTGCCCTATCTACAAGAAACATGATAAGATGGATTGTGAGAACTACCGTGCGATCACTATCCTGCATTCCGCCTACAAAATGCTGTCCCAAGCCATCTTCCATCGACTATCGCCAATAGCCAATAGATTTGGGGGAAGTTACCAGGCCGGCTTCTTGGAGGGTCGGTCTACAACGGACCAAATCTTCACGCTGCATCAGATCCTCCAATGGAAAATTTTATGACGAAAACGGCTTTCTGGGTAAGCTTACTAGAATTATCATAGCTTCGATGGATGGGATCCAGTGCTGTGTGAGAGTCTCAGGTGGATTGTCGAACCCATTCGAACCTCATAGAGGACGAATGGCGGTTGCTAAGAACTATCTTTGGCGGAGTGCAAAAGAACGGTGTATGGAGGCGAAGAACGAATCACGAGCTTGCGCATCTCTACGGCAAACCAACGGCAAAGCTGGACGCATACGTTCCGTAGGACATGTTGCTAGAATGCCGGACAACTATCCTGCAAAAAGTATGAAGGTCAGTGCCTAGCGGCACAAACGTAGAGCTCACGTAGGACTACAAATGCCGGTTCAATTCAATGATTATGGTGACAGGCCTTTCAACTAAAATACGAGCAACGCGTTAAAATTATGACAGTTGAAATAATAAAAGTATACAAACAATTGCATGCAAGTAATTGTTGCCCGCCCAGTTAGCTTCGTTTTATTATATTGTCAAGCAACAAATTAAACGCCCCATTCTATTTTCGGACCAGACAGTGGCTAATTCTTCCTCACTTTGAAAATTGCTGCATCACGTCACATGCATGAATATTCCGTCAACCACTTTTTCAAATAATAAGACATCAGTTTTGAATAAATTCTTGCAGTATAGAGTAAGGAGAGGTAATAGTGTGATGCGGGTAAAAGTGCGATTCGATGATTTATCGGTGCAGATTCCGAGTGAATTGACTACATTGGCATGGATGGGTGACTACTTTGACAGCTTGAATCTAACGTAAACTTAGAATGCTTACGAAGCATAGTTGCTGAGTGATGTGCAAATGTTTGTTTAGGGCGGTTTTGATGTAATTTTTCATTATACGACAAATACGATATCAACAGGAGGATATTACTTGTTGAAAATTTGTAGCAGCGTTTTGCATCACTCATATATCTGTTTTGAAAATACGGTGTAAAGAATTTACAATATATATTTCGCTTTTCCACAATTTAAGCAAACCCTGTCAAGCGCCTAGCGGGGTAAAAGTGCGATTCATGGACGAGGCAAAAATATATAGCTAATTACATACAGCTTTAGGCACTATATTGCATACTAGAAATGGAAGATCTGCAGAAAACTGCCTGCTCTACAGATGTTGGCCGAAGGAAAACAATATTTTTCCGCTGATGAAACAAAAAACAAACGTTTGGAAAAGTTTCGATCTGACAGGGGCTGCAATACACCAGCGCAAAATGTGAAAGGTGCAAATTGAGAATATCCCTTACCGAAACATAACGCAGATTGCAGATAATATGGTTTTGTTAGCTACTGTTGGGCTAATTTCGTGGATTCGAGCTTCGCACTTTTGCCCCGCTAATGGGGTAAAAGTGCGAATTGGCACTTGATCAGAAGAATGAAAAATTTATTTTGCGAAACACTATTATTTCAGACGATTTATAGTTGAATGTGAAGACATTGAGTTACTGCATCACTATAAAATATATTTTGTTGTTGTCCTTCTTTATATCTCAAGAAAATTGATGACAACTTCAAACATCGCACTTATGCCCCGCCCTACTCTATAGCTACAGTCGGGTGAATGATAGGACTAGCAGAGTTGCCATTTTGAAATCTGTATTTCTAGTTTAAAAATCTGTAAAACTATCGAAAGAAATCTGTGCTACATAATTATGCTCCCATGAAGAAAAACTAGCATTTTAATGTTTTGTAAACAATATAATTTATTCAATATCATCCATACGCTTCGTAAATTTTGATTTTGATGTGCAGTAATTTCGGTTTTGTAACTTCACCTCCCGATTTTTTGTGCCATTTCGCTTCCAGTGATAAACTTTTATTCAACATGTGGCATATCTGTGAAAATCTATGATTTTCAAAAATATCTGTCATCTGTGATCACAGATTCTGTGCTTCAAAATGACGAAAAACTCTGTGATTTTACAGAAAATTCGCTCACTTTTTTATAACTGTTCACTTTCAGGACATATAATTGGACTAGGCTTGTCGCGATCCCAAGTAATGTTGTTGGGACGAGAGGACTATGTCACTTTTTCTGGTGTACTTCTCAAGCACAGATATCAAATTAGTATACGTCTGAACGTCGTAAAGAATCTTCGACCTGTTTGGACTAGAAGGTTGTGTCGATTTTGACGTAGGACTATGTCTTTCAGGAAGGTAGCTGGTATAGGGGGTCATTCCAGAAAATCGAAAAATGCGAGCATCACGAAAAATGAAAGATTTTGGGCGCTAATAGCTAAGTGGTTTCCGATCGATTTTCAATATTTTGCACCAATCGATCGAAAAATCTTCTACGCATCCACACCAATAATGAAACCTATTGATTCAAAATTTGAATCAATAGGTTTCATTATTGGTGTGGATGCGTAGAAGATTTTTCGATCGATTGGTGCAAAATATTGAAAATCGATCGGAAACCACTTAGCTATTAGCGCCCAAAATCTTTCATACGTACATTTAATGTACGTACTATTGAAAATAATGAAGCATTGTCCAACTGGAAATCCTCGCTTCGTGATCGGTTGAAAGATGATCTAAACCTATATCAATTTAATATCTGTGCTTGGGAAGTAACCCAAATCAAGTGACAAAGCTTTCTCCTCTTAACAAGATTTCTTAACAATGCGATTAAACCTAGACCATTTTGATGTCCTTGCTTGGGAATTACGCCAGAAAGAGTGATAAAACCCCCTCGTACCGACAAATTTCTTACGAACGCGATTAAAGCTGGTCCAATTTGATGTCTGTGTTAGGGAAGTGTGCCAGAAAAAATGACTAAAGTCCATCGCCCCAACAGGTTGCAAATTCTTTACGGCGAGACGAATAAACCTAGGCGAATTTGATATCTGTGTTGGTAAAGTGCGGTACAGCTGTAATGCTCGGTTATGATATGATTCTGTATCGATACGTATGTTTGCCCGTTTGCTGTTGCATTGGAAGTGTAGTGAAAAGATGTGAGAGAAAAAAGAGAAAAAATCTCTTCAACGTGGATGAACCATTGGTATTAAAAACAATCTTTAGTTTCTGAAAGGTAGTAGGAAAGCAATAGTTTGTGTTCTAGATTTTGTTAAATTGTTTCCATATGCACATAGAAATAACTTTGAAATCTATTGAGGATTGAACATTTACACTGTTACTATAAATGTTACATACAACGCATGTAGCATGTATATATGCTGCTGCTATATGCATACATATCTACATATATGCATACATATATACATAGCATACATATCCGGTCGTGTCTTGTACACAACCCCTCTGATTTTTTTAAATAGAGTAATCGAAATCACAGTAAATATATAATGTATGTAACTGTCGTACCTGCCTGTGAAACAAGGCGATCATGAAGAAATCTTATGGGAATATTTGACCTTGAAACTTTTCGTTAATTTTCACCTCCCCGTATCCTATGTATACTTTACTGACAAACATTGAATGCAATACCACAGAAATCATGTTTCCTTTAGCAGAAATATTTACAACATCGCACTCAACTCGCAATATAGAAATATTTTCTTTAAAAATTGCAAAATTCATAGCAATTTACATCAAGGTAATTGTATTCAATAATTCGAATCATAACCTCAGATTTTACACTAGCTGAAGTACATGCCCTAATCAGAGTTTTTACATGAAGCATTTTACGCTTCCTCAAAAAACAAAAAGTAAAATGACTTATGTCGATAAAAAGAAAGTTTTGAATAGAGTAAGATTAATTACTTTCAAATGTGCGCGGCAAACATTTTTGTAGTTATTCGTCTCTGTACGTATCACATTTCAAAAGCGATGTTCAATGACGTGGACAAAAGTTTTGCAGGCTAAGGAAACCTAATTAACAGTAGTACCTGCAAGTCAATATTTTCAACTATTTTCAATATTATAATAATAAAAGATTGCTTTATACTGTTGAATTTATTGTGGACATTCCTAATTGAAGAAAATTTGCAAAGAATTAATTAATTTCAATATTAAGTATAATAAAGAAATGAATGAAAACATTTTCAGTATGGAAAAATATGCGCGTCCAATTAAAGAATTCAGTAATCAATACAGATTGAATACCTCATAAAATAATATATGAAAATAGTCCTTTTTTATTGGAGCTTACAACGACCTTAAATTAATTTCTGTTGATTAAAATAATCCGAAGAGCTACTTCGTGCGATAAAGAACATCTACATAACTTTTGTAGTACATTTTTTGCCAAAATATATCAGGTATCTAGAGATGCTATCACAGTCTTTAAGTAACAAAAATGTAGATGAAAATAAGCAAAAAGTTAACCGTAGCAATAATGGGCTTATAGAAGCACATCATAAAAATACCAAACCAAGCGACAAATAAAATAAAGTTTTTATAAAGATGTCTAGTACTTCGAAGACGTAAGTTAATGTCTCACATAATCTTATGTAGTAGTAAGTGTTTATACAGTTTCGTCGTCCCGGTTAGTAAACGCGTGAGATTAAACTTCTTGGTCGGTGAGTTGACTACAAGAGACGAAGGAAGAAGCATAATTTGTGTCTGAAAATAACTCAACCCGCCAGTGTTGGTGGTAGTTTGACGTACGTCGCACGCTTAACCCTCTAACGGGTAAGACCGTCTAGAGACGGCCTTCGCTTTTTGAGCTCCAGAGCCGCATACGAAATTTGTTTTTAATTGGCAATATGCAAAATGTGTTCAGAACAGATTTCTTGGTATTTTGATACTAATATCATAACATTCTGACCATGCATTCAAAAGTTATCATTTTTCAAAAACAAAAATTCCGAAAAATTCCGAAAATAATTAATGCGCGAATATTCCCTTTTTTACTTTTGAAGGAAAAGGACATCTAGAACAAAATGATTGACCTAAACAATTTTTCTATGAGTAAATCTCATGCATTATTTTAATTTTGTAATATATCTGAATTGAAAAAATATCTGGGCAAAGTGTTAGACATGAAAAAAGAAAAGGAGAAATTGGACTTTTTCTTACCTGGCGCTCCTCCAGATAATTATTTTTGCATGAAAATCAGAACGTAAGGTTTTTTTGTGTGTACTTTCATGATAAAATAGTCATTAGCTTGATCGCACCGTTTTTACGGTGTTGCCCGTTAGAGGGTTAAGGGGTTATATACAGTTACAATTTTCGAAAAATCGATTTTCTGTTTATTTCATGATCGTAGTGTACATATATTTAAGTATGCACACAGAAAATTTCATGCCAATCCGGCAATTATTAACGAAGTTATGCGCATATTTGTAACGCCGTGTCAGAGTGATTGAAGAAGGAACGCGAAATTTTGAACGCGTGTTTCTCAAAACCGTGTTTTCAAAGTCGGTGAGCAAGATTTCTCGAAAACGGCTGAACCGAATCACTTCAAATTTTGACACAAGTATTCTAAGGATATATTCTACAGATTAATCGAAGGTTTTTACTCACCGATTAATATTTCTTGTTTTATGGACAATTTAAGAGCAAAATTTATGCCAAAAATGGATTTTTTATGTTTAACTAGCCGCCATTTCGTCAAAAATGAATGTATTGCTATATCCTTCAATGAATCTATAGATAATATATTTTATCACCGATTCCTTTTTGGTTTTTTTAATTTTCGATTATTTAGTCCATAGGTATCGTGCTCACAGCAAAACACCTTATTTTAGAATGGTTCCAGCAGATCAACTATAGCAGCTATTTAAATAACTTTTTTCAAAACAAAATATGATAAAATATAGCCGAAAGCTACTGTAAATTGTATACAAATTTTCACTTTAATCAGTTAAAGGGTTTTCTCCAGAAAAACTCTAGAAAAAGCCACTTTTTAAGGTCGCCTAACTGTATATAACCCCTTAATAACGGGGTTATGGAGAAGAAGTAGGTTGAAATCTGGTTATGGTTGACTCCAATTATAGCTTGGTTCGATCCGCGAATCCTCCAGCTTGGGCAAAAAATGACAACGACAATTACAAAAAAATTACCGTTATAAAAATAAGATATCTAAATGATTGAATGAATGATCTAAAAATAAAACATTCATGCTCAAAATTTAAGATCGACTGAGGTACATATATTGTATTGTGGATTTTCGGCTTTACAGTTAGTTTTATATCGAAAACGGCTTTTTTTACTTGGCAGTTTAATTTTTAATTAAAACCTTTGTTAACTAATATGATGTAGTATCAACATGATCCTCTTCCTGAAATATCCCAATTGTTTATTTTTATCTGCCTTAGATGTCATTGAATCATTCAATTTACTCTACTTCCCATCTTTTTGTTCTGTCAACTATACGACGATCAATGCCAAAACCACAGGTCTAACTAGTTTTTGCGTTTCGAGCAGCTCGTCGTTTCATGGCCTAACTAATATTCTGTTTTGTCATGTAACAACTCAATCAGAGAAATTTTATGAACGATGAAGCGTGCATGACCAAAAATGACAAAGCTATCTACTCTTACCGATAGAGCAATCCACTAAAAAATCTTTGTGCACAAAAAAAACAAAAATCCCTCAAAATTTTTGAATGACTCCCATGATTGGGTTCGTCTCCCCCCGGGGGACCCCATCTATAACGTAAATCAACAGAACGAATGGTCAAAGTTTCCACATTCAATCACCAACGTGCCATGCAGAGTCGTTTGGCATCTGAGCAGCAGCAGCAGCAGTCAGCAACTTCTTCACTTATCCAGCGGCGGCCGTTCGGGAATAGATCGGTACCAGCCAATATATAGCGTAGTGCTGCTGCAGGAATACAGTCAGCCACGCGCGAGACGATCCTTTTCGAATGCGAGTAGAGAACGAGAGAGCGCACACTCATCCGGGTCCAATGCAAATGATAAAGTTTCGGTTTCGGTAAACATTAACGTGTTTTTGACATTTATAAATGGGTTTTTGTGGAATTTTGATTCGTCTCTCCGTTGCAGTGTGCCACCCCGGTGGTGGAAACCGGAGGAAGTGGATATTCTTTCCCAGCCTCGAATGGGTGCTTCATGAGATCCTCGTTTCTAGGCTTTTGAACGCTGAGCAGGGTGTCTCAAAATCATTAGCAAAGCTTTTTGTCTAGTAAAATGTTAAGAATGCTATTATTGTATGCCTGAAATTTTCAAGATCTTAGGTCTTAAGTTTGAAAACAAACTTTGCAAATGGTTCAGCACATTTGCGGAAACACGTGAAGAAATTCCATTTCATTGTGCACCCTCTGGAATGGCTTTTCACTGGCCACTCACAGCTGTCGGACACCGTAACGGTTGACTGGATTTATGTTTGAGCAAAAGATTGTGGAAAACTTTCATCTATTTTCATGAGATTTATATTTTCGCTTTTCGGTTTTCGTTGGCACGCTAGCGAAGTCGACCGCAACCGCCAGGCTTCCGGGCCGAGCCGAGAACTGCAAAGGGCGTGAAACTTTTGGAATTGTTTGAGTTTTTAATGGAAAGCGGAGGATTTTCGTAACTTTTCTTCTGCTGCCGATGATGCTGCCTAACACCGCCAGCGTTTTGCAATTGAACTGCTTGAGCTTAATGCTGGCAGTAAATTGATTCATGTAGCTGTCAGTGCAAATTTTTCATTCAGCTGAGAACTGCTCTCCAAAGTTTGATTCTGTTTCCATTTTGATACACACATAGCACTTCTAGTTCTAGGACTATCGCAGCTAGGCACCATTCGAGGCGGGGCGTAGAAAAAGTTCTCTCGACTAAGCAAAGTCAGCCAATCAATATGGGAAAGCTAAAGTCTGTGCACGTTCAATTTATGCTTCCTTATGTAGGGCTTGGCTATTTTCCAGACCTAACATGATTTCGCGCTCCCTTCCCCTGTGGAGCTTGGAACTTGCTTATTCCGACCACATTCGCACAACGCTTTTCGGGTGATGAAAAAATGATAATACTTATGGCCGGCGACGACTTGCGTGAAAAAGTGACAACTTTCTTGCCGAACGTGCCGCGATTGTGACTGGAATAAATTTCGCCTCATCGATTTATGGCGCTCTGTGTGGCACACAGGGCAGCTGGAAGAACAAAATGTGGCTTTTAGTAATATATGTCGTTATTTGTCGCTAGAGCCTGGGAAAGTCAGTCTTCGAAGTGATTTAAAGTTTTTGACGCTTTGCCTTTTTATATTACTTAGCGAAAGTTGTAACGAAGTTTTATTGTAAATACGCGATAGAATGCGAGGTTGAACATATTTTGTAGCGAGAGTTTTTGAAGTTACATGACTGAATTATTCAAGCACACAACTACATTAACTTAGTGTTACAATATTTTTACTTGATACTTGATTCTAACGTAGAATCACAAAATTTATTATCATCATCAATTTATTATCATTATTATATCCTTTAGTTTAACCCAAGTTTGTTTCTTTGAAAAAATTTTTTAAAGTAAGAAAAAAGTCTAAAGCTTTTCTGTAGTGATTTATGATGAAAGTCTTTCACAAAGCTAATATATTGTTTTGAAACACTGTTAAACATACTCCATGTTTTCTCGTCTTCTCCGCTCTTTTTGAAGGTGACTACTTTGGTTGGATGACATGTTTCTCATTTGTGTTCCATTATCTTACTGTCCACTGTGTCAAAGATGATATTTGAATTTTCACAGCTACCCTTCTATTCTGCGCACCCGTTTTTTACAGGTACAGTAGGATTTCAAATGTGGCTAGATCAGAAAAGGACTCGAGCTCGGAGATCGAAAGCGATGATAAAGGATGTCCCGCATCAAATTGCATCACAGAAAATCGTTGTAGAAAATTACCCATAAGGTATTTTCTTTTGAAAATTTGGTAGAAGCAGTGTAGAGTGTATTGTTTACACTGATATTTTTATCGCTGTCAGTTTTTCGAAAATTGAAAATACTGGCGTCACCCGAAAAGTAACGTCGCGAATTAATCTTGTACAAGCACTTGGAAAATCCTCATCTCTTTCAACGGGACATCGAAAAACAGCCTAGGGCTAGGGCTAGGGCTAGGGCTAGGGCTAGGGCTAGGGCTAGGGCTAGGGCTAGGGCTAGGGCTAGGGCTAGGGCTAGGGCTAGGGCTAGGGCTAGGGCTAGGGCTAGGGCTAGGGCTAGGGCTAGGGCTAGGGCTAGGGCTAGGGCTAGGGCTAGGGCTAGGGCTAGGGCTAGGGCTAGGGCTAGGGCTAGGGCTAGGGCTAGGGCTAGGGCTAGGGCTAGGGCTAGGGCTAGGGCTAGGGCTAGGGCTAGGGCTAGGGCTAGGGCTAGGGCTAGGGCTAGGGCTAGGGCTAGGGCTAGGGCTAGGGCTAGGGCTAGGGCTAGGGCTAGGGCTAGGGCTAGGGCTAGGGCTAGGGCTAGGGCTAGGGCTAGGGCTAGGGCTAGGGCTAGGGCTAGGGCTAGGGCTAGGGCTAGGGCTAGGGCTAGGGCTAGGGCTAGGGCTAGGGCTAGGGCTAGGGCTAGGGCTAGGGCTAGGGCTAGGGCTAGGGCTAGGGCTAGGGCTAGGGCTAGGGCTAGGGCTAGGGCTAGGGCTAGGGCTAGGGCTAGGGCTAGGGCTAGGGCTAGGGCTAGGGCTAGGGCTAGGGCTAGGGCTAGGGCTAGGGCTAGGGCTAGGGCTAGGGCTAGGGCTAGGGCTAGGGCTAGGGCTAGGGCTAGGGCTAGGGCTAGGGCTAGGGCTAGGGCTAGGGCTAGGGCTAGGGCTAGGGCTAGGGCTAGGGCTAGGGCTAGGGCTAGGGCTAGGGCTAGGGCTAGGGCTAGGGCTAGGGCTAGGGCTAGGGCTTGCAGTAAACAGATGGTGTATTTAACTGTCGTCCCTGCCTGTGAAGCAAGACGTACACGAAGAAAATGTGTGGTTATATTTGACCTTGAAACTTTTCGTTAAAAAGAAGGTTATAATAGTAATCACATAATTGCTACATGCATTATGAGTCGATCGGTATCTAAACCATGAAGCTAGCTTTAAATCGTCAGCATAAATTAAATATCGGCCTGATGGAATTATCTTACAGACGTCGTTGAAAAATAATAAAAAACGGTCCCAGATTACCTCCTTGTGGTACGCCCTACAAGTTCGTGAAGCATTGTGATTCATGACCGCCTATTTTTACATTTTCCTTTAATTTTATTACAGAAACTGCAGTATGTTTTCGGCAATTGTTAGCTTTTCGGTAATTCAGCACCATTATTTTTATTTAAAAGAAAATAAAAAGAGATTTAGTCTATTTTATAAGTCTGGACGAATTTTGGAAAAATCAATTATGTAAGGTCGCGCACACCCATTTCATTTAATTCTAAAAGGGGGTTGCCAGCCCCATAAAAGAATTGGAAATCCGTTCATTACAAATGTGCTTGGATTATTGGATATCTATTAAAAAAATATTCTGGGGCAGACAATATATCTAAAAATGTTTGGGTTACATCAAGCTACAAGCAAACCACATAGTAATCCGGCTATTCAGTTTGAATTCCAAACTGACAATCGATATTCATTATTAGCTCTACAAGTAGCATTAAACTCATCTCTCATAAACCAAATATATTTAAAAATTATTCAGATTCATTATCAAAATTAGTCACATTGGTAGTATCACATTCACACTTAAACAGTTCGGCAAATTTTACCGAAATCTAAACAGCTGAACGTTCGGTAAAAATTTCGATCGTGCATATCGACGTATACTGATCTTTAGTAACGTTTGGTAACATAAAAAATTTTACCGAACGTTCAGCTGTTTAGTTTTCGGTAAAATTTTACCGAATTCGGTGCTTTTTTCTAAGTGTGTTGATTAAATGAAAATTTTGAAGGTTATATATAAAAAATATCCTCTCTTAATTTGGTAGTAGGTGCAGTTGTACCTTCAGATTAGCTTGGTCATTTTTATAGACATAAAAATCAGTGATCAATGATGATCAAATAATCAGTGATCAGATTTTCGCAGCGCTCATATGCGAACAAATCCCATCTAGAAGCAGAAACAGGAAAGTCATGCATTGCCATTTTCCCTCAAGGGTCATAAATGGTATCCCAGTGCAATGAAATACAGAGTTTGAATCACACAGAAAGAGATCCGTTAATATCCCTTTCAGTCACTTGAAAAATTAATTCAAGTTTGTTCTAGTGGAAAAGTTTTATCTGGAGGGCTGCATGTTGAATAGCACAGAAAAAAAATAATATTTACGGTTTAAATTACCGCTACAACTAAACTTTTCCTTCGCTCAAACTGCGGGTGTCAAATAAATAGAGAAAGATAGGATAGCAAACTCTCAGCATCTTATGATTCATGTTGGATGTTTTCCGCACACTATTTTGAATGTACCGGTTCTGCAGGAGAGACATACCGATGCTTTTCCTGTTTGCACTAGGTATCTGAATCTTTATTTGGTTTTATTTATTTGCGGATATATCAAGAGAGATGAAACGATACTACAGAGTTTCTTGGCGCAGCTTCGTCGTCGTCGTCGTCGTCATCGTTGTCCCCGCATTCGGTTTCCACCACAATTTAGCTTACGTTGTGAATCGAAGCAGCAACAGCAGCGTCTTTAGCAGAAATTCACATCCTATCTTGTGCGGAATTCTGAGAAAAAACTCCTCTCAACTCCTTCTCCGAATGTCACATTCAGTAAGGAAACATTTTTTATTGATGTGGTTGCTCGAGACGCCATGCCGGGATTTAACGAGACATTCACCGCCGGATACCTGAGAGCCAACACTTGTTACGGAAGGAAACTCGCCTCCCTTGGCATGGATAATTGCTTTACGGACATTCTGGAGTCTCAGTCAGCGGAGGCTATCAAGAGTCGAATTATGGTTCAGTATTGTAGGTGGGAATTAATCACACTCCCTTCGCCGAGAATAAAATGGGTTGCAGAAAATATTCAGAGTGCGGATAAGATAAACTTTCTGAATACACCCCTGTGCTGCACAGCGCACACCGGAATCGTGCTGTCGAAATGCGTTAATTCAGAAACATCTGATGCCCGGAAATTTCTGTCGCATCCGCATTCATCCATTTCACCTTCGGGAATCCACATCGATAATCTTCACCGTGGAATTCCGTTATCCTTTTATCGTCTGCAGACGAGTCCGATTCGCGTGTTCGGCGGCCGTCTAGGGTCCTAAATCATTCTCTCTATTTCCGTCTCTATTAGCGTCAGAATGAGACTGATGATTGCGGATTTTGCAGATGCGATGCTGGGCACTACTGAAGGAACTTCTCGTTCGTAGTCTTTTACGATCGAATTTATACTATCAAGATAGGGCATTTCATTAGGATACCACGACGTCGACAGGCGATCTATCGTGACATATATATTGTTTTGTTGTTGCTACTGTTCGGAAACCGGATATGCCAGTTTGTCATCTGCACACTTATGGTGTTGTAGCATTGCGGTGAGCTTTATGTTGTTTCATCATGGCAGGAAAAAATAAATAGTGAAATACTGGTAACAAGTTCGAAATAAATTTATTTTGCAGCAATTTTTTTGTGTTGTGGGGCCTGCAGCCTTTGATGAATTTTATCGGTTCCGGAGGTTTGGTGGTGACTATGGACTAAAGAAGGTATGCATTAAGTTTCTTTTTCATCGTAAGTTGTTTCATTTTAATGTGGGTGTGGGCGGCTGAATGCTGAAACCAAGAATAAAACCTAACGGTCCGGAAAGTTGCACCCCCGTTAGAGCTATTGTTTCGTGTAGGGGTAGTTCTAATAAGAAAGCTAATCTTAGCCTTCTTTATCGCTGGATGGCACAATCTGTCTCGTTTGTAGTTGAATGATACATCGCTACCGAAGGCAACGGCTCAGTAAATGAGATGATAAAATAAACGAGTGTCTCAATAAATAACAATTTCAGTGTCTGCAAATAGCCCATCCGGACGGTTGCCATCGCCACCATCGCATCGGGGTTGAAAGGACCGGATAGCAGTGGTGGGCAGCTTGATATGAACAAGGGCCTAGGGAGGCACTGATTACTATCTCGGAAGGATGAACATTAATCATTCAGGGTTGATAAGACTGATGGGACGATTGGGACGGAGTGCGAAATGATGTACATTGTGGCAGTATTGTACATTTATTGAATACACTTTTTCATCTTAGTGGATAACATTTTGGTTTAAATGTTTTCAAAATATCTATTGAAGGTAACACAAGTAGCACAAAAATTGTAATTCGGGTTTGCAGTAATTAGCTTGGTAATATAAGGTGAGGCAAGTTTATCCTGATAGGAATCTTTACCTTTTTATGCAGGGATTTTCATCACTGGTAGTATGATCCAATTATGATTTAATTTACATCCAAAACGAAAATCTATTTTAAACTAAGTAATCATTTGTTATCAAAATAGATGCCATCGCTTAATAGGCTCAAAATACCATCCCGTGCCCTACTAAACTTAAACTGAACGTTAACGAAATGCTTGAAGGTGTCCGCTTAGTGAGTTAGCAACATGCTCATAGTAGTTAGTGACTTAATTTTCAATACCAAGATGACAAAAATTTAACTTTTTGTTAAACGAGTACAGAAGTGTAAACAAGATGTTAGCAGCAAAGTATGTAACTTCAATTTAAAACAAATATCATGAAAGGTCGTTGTTCCACTGTATTGTACTTAATGCCACATCATCGTATGGCGTAGAATTTTAATTCACGCCGGCACATGAGAACCAAGTCAAACACAGTATCAAAAATTTAATTTAATTTTAAAAGCATTCAAATGCTTTGCTATTACTTAATTGTATAGCACAGAGCTTGATCCAAATGATGATTATCCTTTTTCTGGCACTCGTCACTGCTCGCATCCTCTCGAGGCGGACATGTTTGTGCACATGACAACATCACAGAATCAACAGTGTAGTACATCTGCCGTACCCCTCCGTTGCTCATAACAAAGAATCCACCCACTCGTTCTGTCCGCTGCGTGGCTGGTGCCTGGTGGCTGCTGGTGTTTGCACGATCCTTCCAGCCCAGACTGCTCGGCTGGCACACTCAGACGACAGCAGTAAAATGCAAGCAAGTAGAAATTAAACGACTCTCGACAATTGTTTACCTTCCCCCCCTGCTTGGTGTCCCTTGACCTAGTCCCCTACTCGTCCCACGAGAGCGTGGAATGCGTATTGTTCAAACTCGCACCCGAGACAAGCAGCTGGCAGCAGCTAAATCCCAACCGCACCTAATTTATTTTCCTTCTTTTATCTTCTGGAAATCTAATTTTCCACACATCACGAGCATCGTTCAAATGGCGAGCACTCAACTATGTGAATTAAATT
The DNA here is from genome assembly GCF_943734655.1 of Sabethes cyaneus. Lineage (NCBI taxonomy): Eukaryota > Metazoa > Arthropoda > Insecta > Diptera > Culicidae > Sabethes > Sabethes cyaneus. The sequence continues at coordinate 167,279,913 of NC_071355.1, forward strand.
GCTGGGCGGGACTGTACGAAAAGTCAACAACAATCAGTCGTTAAATTTATGTACAACAAGCTTGATGACAAACTCGCGATCGTAAGTGGAATTTCAAATTATCAAACGCTAGAAAAGTATCTTAAAGTCGTTAAATATTCATGACATGAGATTTTTGGTATTAAATTTATCTTTTTTTTTTTTTTGATTCATTAAGTTGTGGTAGCTACTATTTGCAACCTTCTTCAGTGCTGATGTTGAGCCAAACGAGTATGAACTTCACGAAATGTGCTCCATTGTTGTTATTCATATAATTGCCAGTTTAAAGACCCAACATTTATCTTTCTACATGGAGCAATTAAATCTTTCTGGTGCAATAAATATTAGGTATTTGTAAATACGTACTTAGGGCCCAGAATGATATTTCGAACAGACTTTTTCACAAAGTCGCATCTACTGGCGTAAATTATCTATTATTATTTTACCAGCCGAGAGTCGGGATGGCTCTTGCTGTTTCAAAAATTTCCCTTCTATTGTACTCGGTTCTGCGCTACTCGTCGCCAATCCGTTCGACACACGCGGCTCGACTTCAACCTAGTCGACGTTGGACAGCATCTATTCCTAGTACCAGTTGGGTTTTTGAAGAGAACGGATTTCCCAGCACAGTCGACCGACATCCTTGCGACGTGGCCGGCCACCGTAGTCTGCTTGTAGCGTAGCTTGTGATTTACACGCCTCCGCCACTCTCCGCTTTCCGTTTGTACTCCGCCAAAAATATTCCGTAACACCTTTCGTTCAAATACGGTAAATGCACGTATGTCTTCCGTAAGTAACGTTACTGTCTCAAGTCCGTAAAGAACTACCGATCTGATTAGCGTCAGCCATTTGCAGTTCATCGCCGTCAATAGTCACTGTCCATGGGAGGCAAACGATGCTTTCTCTGGAGCCTCTTCCTACCATATCTTTGGTTTTCGACGCATTGATTTGTAACCCTATCCTCCTAGGCAAATCTTCCACATGATTGTGAGGAACGTGCTGCTCGAGCCAAAGAGGCTGAACCTTATCATCCTAGCCTCCGTTTTTAGTTTGGCGTAGATTGCCTCGTCCGTCCCAAAGTTTCTGCTAATAATGTCGAGGTCGTTTGCCTCCCAGTTGGTCTCGAGGTAAGACGCTGGTCTAATAAGCCAGTCGTCGCATGTTCGAATCTCGGCTGGGAGAGGCTGTTAGAGTCAATAGGATCGTTGCACTGACCCCGCACTGTCCTGTATTCTAACAGCTGGTTGCGAAGTCTGTCGTATAAAAACAGAAGGTCAAATTTCGATAACGGAATTAGCAGCCAGGCTTTGCTCTGTCGTTTGCGAAGGCTATGAGTTGGCTACTCTTGCTGAAGATCGTTCCTCTCGTTTCGGTGCCCGCTCGCCGGATCACACCTTCAATAGCGATATTGAATAACATACAGAACAGTCCATGCCCTTGCCACAACCCTTTGCGCGGTTCGAAAGGACTCGAAAGGACCCACGAAACTCGAACGTAGCACATCACTTGCTCCAGGGTAGCTTTGATCAGCCGCGTCAGTTTGTCCGGAAATCCGTACTCGTGCATTATCTGCCGTAGCCGTTCTCGTTCAACTGTATCGTATGCTGCTCTGAAATCCACGAAAATATAATGCGTTGCGTGAGCACGTTATTTCTCGAGGATTTGTCGGAGAGTAAAAATTTGATTCGTAGTAGTACGGACCCCCATAAAGCCCGCCTGATACTACCCTATGACTTCTCTTGCTATTGGGGATAGACAACGCAACTAAATCTGGGAGAGCACGCTGTAGGCAACGTTGACCAACGTGATGCCGAGGTTTTTGTAGATGGGACAGACTACACTTTCCATCCACTCCTCCGGTAGTTTCTCCTCCTCCCAAATCTTAGAAATTATCCAGTGAAGTGCCGTTGCTAACGGTTCTTGGCCATTTTTGTAGAGCTCTGCCGGGGGTCGGTCCTTTCCGGCGGCTCTATTATCGCTTCGAGATCGGGAGTCGGCACGCTGTGCCGCTTCCATTGCGTCTCCTGTTGCTATATCGCCATGGAGGTGCTCATCGAGATACTGCTTCCACCTGTAGACCACCTCGCACTCGTTTGTGATTAGATCCCCTCCTTCGTACCTACACATGTCAGGTTTAGGTGTGTAGCCCTAACGAGTTTGGTTCACTTTCTCGTAAAACTTGCGCGTGTCATTAGCCCGGAATAGTTGTTCCAGTTCCTCACGATCTCTGTCCTCCTTCAGGCGCTTTTTCCTCCTCAGAGTCGTGGTCAACTCATTCCGTGCTCGTCGATAGTTGGACAAATTCTCTCTGGTGGATATGCTTAGATAGTTTTTACAAGCTCTTTTTTCCTCTCTATCGCTTGTTGACATTCCCCGTTAATCCGGTTATAATCTTAGATTATAGCTTGGTTCGACCCATGAACCTTCCAGCATTGGATAAAAGGTAGGAGTCATAACGACTACTTGTTAAGCGTAACTGCCAACCCCCCCCCCCTCACTTCTGGCTTTTTCCCCTCCACACTAAAAAATTTTCATTACTTTCCCTTACCTTCCCTCCATCAATTGTAGAACCAACGTTTCAAAAAAAATATTAATATTATTGCCAGACCGCATTTCAAGGTCAAAGACTAAAAACACGAGTTTGGTCTATTCCCCGTTAAACCCATCATTTCGTGCACCTGATGTTTCCACTCCTAGCACCGCGGATGCGGCCTCGTTGACGGTCGAGGTACTCCATCCGTTTTCGAGGGTCGAAGCATCTAGCTCCACAGAGGAAGGCAGAGCTTTATCCAGTACGCGCGCATAGTTTTTGGCAACTGGCGGGTTGTTTAGCTACCGAATGTTTAACCGAGGAGGGCGGCTTTGTCGCGAGGTATAAACCGTCGATAGTTTTGAATGCACGTGTACTGCTACTAGATAATGGTCCGAGTCGATATTCGCATCCTGTAGGGAGCGCCTGCAGGCCCTCGATGAGAATATGGTCGATTTGGTTCGAAGTTCGTTGGTCAGCTGGACATCACTTGTGGCTTTGTGGATATCTTTGTGAGGAAAGAATGATCACAATGCCTTGGGAAGCTGCAAAATTGATGCATCGCTGGCCTTTATCGTTCGTGTCGGTGTGCAGGCTTTGGGGCCCGATCGGCGGTCTACACATTGCTTCCCTGCCGACCTGGGGGTTCCTACCCCCGATGACGATCTCCCGTCGTGAGCAGCTGTCGTACGTTGCCTCGTCGTCGGGTTTACCTTCGTGTGGACAACGCACGTTTATGATGGTGTGGTTGAATAAACGGCCTTTTATCCTTAACACGCACATCCTTTAATTGATCGCGTTCTAGTCCACTACGCGATCCTGCATTTTGCCCACTACTACGAAGCCCGTTCCCAGCTCGTTGGTCGCTCTACCGCTCTGTAAAAATTGTGCTTTGCCGCCACGAATTCTCCACACCTTCTCGCCTTTACGACAGTTCTCCTGCAGCGCCACGATGCCAAACTTTTTGGGTTCTACCTGATCGAGCAACACCCTGTCGCCACCAACGAAATTTAGCGATCTGAAGCTTCAGGTACCAAGTTTCCATTCCCTGTCTTTATTTCGTCGCCTTTGTCCATGCAGAATGTTCCGAGTTAAATTTTCTTGGGGGCCATCCATAAAGTACGTCTCGTTTATAGGGGGGAGGGGGTTGACGAAATCAAATGGAAAATTTATTCGGGGAATTATAATTTAGCTTTCATTTTAAAATACAGCTATTAAAGGCTTCTGTACTGATGTATTTTAACACAAATAGGTGAATATTTTGAATGACAACTTCGTTGTAGGTAACTTTTTGTTTTCCAGGACGGTTTGTTGGGTCTGCCCCTAACCGCCTGTCTCGCCGGAGGACCATCGTGCACAGCACTGTTTAGAGTCCCTGCTGACACGAGGACGAGTAGAATTATTAGCCTCCCCTAACATGGAGAACACACGCTGTTTGAGCCGCACCCCCTTGGTGAACAGACGCTCGTGTTTGACGAAGCATTTCCTCTACCGCCATGCTATGGTTACCGCGCCAGTATTCGCATCGCACCGCCCCACTTCGCTATTGTCAGATTGACAACATTGCCCAGGCTACGCCGCATTTGGTATCATATGACTCGTGGAGGCGTGAGGCGGGAGCTTGTGAGGACCAGAGCTGTGTTTGACGCTCCTCCCAGGTTGTGAACTCACCATTTGAAGCCCAACGGATTTCCGGATAAACTAACGCGATTGGTCAACGCGACGATGGATCGAGTAATGTGTGTTGTTCGTGTATCAGGGGCAGTCTCGAGTCTCTCTGAATGTCGAAAAGGGTTACGGCAAGGTGATGGGCTTTCATGTCTGCTGTTCAACATTGCTTTGGAGGGTGTGATAAGAAGAGCGGTGATAGACACGAGTAGCACGATATTCATGAAGTCCGTCCAGCTTCTTGGTTTCGCTGACGACGTTGATATTATTACATGTACCTTTGAGAGGATGGTGGAAACGTACATCGGACTGAAAGCCGAAGCCAAACGGATTGGACTTGTCATTAATGTAACGAAAACAAAATACATGAAAGGAAGAGGTTCTAGAGAAGTGAATGCTGACTTCCCTCCCCGGATTCATTTAGACGGTGATGAAATCGAGGTGGTAGTAGAGTTCGTGTATCTGGCTGGGCTCACTGCAGAGAAATACAAAGTCGCATATGGCAGGAGATCGTGCCTACTTTGGACTCCGTAGGATGCTGCGATCGATCAAAATTCGTCACCGCACGAAGTTAACAATCCACAAGATGCTGATTAGACCGGTAGTCCTTTACCGCCATGAGGCATGGACTATGCTCGTGGAGAACCAATGCGCTCTTAGTGTTTTCGAACGGAAGGTGTTGCGCATAGAGATGCCAATACCGGGGGGTATTTTGAAAACCAGTTTTTCGGTATTGATAAATGCAATACCGGTAAAACCGGTAAAAAACCGGTATAAGTTAACATTTGAAAACTGTATTTAAAAATTATATGATTTGAAGAGGATCTTTCCATAATCAATGGTGCTCAATTTTTTTTGGCGTAACTAAATGACTAGTTCATTGAAATAATCATATTTAACAATGCGAAGTGAATTTACCGTGTCATCTTTTAAACGAGAACAAATTTTAATGAAAATCTTTCGGAGGCAGAGAATATTCATTCGGTGTCCACAGAGAAAGAAAAAACAATTCCTAGCAGTAAATTAAAAATGTGGCTCGGAAAACCCTTGTTCAAGAGTTTGTTTTAATAAGCTGCTTAGATACTGACATTTATGATAAATTATAACTGAAAGTTCAGTTGGTTTGGTTCCTCTGCCTGCTCGGTTTCTGAATTTATTTCATTGACTTTTAAAGTAATAAAACCTTGCAGAATTTTATTATCAAAACATCCTAGAAGCCTTGAAGAAGCCATCACGAATAGTGCGGCTAATTATAAAACCAATAAATTTAAATATACGAGCTCTCTCTGAAATTCTACCGATACAGTAACTCGAACAGCAGTTGTGCGGTACCTGTTGTTCAGAGGGTAGTTTTAGAGTTCGTAGTTCGTAAAGTTTGCAATTTTTCCTGTACAGTAATTCGACAGCAGCAGACTGGTTCTAGCACTGCGACAAAATCTTCTTTCTTCATGAATTCCTTAACGCTTAAGTAAAGCGTATCGTTGCTTCTCAGATCGGACAGATGATTGAATGATTGAACCCCGCAGAATTGTCTCAGCCCTGCCAACAGGTTATTCTAACTAAACATAAAGTTATTTCTATTCCAGTTTGTACTAGCAACCGAACGAATTTCTTTTCCGTGTTGTGTTCTGACATTTCTCTAGAGTACTCTGTTAATTTTTACTGAAGATTTTCTGAACAGCTTCACTGATATCGCACATTTCTTCTATTGCGCAATATTCTCAATTATTTGACGCATACAAGCAAGAATTGGGACCTACTTTGCCCTTCGCAAAATGCTACGATCAAGAAGCATACGCCGCCGTACGAAGCAGACAATGTACAAAACCCTTATTTAACCGGTAGTTCTTTACGGACTTGAAACTGTGACATCGCTCACGGTGGAAATACGCGCCCTTGTCGTGTTTGACGGGAAGATGCTGCAGATGATATTTAGTGGAGTACAAACTGAAATCGGAGAGTGGCGGAGGCGTATGAATCACGAACTAAAGGCATTGCTCGGGGAGATTCAGCGTACAGCTGGCGAAAGTCGGTAGCCCGACCGTAGGGGTGGACATGTCGAAAACGCCGGAAGACAGTGCAACGGAAACAGTTCTCTTCAACGATCCCATCGGCGCCTGGAACAGAGGGGCTCAACGTGCAAGATGGCTCGATCAAATTTGCGACTTCTGAGACAAATGGGAAATTGGCGACGAGGCCACCATTCACCACGAGGTGAATGGAGACGACTGTTTAAAAAACACGAGGCACTCCGGTTCTATGCTGGCAGCGGTGAGGTATTTCGGGATGTTCCCTTTGGAAGGACTACATAATTAAGTTATTATTTGTAGAACCTTCAATCATGAAATTAAGTTTACCATATGCTTCAAAAGTTTTACCAGCAATTCAGCCTGAATTATTCAGGCTTCTTGAGTTGTTATTTGATCATGCAAAAAATACCGAAAATACCGGTTTTTGATCGTGGAAAAACCGGTAATTCGGTATTGGAAAATAGCCCGGTAATACCGGTAAAACCGGTTTCGGTAAAACCGGTATAGCATCCCTAGTTGCGCACCATCTACGGCGGAGTGCAGATGGAAGACGGATCGTGGAGGAGACGAACTACTAACCATGAATTGCATCAGCTGCTTAGGGAACCACCCATTGCTCACATCGCAAAAATCGGTCGCCTGCGATGGGCTGGGCACGTCGTGAGGATGTCGGACGACTGTCTGGTTTAAAAAGTTCTCAATAACGCTCCGACTGAAACGAGACGGCGGGGCGCGCAGCGAGCAAGATGGATCGATCAAGTGGAAGGCTACCTGCGGACCCTACGCAGACTACGTGGCTGGCGAATTGTGGCCATGGACCGAGTGGAATGGAGACGACTTCTTCGTACAGCAGAGGAAACGACGGCCTGGAACTGATTAAGTAAGTAAGTTAAGTAAGTTGAATGACAACTTTTTATTTGCAACTTATATGTGTGGGCAGGACTCATTTATTCTTCTAGTATAAACTCTCCATTTAGGCTAAGTCCTAGTCCTACTAGTCCTACCTAAAAGATGTTTACTACCGTCAATAGCAGTCGTCCTCAGAAGATACGGGAGACCAAGAGCAATGTTTCCCCTCGATATTCATGCTGAATTAAATCGATGAACATAAAATCATACCGAAGTCCAAGGCTGGTTCTTCCGTACCTATAATCTATACTGTCGCTTATTCAAAAGCTCCCTGAAGGGCGGAGTTTGTGCCACTTGCGGACTATATTTCGTATCTCAAGTAATGTTGAATGATTGCAAAAAATATACCGTCAAAAAAGTTCTTCCGAGTCGTGTTGTTGCAGTCGAATTTGAGTGGATGGATGAAAATGCCGTGGATATGCGCGAAACATTAATTGACAACACATCAGTGACTACTGAAGCGTACCCGATAATCGGAGATTATCTTCAAAATCCGGGGATCGATGACGAATAAGCACAAAAACGTTCCTTTTTACCTTTGTTATACTGTATAACAAAGGTTTTTTATTTACTGAAGTTCATTTTTGTATTTTCATCAATTTTTTGTTGGGTTTTGTTTCAATCTAACCAAACTTACTGGAAAAGTGTAGTGTAGCAAACGAAATCTATTTTATCCGCAGCCCAATTTTAACGAAGCCAACAAACTTTATCACAATTCACAAATTCTCTTTTATACACTTCACATGTCAAAGCACTTTCCAAAATGTGAAGCGAACCAATCTAAGCTCCTGTGACGTGTTTCAACAGCCAAAGATTCTACGAGAAAATGGCATCGTTACTCTTAATCAAGCTGTATCAAATTTCAAAACCAGTGCTTGACACTACACCGAGCTGTTCTGTCTGTACTCTGTTTTGATTTTCAAAAGCATTGCAAGCACATACCAGAAGTTGCGCAAACTTAGAACAGGACACTTTGTATCCCATGACAACCCATCAGTTCCGTGTGCCGCGGAAAATCACACTGAATGATATTTCTCTTGTCCGGAGGCTTAATCCACGGACGACGGAAGCGAGCAAATAACGCGGCAAGATTTCTTCCATACTTTCCACGGAAACCGTAAATTGATGCTGGATTTGCCACTTATTTGCAGCCCTCCCTGGCGGCTTTTGCTTCGTCCCGTATTCTCGCACCGGCAATATCGTGGCGGATCCAGTTTGAGAGTTGAACAAACAATTTCACCTGCAGCAAGCAGATTGTCTGCGTACGGTTTACTGCTGAAACTGTTAGCTCGGTGTAACGTTCCGTTGCCAACTACTCTTAGGAAAACACCTATCGAGCTCCTCTCGAGCTTCTATGGCAAGTGACTACAATCCAAAGCCTTCCGTAGTTCACTATCGCCGTCGGTAACGTAACGAGGCGGATTGGATAGCGACGACTGCGGCAGGAATCACTCACCAGAAGCTTTTGCGTTCTCTACCTGAGACCCTGCTCCTGCCCCTGCTCACTGTAGGAACTAGGTTCGCCGCCGTAGGAAAGATTCGTATCGTATTGCAATTTATTGCGGTGGTGCTCGGTAACCTTTCCTATTTATATATATCGCAATCCGTTGCGATATTTTAAGCGCACTGTGAATCATGAACAGCAAGCCACCAAAACAGGATTATCTTTCGATACTATTTATTACCTGGGTCAGATGCACTTGCCTATAATTCACTGCCAGATTCCGATGCACAGAGATTGCACGTACATGCCACCGATAAATCGTAAGTTTTTGGCAAACTGAAAACATTAACGTGCCAATTAACAGGGAAAAGTTTTACCACCATCTAATTAGTGATGATTATCATCGCTTTATATTCCGATTGTGACACGCCTTATAAGGTGTCAGACGTAACCGATTTAAGGATCCTTTTGCGTAGCAGGATGCAAGACTAATAGAATGGTGTAGTACGAATAAAACTAATCCATGATCTGGTCATGTTTAATGCAATAAAAAATTAAACCATTGCAGGTGTGCAGCATTTACAACACTCAACCCAAACAAGAAACGTATGAAACCAAACAGTTGATAAATATTTATCCCGATTTGAAAAAAATTCGGCGTAACTTTCAACCAATACACTACACACATAATTATGCAAATGACGGCAAGGTTGGGGTCTAATTGGACCAGGACAGGTGTCAAAACTATTCTAATCGACAGGAATTCAGAGATTAATTTTAAAGTAGAGTTTTGACAAACATAGCAACGTCATGAACGTGCCAAAAAAGGTAGAATTTAATATAATACAATTATGGAATGAACAATCATGGAAATTCCTTTCAACTAATGGAACTTGAATGCTGCTGGCAAGATTCTGCGTCTCAAAAGTTAAGCATAAATTGTTTTGTAAAATCTGGTACCCGCACGTAAATGCTTCCGCCGGAGACTGAAGACAACGCCGCTCGAGTCGAGCAAGGATTAGTACAGCAATAGAGTAAATTTCCAGCTTCCAAATCCATTTAGTGCATCCGGACCAGTGTGACTGAAAAACTAATATCTAAATGGCAATTGTTTCCTTTTTTCTTCCTCACAAGCGCAGCCTGTTCGCACTGTTTCCGATAGAAAGGGCACACATATTCGCTCGCTGGTCCATCCGACCCGCAACGATCCGACCGACCGACCGACCGTCCGGGCCCTGATTCACATTTACGACCCGATAATAATATAAAACACAAATGGCCACTGGCAGGGGACCGGCGGAGGCGGAAAAGAAAAACTTCACCACAGTAAAACCAGCTACCAAAGTGGGTGTAAAAATTAATGAAAAGTTATGATTATTGAATCTGAGCTCTCGGTTCGCATCAAACCGGAGGAGGGTTACTTCGGTCGGGCTGGATAAAAGCTCTGATTTTCTCACTTTGATACAGCTGGTCGAACCGACAGTGCAGAGGATTTTTTGGCCGGATTAAAGTTGCCCATTTGAATCGAGTGAGCTGGCGTCCGGTCGTAGCAGGGTGCCAGTAACCGGCTGGCTGCGGTACCGTTTTGGACTCCCGGTATTTACCGTATCCTCTGCAGCGCAGCATATGTGAACCACTATAGGTAGGAGGGATTCGTGTTCCTCGTCCTCGCTGCTCCTGCGACTATTACCTTCCTGCCAGTACGCCCATATTTTGCAATTGGAACGTACCCTCGTAAGCGAATAAATTGTAAAATTAAATTATTAGCACGTTCATGAAATCAAATATTCACGACCCGGCTGGGGAACGAACCGGTCGGTGTGTACAGGCCATCCGTGCGGTTCGCACTTACACACATACGTGCGGTTTTTTCTTTTATCTCTATGCGCTTGAAGAGGTGCTGTGTGGTCCAAACGATCCATTAGAACAGAGAGTCTAATACTTGCAGCTTATTCACACTATAACGTGAAGCGGCGTATTATTTTAGGGAACCAGGCTTCACGATCGGGAAGGGGATCATTTGGGAGCAATTCGTATCGTTCTTTGTGAGATTTCTCCGGATGACAGTGTGCTCGTGCATCTCATTTTATGCTAATCACGTTTTACAGTGCACAAGACGGAACAACCGGAACCGTCGGATGGAACTACGGCACAAGTAGAAATAATGAACGCAGGCAGATTCTGTTCCGGGAGCGAGCACTTAATGGACATTGTTTTAGAGAGCGTGGTACGAATCGAACGGGACCAGCGAGGGCATAATGCCTGCTGAAATACTCGTTTTATGACGTGCAATCTGGAAATTGCAACTTTATAAAGCTTGCGGCAATAAAGTAATCTGTTTCTGTCGTAGTCAGATAGTAATTGGAGATAAAATTCTTGTTACCACTTCATGGCTCGTGGCCGCGTATCTGAAGCGCTAGGAACGAAGCGAATATTTTTCAAATTATATCAGCAGCGTGACCGTCACTAAAGTAAAATGGAAGGCGGCATTTTTTTGTGATGATGATGAATGCTTGAGATGAGCTGGTAAAGAGTTTTTTAAAGACTTTTAATTATATTTAACAAGAGAAGATCTGCCACATTTACCTGAAAATTGTAAAAATAAACTGTGTGACTAAGCACTCTGTAGAAAAGCATTTACTTTGTCCCTAACTGAGACCTTTGACACGCATGACTTAACATATTCCAAAAAACTAAATCTCTTCAGTCCTCAAACTTCTTCAGTAATACTTGTTGCTTTACTTCTGTCTATCACTTGCTTACTTTACATTACTTTACTTTACTTTACTTTACTTTACTTTACTTTACTTTACTTTACTTTACTTTACTTTACTTTACTTTACTTTACTTTACTTTACTTTACTTTACTTTACTTTACTTTACTTTACTTTACTTTACTTTACTTTACTTTACTTTACTTTACTTTACTTTACTTTACTTTACTTTACTTTACTTTACTTTACTTTACTTTACTTTACTTTACTTTACTTTACTTTACTTTACTTTACTTTACTTTACTTTACTTTACTTTACTTTACTTTACTTTACTTTACTTTACTTTACTTTACTTTACTTTACTTTACTTTACTTTACTTTACTTTACTTTACTTTACTTTACTTTACTTTACTTTACTTTACTTTACTTTACTTTAGTGGCGACGGTTCGTTATCGATCCTGCGTCGAATGAATAATGGTCCTTTAGTACTGTCTGTCCTGGGCTGGCGTTCCCAAGTAGAAAGCGCACATGTTTCTCGTGCGGAGTCTGCTTCGAAGTCTACGGCCTTTTTTTACGAGTAGGGGAATCTGCCGAGCACCTTAGAAGATACGGTACTATCAGACAACTGAGAAGACAATTCATGGAGTGGGGTTTAGGTATCCCGACCCCCCTAATGGGGCGTGAGGATCCCGACCCCCCTAATGGGGCGTGAGGATCCCGACCCACTAAAACCCTACTCGAATCTCCAGCCTCAATCCCCCCTAGCACCACCTTATCGGTATTACTTCTGGGAGGGGCTATTGTGCTTAATGCACTCGCTTAGATAACTACTGGACTATGGTAGTTAGGCTGTTTATTCGCCGTTGATCGGCTCTCCAGCGGTTTTGTAGCTCTAGTACAGACGTCCGAGCCTTTGGACTAAGTTATCCGGAGTAGTGTCCTGTCCGCTCACTGCCATCATGTAGCTTCTCGCGCCCGCGAAACGAGGGCATATGAAGAAGGCATGTTTTGCAGTTTCCTCAACATCCACGCATTCGGGACACGCGTGGGCCTCCGCATGCACAAACTTGTGCAGATACTGTCTGAAACAGCCATGCCCTGACAGAATCTGTGTCAGGTGGAAGTTGACTTCGCCGTGGCGCCTGTTAACCCACCCGGATAGTTCCGGGATAAGTCGATGTGTCCACCGACCTTTTGTGGAATAAGACCATGCCCGCTGCCATGTGGTCATCGAGGCCGATCTTGTGGTACTCCGTATGCCTCTAGTTCCACGTTGGTTGAAGCACCCCAAGTAACACACAAAACAAGTTCTTCAAAGAAAGTAGTCGTTTAAGGGTACTATTAACGTACTTTGAAAACATGTGTCGTTATTATTAAGGTTTTGAAATGTTTTGTGATAACATGAATTTATTTGACAGCTCATATCAAATGAATAATGTTTGTTTTTGTCAACATGTCAACACAAAGTTTTTATTATATCTCCATTACTAAATCTCAACTACTGGAAGAACAAGTTGTAGGTTATGCTATAATAACGTTTTAAAATGGAATGAAATAACCTGATACATACTTCTTTCAATTGTTGTTTGATTAGACTTCAATTTTTTGCGCTTTTCTGGTAATAGAGAAGTTCTGATGTATGTAATGTTATACTATTCTATAACAAGCTGTGTTGCTTGGGACTCTACGTCCTCGCTGATGATGCCAATAGGCGTCATACCCGCTAAGACGCAGATTGCGTCATGTGAAACTGTGCGAACGCACTCGCCACTCTCAAGCACATGAGACGATAGGTGCTTTCCAGCTTGGATAGATAGCTTTTGGTTCCTAACGCCGATGACGACACCGGTCCGGCATGCCTAAGTATGGACTGGACCACGTTGGCTAATAGCCTTCGCTTGCTGCCATATACAGAGCTATTAGACATCATACGAGACAATGCCGAAATAGCTGTGGAAGCCTTCTTGCAGGCATAGTCGACGTGGCTCCCGAACATGAGCTTGTCGTCGACCATGACTCCCAGAAGTTTTAAGGACCGCGTTGACGAAATAGTGCAGTCCCCGAGGCTGATATTTGCTTGCTGTACCGACTTGCGGTTGCTCACCACGATAGCCTCCGTTTTATGATGCGCTAGCTCCAGTTTCCCGGATTGCATCCAATCTTCAACAATGCTTATAGAGTGGGCAGTCGTCAACTCAACTTCTCTGATAGCTACACCGTAGACTTCCAAGGTGATGTCATCCGCCAAGCCAACTATCACCACCCCTAGCGGGAACTTTAGCGTCAACACCTCGTCATACATGACGTTCCACAACACCGGGCCCAGTATGGAACCTTGCGGAACCCCTGCGGTGATTGGAACGCACTTCTGACCCTCCTCTGTGCTGACGATTCTGGAAATAATATTCCAGACTCCTGTACAGCGACACCGGCACTTGGACTTTCCGAAGCGAGTTGGCTATGGAGTCCCAGCTAGCGCTATTAAACGCATTTCTTACGTCAAGCGTGACAACTGCGCAATAGCGGATACCTGTCCTCTTGCGCTGGATTGCCACCTCGGCTGTCTTAGTGACAGACAAGATGGCATCCACCGTAGATTTGCCTTTTCGGAAGCCGAATTGATTCCTTGACAGACCGTTTGTACCCTCCGTGTACTGTACGAGTCTGTTAAGGATAACCCTCTCCAGCACCTTGCCGGCACCTGGAGGTTTTCCCGGCTTCGGCAACAGTACGTGAGGCCCTCGATGATCCGCTCCAGCATCTCTGGCAATTGCTCTGAGGGCGCCATCACGCCCTTGGTCGTTGCCATTACGACCCTGCAGGCATCACCCCACCGGTTCGCATTGGCACTAGCTTTCAAAGCAGGCTCGTTTACTAACTTTTATCCCACTCTTTAGCGCTGCGCGTGCAGTAGCAAGTGCTACTCGACATTCAGGCCTGCCTCTTTGCATAATTCTCCTCGCACGAAAGCACGCTCCGCGGAGTTTCGCGATTTCATCTGTCCACGAGTAAGTCGGTGAGCTACCTTTAGCGTCCATGATTCATGTCCATGAGATCCCACAAGGAAAATTAGGCGACATGGCATATCTGTGGACGCTATCTGCTGGTTTATTTCTTACTTAACGAAACGAAGTTTATATGTCAAAGTAGGATCTACTGTTTCCAACTGCTTCTCCAACCGATCTAAAACCACGCAAGGCAGTAACTTGGGCCCGCTTCTTTTTTTGATTTTCATTAACGACGTTGAGCTTTTACTTCCACATGGCCGTCGGCTCTTTAAGGCTGACGATACAAAAATTTTAAAGTTATCACGTATCAAAGCGATTGTATGGAACTACATAGATTATATTACGATGTAATACTTGAATACTTTTGTAAACTCGTGTGCAACAATCGGTGCACATTATTTCGCTTCACGGAAAGTGTGAGCCAATCGAACATAATTACAGGGTGCATGACGAATTTTTGCAGTAAATTTCAAATAGCAATTTCTCATGCTTGCGAAACAATATTCAGATATATCTTGCAGCACTGAATAGTTAGTACTATTGGCTGTCAGATGTAAACAAACAGTGTTGAGTAAACTGAAGATTGTCGAAACAAGAAAATAATCGGTCAGCCGTCGTCGTTTTATTGCTCGCCGGAGCAATCGGTTGGTAAAAGTGTCGGAAAGAACAGTGGTAGGACTATATAAAGAAGGAGGTTTGGGAAAGTGATAAGCTTTCCTACACACCTACTCGGAAGGTATACAAGTGCCGTGTTCCATTAAGGCTGAACGGAACATGGTCAAAAAAGTGAAAAGAATGATTAAAAAGAATCCAGCGAACTCAATGAGGTTCATGGCTCCGGGGCTATTCTGACGCATGTTCTTGACCCATCCAGTGTCGTACGAATCAGCTAGACTAGTTTCGTCGGATAACTATGTTCTAGGATTATTTGGCATTGCTCATTTCGTTTGACTGAATCGTACGCTGCCGTAAAGTTCACAAACAGATGATGAGATTGCAAGTTGTACTCCCGAAACTAGTCTAGTAACTGACGCAGGATAATTATCTGATTCGTCGTGGGCCGACTCTCATAAATACCAGCTTGGTACTCGCCGAGGAAGGACTCCGCTAACGCGTTATAATAGTCTCTGTCTACAGTACAGAACATGGGAGAGCACCTAATAGGCAGAATTGAGTAATGTAATGCCTTGATAGTTTTTACACTCAAGTTGATCCTCGACTCGATCCAACTACTCCTCCGGCATTTATTTTTGGGATTTTTAGTTTTTAGAAGTTCATCCGGGATAGCTTCCTTCCCAGCAACCTTACCAAGTTTTTAAGCTCACTGATTGCCTTCTTAACCTTTTCTTGTGTTGGTGGCTCCATAGCTTGACAATCGCTCACAATTTTTATTCTGTTCCGGCTGATCTCCTTGTTTACCACTTCATTCAACAGCATCTGGAAGTGTTCCTTCCATCTGGCTGTTACCTCCGTTTTGTCAGTAAGCAGGTTGCCAGCATTATCATTACTCCTCGTACTCGCGTTATTTAAACGGTGGGTTCTTTTTTCTGCAGTTCTAATTTCTCTGTTCCGACATATTGCCACAGTGAGTATGTGACTCTTGATTTGGTTCTTCTTATCTGTCTCTCTCTGGTATTTGGCCTCAAACCAGCTGTGTTGCTGTCTTCCACGCGGCGTGCTTACCACCTCTTTCGCAGTTGTTTCGAAAGCGTCTTGGAGGTTCCTCCACAGCTCACTTATATCTTCTTCCATTTCTTCCTGCTGTTTTGCCAAACGTTGATTGATCTTTCTGACGTATGCCACCGCCACGCCATGGCGCCATCTCCTCCCAATCGCAGTATATTGAAATGCAGGGTCCTCTCAGAGCGAGCCTTCGCCACGTTCGACAACCTTGCGTGAATCTTAAACACGACAAGATGGACTCAATACTTGATCCCCGAAAAGACCGTAGATCGATGGCACCGAAAAAATTGTTGACTGTCAATCAATACAATATCTCATCCATTACGATGAGAAACAGAAGCGGTGATATAATGCAGCCCTGTCTCATGCCAGCAGTAACCCTTATGGGGTCGGACAAGACAAGAGCGTAGGTGTCATACGCTGCTGGTTTTGTTGGTCTGTGACATTTGAAACTCGGACGAGTTGTTCAAAATGTTCAGTCCATCGCTTAAGCTGTTCTGTACGGTTAGTCAGTAACTGACCAGCTCTGTCCTTTAGCGGCATCTTTGTATTTATCCTGGCACCACTAAGGCGGCAAGAAATATCGTACAACAAACGGATATCATCATTGGCGGCGGTGGTTTCCCCTTGTTCGGCTAGGGAGTTAGTCTAGGCTCTCTTGTCCCGCCTACAAGCACGTTTATCAACCCTCTCTAGTTCGGCGTATCGTTGACGGGCAGCTGTCATAGCCGATCTGGTTCGCGCTCACTCAATGCCTGCTTTCGTCTCTCTCCGCACGTCGATCCTTCCTTCAAGTTTCATCCGAAATCCACTCCCTCGGCCCGCTGCGCGCTTAGCCGAGTGTTTCATCACGGGTCGTGACGAAGGCGTTCTTGTTGCCGGTCCATTGCTCTTCGACGGTTCCACCAGATCGCAACTCCAAAGCTCGAGATTCAAGTTGTTCGACAAAGGCCGTTTTCATCTCAGGATTCTCCAATCGGCGGACGTCATAGCGGCACCTAACTTTCTCCTCCCGTCGTTGGACGCGTGCGATGCGCAAACGTATTTCACCGATAACAAGATGATGGCGTAAGCGTCGGTAACCTGGGCCACGAAAGTCTAAAGGATTAATTTGCTTAATTTTTGTCATCGTTTGATTCATTTTTTAATATATCAGGAGTAGTTTGAAACGATCGTCCCACACACCAGCAAACATCCCACAAGAGTAGTCAACAGTAGGCTTCGATACCCTAAAGCGCGCAGCCCACCTACCTCCCATCGAATTTCCACACTCAACCACCAGGAGGAAGCAGGCGAATTCGTGGGCGGCTCACGGGTGATAAGAGGCGAAATAACTGATGATTGGCGAGCAGATAGAAATATTTATATACAAGCCAGGGCAATGACCGGGGATTAAAGGAAATGACCTGTACGAAATTTAGAAATGGAATCAGATTCGAATGATCATTATCCAATAGAAAGCCAAAGTGCGAAGACGTATTATTCTATTTCTAAGTACAGTGTCAAGTCAGTTTAAGTTGCAAAGATCAAGTGCCATTGCAAGTGAAACATATATGGACAGCAGGTAAACTTTCCCCTCCCGGCATTCCCACTATACGCATTCGCTATCTCGCCAATCATCTAAAGCAGGTATTCTATCCATTAACCTGCAGAAGCCTGTGATTTTCGGATATACAAGCCGTATTTTCGGACACCTCATCGCCAGTGGCCGTTACAAGCCACCGCCATCGTGGTCATCGAGTCAAAGGACATCGCCATTGCCGCATTTCTTTGCCGTGGGTTTACATTTCCCACCTGTTGCGGATTGTATACGCATTTCTGGGTTATTCCGTCGCCGTTCAGAACCACCCATCGTTATAGTCGTGGTCCGGCTACAGAGATTCGCAGGGTCGCCTTAGTACCCGGGGCTACCAACTACATGCCCGAGGAAACCGTAAAACCCGCTAAGTGAGAGGAAAGTAGATAACTGGAGTGGAAACGAGTAAATTTTGGAGGAAGAACGGAAGGAGTAGTGCTGCAGGAACGGGCCCCGGAAGTGAAGAGGACAGAAAGGTTAGCTAGTTTTAAGGAAGTGGGAGAAGAAATTATATCATTAAAGTTTGTGAAACGCTAAAAACCAGTGACTTTCAATCCTGATGCCCGCGAAATTCTATTAAGTGTGCCGACCCAGAGGTGTTTGTCATCGGGGAGTCCTTTAGACACTCGCTGCTAGCTTGCCGACAGGTACAATGGTCGGACGCTATATCAGCGCTGCATTTGTTGCGTACATCAAGAAGGCTCCTAGCCATGTTCGGCTGATGCAGATGTGGTCGATTTGGTTTTCTGTTCGGCCGTCACGGAAAACCCATGTGACTTTATACATGGTCTATGGGGGAAGAGCGATCCACTAATGACCATGTTGTTATTACCACAGAATTCTGTAAACAGCTCCCCGTTTTCGCTCATCTCTCCTAGGCTATGGCGTCCCATGACGCGTTCAAGGTACACGTTGTTTGAGCCAATCCTCGCGTTGAAGTTGAAGTGGGTTTGGATGTCCCCTTCGGGGGTTTCTCAACCACGCTGTTCAGGTGGCTGTAAAAACTCTCTTTCTCCTGCAGGTCGGCTATTGTCGCATAGCACTGGATTGCTGTAAGGTTCCTAACCCGTGTTCTGAATCTGGCAACGATTATTCGCTCATTTATCGGTTCCCACTTCATCAGGGCCGCATATGCCCCTGGGCTCCGTAGGAATCCAACGCCTCTTTCTCGAGTATCATTTTCACCTCGTATGCCAGAGCTGAGCAAGACTTGCTCGGATGATGTCTTGTGTTCGTCAGTACCCGGCTAGCGGACCTCGCTCAGCCCCAGGCTTGCAAGCTTCTTGCTTCCGTTGCAAGTTAAGGGTCAGTATATTCCCATGTTCCAATTCGTGTCTGTGTTTTCATGCTAAACATCGTTGCCAGTAATCCAGAGAGATTTCTTCTTTCATTTTCATTCGCTTTTTGTGTTCCGGTACAGTAGGCTGTTAACCTAAGGTCCTTATCCCGCTGAAGGGGCTGCCATCTTAATGTGGACGCTACCCGGCGATGCAAAATAAAAATCATCGACTACGCTGTATTCTACGAAAAGCAGCTCGCGCAAATCGAAATAAGCTAATTTTTTGGAGAGTAACCCTCTCACGAATGAGTATGAGTGTTTAGTCCATGAGTGCCTTAACGTAAACTGGCGTAAATTGCCTCCGTCATCGAAAACTTCCTGGCTATGATAGCAAAGTCTAGGAGTTGGCTACCCATGATGAAAACCGTGCTGATCGTTTCCATGCACGCTCGTCGGGTCACCCCTTCAAATCCATTGTCACCCTTCAAAATCCATTGTCTCAACCCTCATCGCGTCTCGATGGGATTCGGGAGTGTTCTTGAGATACGCACGAAACACATTACTCGATCCAATGTAGCTCTGATCAGTCGCGTCAGTTTATCCGGAAACTCCTGTTCGTGCATTATCTACCACAGCTGATCTTGACCAACAGTATCGTATGCTGCTTTGAAATCAATAAAGGCGTGATGCGTGGGTATGGTGCCCCATATTTCTGTCAAATGGTAAAAATTTGGTCCGTAGTTGTGCGTCTGTTAATTCGCTATGAAATCTTGTGGTGACAGCCGGCGTAACAGAAAACCACACTACGCTTTTACAGAAAATCACGTATTAAAGTGCAAGATTCTGAACGGAGCATTTCATTAGTTTCTGAAACATATTTTAATAACGTTCACTTTCAATTTTGATTGTTCTTTGCTATACCAAAATTATATGGTTTCACAGTTTCTCCTGTTTTACCGTTCGACATTTTACTGTCGTACACATTTGCAGTTCAACAGTTTTACAGTACATCATTTTACAACGCTAGAGTTTTACATGTTTACTATTTAATTATTTTGTTAATGCATGACAATTTGCCATTTACCACAACCGCAGCTGAACATCTACTCTCCAAATATATACTGTATTTATATGCAAAACACTATCTGCTGTTTGAACGAACTGTAAAGATAATCCGAACCATATCGTGAATCCTTTGAGGACGAAAAAGAAATCCCGGTATCTGGTTGCCGCTCCTTTTCGGGCAAACAAATAGACAATCAACTAATTTGAAACCTATACATCCGAAATCATTCAATCCTAATCTGGCCACAATCGTGACGAGCGTTCTGACGTGTCCGGCTACCCTCGTAAGCGCACCGTCACGATGATAGCACTAACCCGATTCCAAGCAAATCCATCCCAAACTGGGTCCACCTAGCGGGACGATTTCTGGCGGCGTACCGAGGAAGCTTATCGTAGGTGATACCCTTCTAATAATTTATTTTCTTTCTCACATTTTGGACCGTACCGTTGCTTCGTTGTTGTGGCAACTTGTAACGCATTTTCTATATTGGCTCTAGTCTACGCGGATGCAAACTGAAATCAAGAATACGGGAATGTGTTTGGTTATCTTTTTTCATGGTTATCGCTCTCGAATATCTTCGCCTTGCACCATTCCGTTAGATCGACTCTGGGAATGTACGCAGTGGGTGGGTTTCTGCCGCTCGTTTTACCATTCGATTTCTTTGGAAATAATACAACCCATTAACATTGATGAGAAATATTGGGTCAATGATGACAGCTCGGTCAGATTTGCCGTGCGATTCGAGATGCCCCTTCGTACATAAATATAACTCAATCAATTCAATTCATTTATTTGATAGATTTTATGGAATCCCTTTCAATAAAAAGAATACAATGCCCGTGTTGATCCTAAACTGGCAGGACTTCCAAAAGATAAAATCGAAAGATGTTGCCCCTTTTCCCTGTGGAAATAGGATGGAATCGATACGTACTGTTTCGCTTGAATAATCGTAGAAACGATGGTTTTGATTTTTCGTTCAACTATTGGGAGGGGAATATCTTTATGAATTTGTCCCATTGATATGAAAATCAATGCGATGTTCATTGCTGGGATTCTCGAGAATTTGTAAAATAGGCTAAATTTTTTATTGAACTAAATTGTCGTGAATAGACACTTTAAAGTATGTTACACATCACAAAAGAAATTGTAGTTGAGAAATTGGGAAAATAAAAAATTCTTTGACTAGAAATAAGTTCAAAAATAGTTTATATTTTAGAAAAAATACAAAGATACACTTATAGTTCACAATAATTTTACTATAAAAGTTTTCGAATTTTTGCAAAAATTGTCGTTAATAGCAATACTAAAACTAAATTTTTGAAATGAAGCTGTATCTTATTTGCTAATTTTAATTTCCAACGAACCTTAGTCTATTTATCACTGGTAGCTTATCATTTTTCGGGTAATTTTTAGGAGCTCTTTTTCTCCTCGTTGGTACTTTCATTCGTGCTTGTTCAACTCCCATTCGCCTTGCGTAGTTTTTCAGTGTGATAGTGGCTTTATGTTTTGGTTGCTTGTAGTACAATTTTGCAACGACCTTTAGTATTTCTCGAATCGTTGATGAATTCGCCCATTCTAGCTTATCCCAGCTACCGTAAATTTTGTATGGTGTGTTGTCACGTGGTTTCTTCGCAAAACCTCACCTACCGTAGTTCTACGGCAGCTACGTGGTTGTGTCTGGAACACAAACTTTTTGATTTCTTTCTGACGGCTTCCTGAAATAATAAAATTTTTGAACCCTAGAGGTACAGGCTACAGTGTTGAGTAGCTTATGCAGTAAAGTTTATACTACTAAGGTGTCAAGGTACTCAATATTCCGTTTAGATTCAGAATATTAAGTGCTTTGACGTCTTTGAGTTTACAGACTCTCTAGCACCGATATTTCAGCTTATTTTTAACACGGACATCACCTTGCAAAAATCTGCTCGTCAATAGCACACCAGCTGTCTGTTTGAAATTTATATTTGGATATGAATATACTAGTATCAACTAAAGTTTTTGGAGCGTCTTAGTAGAATACGAAACCTGAAATTAACGGGAAATTAGCAGTCATTAATTTTTCGTCGGAAATCCCAATTTCGGAAGCAGTTTTTGGGCCCAAAAGCCGGGTTCT